>NC_035440.2:34347742-34722742 GCF_002127325.2 Helianthus annuus | reverse complement strand
TCTCTCTCTCAGCTGGATGTTAAAAACAAACCATCATACTCCACTCTCAGTTAGCTGTACAACTCTCCCATCACCTTACATTAAGCACTAGTCGCGCTGGCCGCCATAGCCCCAATCCTCCTTTCTGGAAAGTCATCAGACAAGCTTGTTAATAAACCCAACTATATAATGTTATTTGAAAGACAAAAAATGTTATTTGACCCTTAAAAGTCAAACACAAAAGATGAAAGTTTAAGGAGAATGTACCTCCAGCAGCAACAAGTTTCTCAACACGGGCAACTATGTGTTTTCCATAAGTATATTTCTTGAGGGCGTTTAAATGAACCTTGATACGATTAAGAATCATCTCGAGTTGTTGGTCGTCGCATGTTTCTAGAACTTTCTGCACAACATAATTAGCAAACTGATCCTTCATCATCACCTGACATCATAAAACAAACCACTATAAATACATAGCGGTTTTTTTTTTAATTTTATGTTTATGAAACATGAGCCAGTTAACAGACTAACCTGAAGCGGTTCATTTTCATCAGTGGTGCCGAGCATTTCGGTGACAAGGGTCTGGCGTTGTTCAGGTGTACCAAAAGTCAAACATTTCTCAACAACATTTGAGGCAAATTTCTGTTGACTCATCTGAACTATCTGCCCGGTTAGTTGATCTATAATACATTTACGTTCATGCGGCTTTCCATGTTCCAGTACATGCTGTCAGAATATCAACAGTAATTGAAAAATGTTGATATAATTACACCAATTTTTTATGATGCATGCAATCTCAACAACGTACCTGGACGACGTAATTTCCGTATTGATCTTGCGCCAGCATGTTAATAGATTTCAAGATTTCATCCATCACTAAGCTTTGTGTTTTAGGGTCATGACAATGTTCCAAGACTCTCTGTTACATAAAATATTGAATAAATAATTTTAAAAATCAGTCATCCAAATATTAATAATAATTATTTTTACCTGTATGACACGACAACCATACGGATGAGTTGACAATGTTACAACTTGATCATAAAAAGTAGAGATGATAAAATGGATAGCATTTTCCGGTACACATTCAATACACTTTTGAATAACATGGTTGCCGTTTTGATCACGTACACAACGCATTACGTGACCATCAAGCTCCGTAACCATCTTTGTTTGTTGGGCAAGATCAACAACCTCGATAGCCTACATGAAACGAATTTAAAGACGTTTGATCATATAAAAAACAACCAAAGTGTTCAATTTACCTTTTGGATAACCCGACAACCATACATCTGAAGACTAAGTGTTAGAACATGCCCAGTGAGCTGATCAGCCAGTTCTCTTACTTGAGTAGCACTTCCGTGTTCGAAAAACTAATATACAAAAGTAAATTATTAATGATTAATGATAAATTTATCCCACAACACAAAGTAACTTCTAAACAGATATGCATACCCTACCTTCTGGACGACATAATTGCCGAATACGTCAGTCATTAGTGAGTAAGCTTGAGGCATAATTTCATTAAACACCATATCTTTCTCTTCTGTTGTAGCGGTTTCAAGCTTTTGTTGAATAAACCGACTTCCAAATTGATCCGCACTGCTCAAAAACACATTATACAAGTGCTATTTAGATGTGCGGATTGAAATTGTAAAAAATCAAAAGGCAAAAAGATAGAACCTGAATTCAACAACATGCCCCGCAATTTCCGAAAGCTCAAAACATTTGGTCTTATTGCTCTTGAACTCATCTAGCAAAGAAGATGCAAAACTTTCACCGACTATATTACGTATCCCGGAAGGAAACCTCAAGCTCCGGTCACCATGTCGGGCAGGACTACCAGGCCCAAAAGCAGAGTTGGGCAAAAGTGGGCTGCCCAATGGGCTTCCGGGATAGGACATCCCAAGCCCATAACCAGGGCTTCCATAGTAACCATGGTTAAGACCATACTGAGACTTTTGAGGAGATAATAGACCCGCCAGGTAAGCTTTCTGAATTGCTAGTAATTCCCGATCGATCGTTGCATCATTCAACGCCGATATATATTCACTTGATCTTAAGTTTTGAAGATACAACGGATCCATAAGTCTATTAGCTCCTAAACCAAACTCACAGCCCATTGCCGCTGCTACAGCGGCATTGTCATATAAAGGCGGCAAATTTACACCACCAACATGGTTTGCCATCATGGTTGGTGATGCGGGATTCATCGTATAACCATTACCGCCACCTAAACCGTAAAAGGACGAACTTGGACTATCAAGATTCTGATATCGAGAAGGAGAGTTTCCTGAACCATTGGTGCCCGTGGGCCCTTTCATGTATGAATTCACAGGTGACCCGTGACCATTGCTAGGCCCGCCACCTTTGCCCATATGGTGATACGATCCTTTACCCAATTGCGCAGTGTTTTGAACTCGAGCCGGTAACTGCGTCTCTTCATCCGCCATACCATTAGTCGAAAGACTCAAACCGGAGAAACCGTTCACCAAATCTGCAGGCCCGTTTATCCTACCTCCCCCAACCGCAGGCAACAATGGGCTAGCCGATCGAGCCATGAGCTGAGGGTCAGGAGTGTTGCTTCTCGACAAAGATGAACCCAGAGCCGACGCATAGGCGTGTGACCCAGATCCCATCCCCTGAAGATGCCCAAAATGGGAATCGGAAATATCGGCATTTTCATCAAATGCGTTACGGCTAGCTGGACGAGACGGTTGCCTAGAACCAGAAGCAGCCTGACTCATATCATCCTATATCCGATAACCAATACCATATACAAAAAATTAACACACAAATTATATGAACAAATACAATGTAACATCTAAAGATATCAACTTTCATAACAATATAAACAAAAATTATAACCTGAATGATCTCAGCAATGCTCTTTTGCCTACTCCCTAAACCCAAACCCGGCAACCCGATAAGCCCGTTGCCGCCCCACTCCGCCATACCCTGCGCATTTCCGGCATTCCCATTATCTTTCTTCATCTTCCTCATATCCCCAATAGCAGAGCCCCCACCCCCACCGTGCAACCGCTGCTGGGAAAACCGCCAATCATCCTTGTTTAAAAGCGGTGGGGGTAACCTAGGGTTGAGATTAACATTAGCATGATAATAGTCAGCATAAGCTGGATCAGACCTCAACTCTTGTTCGGAAATGCCACCGTCAAACAAGCCTGAAACAGCATTCAACGATCCTTCAACGGTGGGTGGTGCAGACCCACTTCGGTACATGTTAATCTCCGTCTCACGATCACTGCTACTCATCCGCTTCAGCAACCCTAACTCCTCGTTGCTTGATCGCATTCCGATTTCCGACATCATCTTTGAATAGCTATCAGTCATCATCCTACCCTTTCTACCAAATTGGAATAAAAATCAAAACTTTTTCACCTTAAACAATGCAAGCTTGAAGCTTTACAGGTTGTGATGTTCAATTCCACTTCATCTTGTAATAATCTAGTAGAATGAACATGTTGGGTTGTTGAATTTAACAAAAAAATTGCTTCTTTTTGTCTCCAATTTAACTCTGTCAGTAAATTAGTGGGGTTATTTGGGGATTGGGGTGTTTAAGATGAGAAAATAGTGTAATTGTGGGCATTTTCAGTGTGGAAAGATGGATTGAGTGAGGGTTTGTAAGAGAAGAGTAGGGGAGTGATAAGCACGGGGGTAGAGTGATATGGGCCGTTGGATTAAGGAGATGGGGTGAAATTGACGGCTTAGATGAGATCTTCTTTGTTCCTACAGTGGGAACCTAGGGTTTTGTTTTGTTGTATTTTATTAGTAAAAATAAAGTAAGTTATCCGTTTGTATTTTATTATTAGAGTTAAATGCTATTTTGGTCCCAGTGTTTTGAGTATTTTGTCAGTTTAGTTCAAATGTTTCATTTTTTACATTTAGATTCAAAAAGGTTTCATCGTTGTCATTTTTGGTCCAACTGACTTAACCTCATCCATGCTTTTCAGTTAGTCAAGGGGTATTTTTGTCATTTTATCTATTATTTTTATCACTATTAAAACCCAATTTAATAAGCCACCACAACACCCATGTTCACCCCTGTGAAACACAACCACCACACCACTGCCGCCTATTTCCGCCCCTCTGGAAAACAACCACCCATCTCCACCTCTCTGAAACACAACCACCACAGCACCACCACCCATATCCGCCCCTCACCAACCACCGTTCACCACCACAACCACCGTGCCCCACCGTCATCAACCACCACAACACCAACCCCAACCCCAAACCCTAACCCCCTCATTTTTCAATTTGCTTATACCCAACACCAACACCCCACCATTATCTTTTACCACCCAACACCAACATCCCTCTAATCAAAAGAGAACCGAGAAAACAGAGAAGAGAAAGAGAGAAATAGAGAGAGAGAGAGGGGGGGGTGTGTATATATATATATATATATATATATATATATATATATAGGGAGAAGATCATGCGAGAACCACCTCTTATTGTGAGAACCGCGAGAACCAATGTGAACACACCAAAAATGCCTAAAAATAGCTAAAAATCACACAAAATTTTTTTTTTGAATTTTTTAATATTTTTTATAAAAAAATCGCTACTTTTCGAAGCAAAAAAAAAATTTAATTTTTTAAAAAAAAAAAAAATTTGGCTTCTAAAAGTAGCGATTTTAACATGAAAAATATTAAAAAATTCAAAAAAATTTTTTTGATTTTTTTAGATTTTTTTAGGTTTTTTGGGGGTTTAGTTTTTAGCATTTTAGCTTGGGGGGGGGAGGGGGGTTTAGGTTTTTTTTTTTTTGGGGGGGGGGGGGGTTAGGTTTTTTTTTGTGGGGGGGGGGGGTGGGGGGTTTAGGTTTTTTTTTTTGGGGGGGGGGTGGGGTTAGGTTTTTTTTAGGTTTTTTTAGCTATTTTAGGTTGTGTTCACATTGGTTCTCAAGGTTCTCACAATAAGGGTGGTTCTCGCATGAACCCCTCCCTATATATATATATATATATATATATATATATATATATATAGAGAGAGAGAGAGAGAGAGAGAGAGAGAGAGAGAGTCGTTCACCACTTTCCGATCTGTGCTCTTTCCGATCTATTCCAATCTGACGGTTTCGAAGAGAGAGAGACCTAGCCGCCGCCAGACTTGGCGGCTAGGGTTTCGATTTGTTCCGATTTGTTGTCTTCCTAAACTGTTTCGGCTGGGGTGGTAGTGGTGGAGGTGTGCCGACGGCCGTCGGCCGGTGGAGGTGGAGGTGATGGTGATGGTGATGGTGTTAGATAGAGAGATAGAGAGGGGTAGGGGGGATGTTGGGTTTTATAACCAGATATATGTTTTTAATAGTGATAAAAATAAACCTTTAATTAAAATAATAAACAAAATGACAAAAATACCCTTGACTAACTGAGAAGCATGGATGGGGTTAAGTCAGTTGGACCAAAATGGCAACGATGAAACTTTTTGGATCCAGATGCGAAAAATGAAACCTTTGGCCCAACAGTTGGACCAAAATGGCCCAAACCACAGGGACTAAAATGAAATTTAACTCTTATATTATTATTATTATTATTATTATTATTATTTAATATTTTTGGTTTTTTTCTCGCTAATTTTGGTACATAGGTCCGTTGATTCAAAATAGTTAGGGACTTAGGGTAGGCGAGGTGTAACTCGTCAGAACTTCATAATCACCAAACCACGAGTCGACAACTCACCAACCCTATTTGTGCCCGTCAAAACTTGCATTCACTGGCGTCGGTGTTCCCGTGGTCTCCTGCACCGTGTTCCAACCTCAACAGGTAGCTCTCTCTCATCATCTTTCAACGGGTACTCATTACCAATTCCCTTATCCGCTTGAAATAACCAAAGGGCCGCTAGCGGTGTAGCCACAATACCCACGATACCCGAATAAAAGTAACCAAGGGTGCCCTTTCATCCTTATCTAACATAATAACAAGTGATAATAGTATAGTTTAGACTATAGGTTAATATAAGAATTTTAATCAAGTATTAAAATGTTTATTAATAACTAATATATGCTACTTAATATCAAGATTCTAGATTTTGACTTTGATTTTGATTTAAAAACACTATGATTTTATTGATTTATGTGTTAATTAAGGCAGAAAATGTGTTGCGACTCAATAATAGCTAGGTAATTAGACACAAAAACTATAAAGTATTCGACTCATATTTTATTGAATTCATAACAAACCAGTTATACAAAGGAGATGGCATGAGATGGGAGGCTGGACCTTTCACATACAAATTTGTTCGTACCTACGTTCTTCTTTTCGCACGTGTTGCTCCATCATGAATTCGTTTTGGGCTGCCAGTTGGGCCTACCACGGTGTTATAATTGCATAGGGTCGTGACTTTAATTGTAGGAAAATAAATAAGGTGATCTTATTACAATAACACTACTTTGTAATTAAAAACAATAATATGGTCAGTCATATTAACGGTGGTGGTGGTGTAGGGGTGTTGTTTAAGTTATTTAATCGGTTTCAGGTTAGTTGGTTCAGGTTAATCATTGTCTAAATTTATACAATAACCAATTCGAATAACATTAGGGCAAATCAGGTTTGGGTTTAAGAATGTTGGGTCTTTTTGCATGTAAATAGGGGTATTGGGCTTAGAAAATGGACTTGGACTTTGGGAGCAGGTTGGGCCTAAGTGTGTAGCCACCATCAATTATTGTTTTGCTCAAAGCTTTTATTCTCTCCAAGTAACAAGGTCTAGATTGATCGGGAGACTACTGCAACAACCTTAGATTATAAAACTCGATTTAATCACTTATCATAATTCGGTCCCAACATTTTATAGGATATACATCATATTATATAAAAAAGAAACAGATAAGAAACATCTCTACTTGAACGCATTTTAATAACCACGTTTTATACGAAACCATATACAAAGCAATTTTGTTATAAAGTTTTTGTTATATATACACAGTGGCGGATTTAGTATTTTTTTCTTATGGGTTCATTTTTTTTCGATGGTCAGATTTTTCACAACCAAATGTTAAGATATTTAGGCCGGGTCGGGAAAAAAGTATTAATATGATATCATGATGCAAGTAGAAAATTATTTTTATCTCTATCAGCTATCTTATTTGGTTTGTCAAAAGTAATATTGACAGTGCACTACTCACCTCTTAGTTTGTCTATAGCCTATATGTTGTAGTCCTCTTAAACATAAGCCAGGTGAAATTTATGTGTTTTGGTTAGTCATAGATACTCGAGGCGTAACGGCAACATGGGAATTTTGTAACTAAATTCAGAAGAGTAAATTACAATAGAAATTTAATGAGGAACAAGTCTTATAAGACATAGCATGCTTTGGTTGCTTAAGTCTCCAACAAATCAAACGGTAATATAAAAAACTTAAGCACCTTTGAGCACACCCAATGTGAAGCTATGCACTAATGCTACCATACAAATTTTTACAAAAGTTCAGCTATATTCCTAGGACTAACTTTAACTTCAATCAAATGACAGCATGATTTGAACATCGAAAAGGCCCTTCCACTAACTTTTTATTTTCTCTTTCAAAATTTTCTACTGCCTCTCTTTCCAGCAAATCAAGTTCTCTTTCCAAAAAATTTCCGTGTTCTTCTCTTTCAAAATTTTCGTTTTTTTTTTCTCCAAATCAAGTTCTCTTTCCAGCAATTTTTTCCGGCATATTTTCACCTTTCCGGCAATTTTAATTTTTCCGGCGAATAAAAATCTTGAACGCGAGTTCAAGTTATCCGGCGTATTTGGTAAATACGCCGGTAAGTCACGTTTCCGACGTTGTTATTCCGGCAATTTCAAGTCCTCCGACATATTTATTTTTGTTTTTAAGAAAGAGGAGAAGAACAGAATGTTTTTAGAGTTTCAGATCTATTTTTAATCCAGCGTATGTGTGTTGCTGGTCGTTCAGCCGCACTTCAAACTGTCGTGACCGGAATTTAACGGACTCCACCAACCTCCGCTCATCACCAAACACCACCTGAATCAGTCATCACAAACTGCCGCACACGGTCATTCACCACCAGATCCACCGTCCGTTCAACACCATCAACAATAACCACCAATTACACCTTCCAAATCTGTGACATCCCCTCACCATCGTGTTTTAGCCACCTCAAGTAATCTAAAAAGAAAAGAGTTAAAGAGAGGGTGGCGGCTGAAACGTTCCTTTTTAAGGGTTCCGATTGTGTTGTGAGGGTGAACGTTGATTATCCAGACAGATAATATGTGTGTCGGCTGATGAACTTAAAAAACATATTAGGGTTTAACCTTTGGTGTTGAATTAGCTGCATTCATTTTTAGTGGGCTAAAACAGCTTTGTTTAAATTTTGGGGTTGGTCGAGAATGCTTCAACACATATTTTAATTGGGCCTGTTTATGTTTAAATAGTAGGGCCACACATAATTTATGTTAGTTGAATTTCAATCCATCCATGAGCTAGCGGGTTACGTGGGGTTCCTTTTAGAGGGTGGGCAACTCGCGGTTGCTGTCCTCCTTTGGTTTTCCACTCCCACAACTCATCTCGAGTTTGGCTTATCACTTGTGTGTTTTCTCCAAAAACGGCAGCTTAAATATGCGTATGGCTCTTACGAGAAGGGGAAGGGATGTTAAGTCAGTGGGTCCTGTGCAGGGTTCTGCTAGTGGTCTAAGGACTTGTCCTTTCAAATTTTTTCACGAATGTAAAGATGGGAAGCCGGGTTCTGCGGGTTTTTTTCGCCTGCTAGAACACATGCAAAGCACCCACTTCAAGACCGAAAACCGAAAGCTAATTTTAAAGGAGGCTATCTCCAGGGACGTGGACCTCTTTTTGGACGTTGGGGAAGTTCTTAAGGCAGGAGGCAAATGGTTGTGTGGCCGCTGCATGGTCATGCATGCTCTCAGTAGAGGGTGCAAGCATGATGATGAGATCGTGTCCTTTGCCATAGTCTCGAAGGACGTGGACGATTTCATCGTGGGGATCCGGAAACCATGTCAAGTGGTGGTTGACACAAACCCATGCCACCCAGCAACGGTCGGGGGTGGTGTTAACCTCCTCGAGCGAGTTTTTTCCCTCCCTATTCAGACTGTTAAAAGCATTCCCCCCAGTTGTCGGCTGATGTTTGCTCAGGTTTTAACAGGGGCATTGCGCAAAGTGGTTGTGTCACCAGGATCAGTTGACAATTGGGTCCAATTACTTTTGCTGCCGCGTTGCACCTTACGGGTGGTCAGACCGTCCTCCCGACAAGAACGAAGATCAGGGAACAGGAAATCTTTGCAGTGTAATAGCATCCTGCATGCGCTTACAGTTTGGAAAGATGGGTCTGGTTTTGATGAATTGGTCTCGTCCCTATTGGATAGCGTGGGGGAGGCGGGGACTCTTAGGAGAGAATGCAGGATGGAGGGAGACAAAGATAAGGACCCTAATATTAAGCAATGTCTCCGAAAAGTTAGGGATGGACATTTTACGGCTGCGGTTAAGGTTCTAAGCTCCAGTGGAGTCGCCCCTCTATGTGATTCGACCTTGAAAGCTCTTATTGATAAACACCCCGTGGTGTCGCCCCCTTCCTTGCCTCCCAACCCTCACGCTCAACCCACTCTTGTTGTTGATGACGAGTGCGTGCTCAAATGTATCCGATCCTTCCCTAAAGGGACATCGTGTGGTAGGGACGGGATGCGGGCCCAACACTTGTTAGATGCTATCGGGGGTGAGGGCTCAATGGCTTCCTCGGGTTTGCTAACGGCCATTACTGAAGTTGTCAACTTATGGCTTGGAGGATCCTGCCCTAAGGTGCTAGCAGAGTTTGTTGCCTCAGCCCCCCTTACCCCTTTACTGAAACCTGATAAAGGAATTCGACCTATTGCTGTGGGGGGTATATGGCGAAGGTTGGTTTCCAAGGTGGCAATGAAGAAGGTCGGGAAAAGCATGGCGCAGTACTTAGGAGACTTTCAGTTTGGGGTGGGGATGTCAAACGGTGCAGAGGCGGTGCTTCACAGTGCGAACAGGTTTCTCAACTCCTTTCATGCAGATGGTTCCTTAGCCTTGCTTACTGTGGACTTCTCCAATGCGTTCAACACGGTTGACCGCACAACCTTCCTGAAAGAGGTTCATCAACATTGTCCGTCAATCTATCGATGGGTTCAATTCCTTTACGCCCAGCCTGCTCGGTTGTATGTTGGTAATGAGTGTATTGGGGCTACTACTGGAGTGCAACAAGGGGATCCCTTGGGGCCCCTTCTCTTTTCCCTTGCCTTACACCCACTCATTCTCAGGGTGCAGGACCGATGTAACCTTCCGTTTCATGCTTGGTACTTGGATGATGGGACGATTATCGGCAATGCGACAGAGGTTGCTAGGGCATTAGATATTATTAACGAGGAAGGGTCATCTCTAGGACTTTACCTCAACATTAAGAAAACAGAGGTTTATTGGCCGACATGTGATGGGCAGAAACTTCGGGACGGGCTTTTCCCGAAAGGGATTGGCAGACCAGAGAGGGGGGTTAAGCTACTGGGTGGAGCTGTTAGCCGTGACCCTAGCTTTGTTGGCGAGTTGGCAGGGCGGCGGGCGACGGGGGCGGTTGAACTCATGAAACTCTTGCCATGCCTTAGGGACCCTCAATGTGAACTCCTTCTGCTAAGATCTTGCATGGGGGTTGCTAAGTTACTTTTCGGGCTGCGAACTTGTCAACCTTATTTGATGGAGGATGCATCATTCCGGTTCGATGATGGCCTCCGAGAGGCTATAGAAGACATAGTCGTGGGTGGTGGCCCATTCTTTGGGGACCTCCAATGGCGTTTGGCATCACTGCCAATGCGTCTAGGTGGTTTGGGCCTGCTCTCAGCTCGAGATGTTGGGGTTTATGCTTTTGTGGCGTCCAGAGCTCAGTCTTGGGAACTACAGGATCATATCCTTCGGAACAGTGGGGTTGTCGGGCTCGACGGGGACTATCTGCAGGCGCTTGAACGATTAAATGTCCATCTCCCAGACTTTGATATCGGCGGTTTCTCTAAAAAGGACACCGCCCCCTCGAAACCACAAACAACTTTGGCGAATGCTCTATTTAGCAAAATCGCTCAAAGACTGGGAGAAAATTTTGATTTGTCATCTCGCCAGAGGGCGGTGTGGGAGTGTCTGAAGGGTCCCCATGCTCAGGATTTTCTGACTGTTATCCCAATTGAGGGGCTGGGACAATGTATGTCAGCAGTAGAATACAGAGCAATCCTTAAATACCGGCTGATGATCCCTATGTATCCAGAAGATGAAACGTGCCCAATATGTCGTAAAGCTTGTATGGATAAATACGGAGAGCACGCAGTGCATTGTAAAGAGCTCCCTGGGTTCAAATATCGGCATGACTGGGTGCGAGATGTTTTGTGGGACATCCTGAGAAGAGCTGGGATTTCATCTAAGAAAGAGGCTCCTGTGAATTTCCTTACGGACCCTATGGAAGGGAGATCTACTCTGCGACCAGCAGATCTGCTCGTCTTTGGGTGGGCTAGGGGGAAACATGCTTGTGTTGACCTCACGGGGGTTTCCCCTCTGGTTGGTTTAAGGGAAAACGGGTTTGTAGCTGGACAAGCAGCAAGAAAAGCAGAATCGAAGAAAGTTGACAAGCACGCTAAAGCTTGTGCAGAGAACCAGCATGTTTTTGTCCCTTTTGCCTTTGACACATTTGGCTCCCTAGCGCCAGAAGCTATCCAATTCCTGACCAGGGTCCAACAGGTCATCCGCAACAATTGCTCGGCACCAGGGGGACGGGATTTTGTCTTTGGCAGATTAGGGTTTGCAATTCAGAAAGGGGTGGCGGCGCAGCTTGTTGCCCGTCTACCTTTTGTTTTGATGTAACTTGGCAAGTATGAATGAAAAATTAAAACAGATTTGAGGAAAGCTACATAAACTTTTTTCTGTATTAGTTGCTAAATAGCAGAAATTAACTACAGTTTTTTCAAGATGTCAAAACACACATCAAAGGGTTTCATTATTTGGACAAAAATTTAAGATTATTATAAAGGGTCAACAAAAAATAATGTATCTTTCTTTTCAATAATTATTCCATGGGCCCTAAAATAAAAGTTATGTCGCCAACTATAGACTTGGTCTTCAACTTAGTACACTCTACATTGTTAACATTCAACTTTCAAAATCATAAAAGTTTAAAGACATTAGCCTACAATCTACCGGGCGATGTATTGTACGTTACCCCATTTTAGCCTAAAGTGGGCATATGACCGGTGTATGGCAATGGCAATAGCAATCGGACATACAACACCACCTAGCCATACGTTATCCTCAGCACATATTTGCCCAACTTGTGTTATAACATATGTCCCAACCTACACAACTTACATATTTGCATTATATTTTAAGGGAAAAGATCAAATAGGAAGTTTATTTTGGTTAGGAAGTGTAGGAAGCAATAGGATTAGGACATGTGACAACATTTAAAATAAAGAAAAAGGGTATTTTAGTCAATCCAACCCCTTCTTCTTCCTTTTTCAAAACCCAGTAACTTCAAAACCACCATTTTCAAAACCCACCATCTTCAACCATTTCTTCATTTTCTATCTCAATAATCACTACATTATAGTGCGATTTTCATCACCAATCAATGATTCAAACACCCGATCAATGTTGTGACAACTCGTATTTTTGTGTGCTTCGATGTAACTTGTTTGGACTATACGTGACTAGTTGACGTGTTTGTTGGTAATGGAATATTATGTTTTGTTATGCTATGTGTTACGTGATTGCATGTGAATATCATAAGTTTAGTCGCACAACACTGGTCCAACCACACAAACCTTTGGGCCGTACACATTCCTCTCGGCTCACTATGCTTGGACTCGACCCACCCCTCTAAACCGGATATATATTCACGCATACACACATCTTTGGGGTCTTTTACTTCTCACAATTTGCAATCAAGAGCACATACACAAAAACCCTAGAACTCTCTCTCTTGTTCGACGGCATCACCTCTCACCCGAAGCCCTTTCTCTCGACCAAGCTTGTCACATCACACGACTCGGTTAGTGTTACATCTTTGTTAATTGACATGCTTTCGATTTCTATATGACAAATAGGGTTTCATGCTAGTAATGTTTATCGATGATATTTTGTATTTGGTTTGGAGCTAAGAGATATGTGAGGATGTTTTTATCGGATTTGCATGATTTAGAACCGAATGGATATGCATAACCGGCTGCGATGTGTTGTTATGATTTGTGGTATTGATTGGTTTATTGTACACATGGCTTAGGGTTGCATGATAGTTCTTGAATTCGTTAATCACATGATCCGATTATATGTTCATAGGATATTGATTAGTGTTCTTGAATTGATAATGATATGAATACGGTTGAATGATGATTAATGATTGTTTCGATCTGAATTGTGAAACTGCCAAAGATGTTTGCTGATATTTAGGAATTGATTGAGCTGCAAATTAAGGAAATCAGGAAGTCTGTTGCATCGCTTAGTCTCGACACAGATTGCGAGTCGAGAACTCCTAGTCTCGACTCGAGACCACAGCACCGACACAAGCAGCACAACCCGAGACCACGGTTGCGGGTCCGGTTGCGACTCGAGACCGTGTAGCCTCGACTAGTACATGATGACCCGAGACCTCCTTGTTGCGACTCGAGACCTGGAGGCCAGCACAACTCGAGACCACCTAGTCTAGACTCGAGATCTCTAGTCTCGACTCGAGACCATTTACACGTGCACACTGTTTTGGACTTTGCACACTGTTACGAGCCCAACCTTTTGGGCCGCATACTTGGACTTGTTTACGTGACTGTACTGTTGTTGATCTGCCATAATTATACGTGTAGAACATACGTGCACTACTTGAATACGAACCTAACTTGTATGGTAACCATGGTAGGACGTGGTTGACCACCATATAGCTTAATTGAACTTTTCTGTGTATCTGCCGAGCAAAACCAAGGTGAGTTCACACCCTTACTAAGGCATGGGTTCCCAGGGTCGGGAATGGGTTTTTGGATGATTACTTGTACTTAAGTTATTATCGGGATTACGTACTATGGGCCTCGGGAGAGGGAGGATTGTTGATAGATACTGCTAGACTAGTGATACAAATACTTCTCTTCGCACACACGCCGGGAATGGCTGCGATAATAGAACTAATCTTCGCATACATGATTGGAATGGTCGCGAACCATACGCTAAACTTCGCACACATGCCGGGCGGGCTGCGATACAAATATACCTAGTCTAGAATACTTGGGAAATCCCCACTAAACTTCGCACACATGCCTAGAGGGCTGCGATACAAATGCATACGATACTTGGATTACTAAACGAATATACGATTTACAATACGATTACTATAACTGAACAAACCAACTGTGAACTCGCTCAACTAGTTGTTGACTCTCTGTTACATGCCTTGCAGGACCTTAGGTATACATGGAGCTTGCACGGGAGGCACAGTCGTTGTGGACAGGGATCATGGACGTTTTGATAAACACTTATGACCGTTGGAAACTTATTACTTACTTTGGGTTTATATTTATGCTTCCGCTAAACACTTAATATGTCTTGTTTTAAACACCTTTCATATTGATGGTTAATTTACATTTATTACTTACTATGTTCGATATGATTGGTGGCTTGATCCTGGTCATGTCACGCCTCCAAGCGGTGGTACTCCGCGTGTGGATTTTTGGGGGTGTGACAGATTGGTATCAGAGCCATTGGTTATAGAGAACTCGGTTTTAATAAGGGAAAAACGTTTTTATTAAAACCAGACTATAACCAGAACAGTGCTCAACGATCCACAACGACGCCTCGCTCCACGTGCAAGACTCAACATTCTAGGTAATATGGTACATGTTATATTGCCTACTTGCTAGATTACATAGAACTTTGCTCGTAGTATGCTTAGATACACATGACACTGTTGCTTGAGAAAACTTGTGTGCTTACTCTTTTCTGTCATCGCACTTTTCGCGAACCTCTCTCACTATGTCACTTTTACTATGAAGATCATGTCTGGACGCGTTAACATGACTCAAGCCCAGTTGACGGCTCTCATTAACGAACAAGTTGCTGCGGCACTTGCAGCTGCACACGCAGGAGGTATACCCTGCAGTCGTATCTCACACTAGGGTCTTTAGATCCTACACTTTTAGACCAACTCTTGTGTTTAACTTTGCCCTATTCGTACACAATAGGTCAACACGCACCGCAACCAGTTTGCACTTTCAAGAACTTCATAGACTGTCGTCCAAGCACGTTTAGTGGCACAGAAGGAGCGGTTGGACTCCTCCACTGGTTTGAGAAGCTCGAGTCGGTGTTCGAAATGTGTGAATGCCCTGAGGCTCGCAGGGTGAAATATGCCACTGGTACTTTGGAAGGAATTGCACTGACTTGGTGGAACGCGCAAGTTCAGATATTAGGGCTGGCAGCTGCTAACGCCACCCCTTGGAACGATTTTAAGGAACTGATCAAGCGAGAATACTGCACGCGTTATGACATCCACAAGTTGGAAGTGGAGCTTTATCATCTAAAAATGACGGGGTCGGAAATCGAAGCTTACACGAAACGGTCGAACGAACTGGCCATCTTGTGTCCAACCATGGTGGACCCTCCAATCAAGTGCATCGAGTTGTACCTCAAGGGTCTAGCATCAGAGATTCAGAGCCACGTGACATCGGCTAACCTCGACAATATCCAGGACATTCAGCTTCTTGCTCATCGCCTCACGGATCAGGCGGTGGAACAGAACAAGCTGCCAAAACGTATCAGCGCAACTACTACCGCTACCACTTCTGCTACTCCTGCTACTCCTAATGACAATAAGCGGAAATGGGATGGGGATTCCAGTAAGGGTTCCGCTACCGTTCAGTCTCAAGCACAGCAGTAGCGCAAGAATAATGAATACCAGAGCCCGGGTCAACAAACTTCTGGTGGTCAGGGACAGGGTGGATATCGGGGAATTCACCCACTATGTAACAGATGCAACAGACACCACAGTGGTCAGTGCCGCAAGGGCCGCTGTCAGAGATGTCTCAAGATAGGGCGCGAAGCTAAAGATTGCAGGAGCTCACGACCTGCGAATCAGAACCAACAACAACCACCAGCGCCTCAAAACCAGCAGCAGCAACAACGAGGCAACAGGGGATGCTTCCAGTGTGGGGCTGAAGGCCATTTCAAGCGGGATTGCCCCCAGTTAAACCAGAATCGCAACAACAACAACAATCAGGGGAATGGTAACAACAACGGTGGAAACAATAATGGCAACGAAGCTAGGGGACGTGCTTTCGTGCTGGGGCAGGGAGAAGCAAGGAATGATCCCAACGTAGTTATGGGTAAGTTTCCTCCTCCCTTGCCTATAAATACCCCTCTATCACCCTCAAACACTTGTTGTTGCTGCTGTTACCCGACCAAGGCGTTCCAGCCCCTTAATCTTCCGATTTCTCGCGATTCTTGTAAGTTTTCAACTCAAATCTTGTACTTCCTTGATCTAAATACAATCCTTCATCTTTCTATCTTTCAAAATCCGACTTTTAACCGTGAAATCAACGGATTCGGAGTGCTCTAGGGTGATGTCACCATGGAGTTCTTCAAAGGTGATGTCATCCCATGAAGAACAACTCAGATCCGAATGGTTTCCATGCGATTCTTCATGAATCTCGTCCAAATCTATGTTTTCTAATCAAAAAGCCATGGGTTGAGATGTTCAGAATGATGTCATCACAAGGTTCTTATGAACTTCAAGTGTTGGCCTCATTCCACTAAGAACAACTCAGATCTAAAAAATTTCATAAGAATAATCAAGGTTTTCATATCTGATCTATACACAAAATGGTAGAAACAGAGCTTAGACCGACCTTCTACTCATTCTTAGTGTCGTGTTGGTTAAGGATCTGATTCCTACCGAAGAGACGATCAATTTCGGGTTAAACACGGGAAAACCGCCAAGAACAGCCAGTTCTGATGGAACGGGGTGATTCCCGGCCGATAGAACAGGTCGGAATTGATGGAATTTTAGTTGTTCAACGCGTCACCACAACGTCTCGACCAAAAACACCGAAAAGCATTCGAAAATCATCGAAAACAGCCGGACAGGCTGGCCGATCGAGCGGCCCAGTCGATCGAGCGGCCCAGCCGATCGAACGGCCCCCTCGATCGAACGGCCCACTCAATCGAGCAGCCCGGCCGATCGAGCGGTCCATCCGAATGGGCCAGCTCAGTTCAATTTTTTCGTCCAAATTCACGTAATTCGATACCGTTTAACGCGTAATCCAATACTTATGCAATTAGTCTGAAATCAGGACATTCTCAGGCACCATCCCGTCGATCCAACCGAATACGCACTGTGAGTATACTTGACCCCTTTTATCGAATTTTGGATGTAACATACGTTCCTTATAAATCGAACTTAACAAACGAATGATTCAAATTGTCAACCTATCACTTGCGAATAATTGTTTGCATAGATATACGTGATGCTAGTTGCATGTATGCTAGGACTTATACTCGTGACGTCCCACCCAGACTAGTATAGTACTATTGCGCCCGACGGGGTCTAGTTATGCCATCGAAGAGTCAAGCATCGAGGACTTAGCTGGTAGTATCAGTTTTGTGAGTATATATGTCGTGTATTACATTTATGCATGTGGAAATTCGCAGCACTTTTAATCTATTATACTATTACATATCAAACCTGTATACTCGCCAATACTTTTGTATTGACAATATTTTAACGTATGTTGCAGGATTAGTCGAAGTCTACATCAAATCAAGCTAGGAAGTCTAGAAACTCACCTAAATTCTAAGCTGACAGATTTGAATTGTTCGAGAGGACAAGAAATCTGTAATAACTTATGTGATTGTATTGTTGTTAGTATGGGATAACAAATGTAATGAATATTATCGCAATATAGTTGTTATGGATTCTCTTGAGCAATCTGATTCGCCTAGTGCCGCGCCCCGGTGATTCCGCCATCGGTTGGGGTGTGACACAGAGCCCCTGGCTGGGGTTGAGCTGGCTCATTTCGAAGACAGTAATTCGTAGACAATTCAGACAGTTCACAGTCACAGACAGTTCCCAGACAGTTTTATGTGTCCATTGCGTTTTAGAAATAAGAGAGTTTTATGTGTTTTCTGGCTATTGCGTTTAAAAAAAACACATTTTAAGTGTTTTTAGTCATTGCCTTATAGGTAAAACACATTTTTGAAGTGTTTTTAGTCATTGCGTTTTAGGCAAAACACATTTTTTAGGTGTTTTCAGTCCATTGCGTTTTAGAATGAGTCATTTTTAAGTGTTTTCTGGCCATTGCGTTTTACACATAAGACATTTGTATGTGTTTTTGGTGCATTGTGTATTAGGTAAAACACTTTTTATGTGTTTTCAGTCCATTGCGTTTTAGAAAACAGACATTTTAAGTGTTTTCTGGCCATTGCGTTTTACAAATAAGACATTTCTTTGTGTTTTGGTGCATTGCGTTTTAGGTAAAACATTTTTTATGTGTTTTTGGTGCATTGCGTTTTAGGTAAAACACATTTTTATGTGTTTTTAGTTCATTGCGTTTTAGAAAGTATATTTTCTTTTGAGTTTTTAGGCTATTGCGTTTTAGAAATAAGACATTTTTTGTGTTTTCTGGCCATTGTGTTTTACAAATAAGTCATTTCTTTGTGTTTTTGGTGCATTGCGTTTTAGAAAAATGTCATTTTTTAGGTTTTTTTTCATTGCGTTTTACGCAACAGAGGGTTTTTCTATTGCGTTTTACGCAACTCGGTTTTAAATTTTTTTTTGAAAATATAGCAATAGTATACTCGTTTTAAAGATAAAAAACGCTCGTTTTTTTGGTGCAATTTTTATAAAAAAAATAATGTCGTATGAAAGAGTTATTAACGTTTAAAAAATGGGAGAGGGGGATTGGAGGAGAGAGAAACTATTGGCTTGGATTGACTAGAATGCCCTAAACAAACTCACGCGCCTCTTTTTTTCCCTTCAATTTGCATCATTTAATCTTAGCATTTGATTTACTAAATGGATGGTCAAAATCATTTCTTAGCCTTCCTAGCAAAAATAAACTTTCTATTATATCTCCGCCCTATATTTTAAATCTATACATTTCATTATAGTATATCACATTATATAACATAAATACTCATAACTAAAATGCTTTTTATGCACACACACTCTTTTTGGTCAAACAAACGGTTTAAGGATAATGTAACCAAATTTAGTTTGTGAGGTATAGTGCTTATGTGTTGAACAGCAATGTAAACGATTGTAAAGTGTAAATAACAATGAACACCGTGATTTGTACGAGTAAAAACCCTTGATCTTTAGAAGATCTCCGGCATAAAAAATCTTAGGTGATGAAAACTACTGATCACCAACTATATATAACAATGAGTAAATTGCCATTTTAGTACCTGAGTTTTGTCCAAATTTGCCATTTTAGTCCAAATAGTTTTTTTTGCCTCTGGGTCCCTGACTTTTCACTTTTGTTGCCATTTTGATCACATACACTAACTCCATCCAAAAACTCCATCTTTAACCAGGGGTATTTTAGGGATTTTCATTTTAAATGTTTTCAATTGCTATTTTGATCCAATTCCAAAAAATTAAAAAAATTCCAAAAAATCAAAAAAATTTCAAAAAAATCTAAAAAACAATAAAAATTCTAAAAAATACAAAAAATCCGTTTCGGCGCGAACCGTTTCGAACCCGAACCGTTTCGAGTTGAACCGTTGGTACGGGTCGAAATGGTTCGCGTCGAAACGGTTCAGCTCGAAACGGTACGGGTCGAAACGGTTCGGGTCGAAACGGTTCGCGTCGAAACGGTTCGGGTCGAAACGGTTCGCGTCGAAACGATTCAGCTCGAAACGGTTCGAGTGGAAACGGTACGGGTCGAAACGGTTCGCGTCGAAACGGTTCAGCTCGAAACGGTTCGGGTCGAAACGGTACGGGTCGAAACGGTTCGCTTCGAAACGGTTCAGCTCGAAACGGTTCGGTTCGAAACGGTTCGGTTCGAAACGGTTCAGCTAGAAACGGTTCGGCTCGAAACGGTTCAGCTCGAAACGGTTCGCGTCGAAACGGTTCAGCTCGAAACGGTACGGGTTGAAACGGTTAGCGTCGAAACGGTTCAGCTCGAAACGGTTCGGGTCGAAACGGTTCGCGTCGAAACGGTTCAGCTCGAAACGGTTCGGGTCGAAACAGTACGGGTCGAAACGGTTCGCGTCGAAACGGTTCAGGTTGAAACGGTTCGCGTCGAAACGGTTTAGCTCGAAACGGTTCGGGTTCGAAACGGTTCGCGCCGAAACGGATTTTTTGGATTTTTTAGAATTTTTATGATTTTTTAGAATTTTTATTATTTTTTAGAATTTTTTGGAATTTTTTTGATTTTTTGGAATTGGATCAAAATGGCAATTGAAAACATTTAAAATGAAAATCCCCAAAATAGCCCTGGTTAAAGATGGAGTTTTTGGATGAAGTTAGTGTATGTGATCAAAATGGCAACAAAAGGGAAAAGTCAGAGACCCATAGACAAAAAAAAAAACTATTTGGACTAAAATGGAAATTTAGACAAAACTCAGGAACTAAAATGGCAATTTACTCTATAACAAATAACGAAAATGCTTTTTATGCACACACACATTGACACGAGCGTCATTAGTTCTCCTTCGAGATTCAAGACCTCGTTCATCCCTTTTAAACTCCTTTGAAGCCTGTAACCTCAATTTGAAACCTATTTCACCTCTTAGACTCGTAGCCTTAGGGTGTAAGGGGTGCTCACCTAATAGGTGAGTCCCCCATCTTACACATAGCCAATCAGATCAAGCCACGTCAACTCCCCTAATACACTCCTCTAATACCTTGTTTTGATGGCGGCACTCACCTATTAGGTGAGTTGTTTTTTTTTTATTCTAAAATAATGCATGTTTTATAAATTAAAAAAAGATTAGTAAAAATAAAAATTAAATAAAAGACATTTCATTAAATTAAAAAAAAAAACATTCGAACTAGAAAAAAAGATACATTCAACCTAAAAAAATATAAAAACAAACTACTCCTCGTCCGAATCAACTTCAAGGTGAGGCAAATCTAAACTTCCGAGATGCTCAACGAGATCGTGTTTTAGCCTCCAATGCGTGTCTTCGTCAATGAGCTCCGTATAGGCTGTATCATCGAAGACGGGTTCGACTGGAGGATCTTGAATATGAACCGGTGCTATCGCCCTTCCGTCGTCTTTTATAATCATGTTGTGTAAAATAAGGCACGTATACACGATGGACCTTATTTTTTTCACCGTTTTCGAACGCATTGGACGATTTAGTATTCCCCACTTCGACTTTAACACACCAAACGCCCGTTCCACATCTTTTCTTGCGGCCTCGTGTTGCCTCTTGAATTTTTTTTCGTTCGGGTCGTGTGGATATGGAAAAGACTTCACAAACACGGACCAGGTAGGGTAGATCCCATCAGTAAGATAATACCCGCGTTTGTATAAATGGTTGTTCACTTGAAATGGACAATTTGGCGCCGTTCCATTTCGTTGAGCAAGAAATAACGGAGATTGTTGAAGCACGTTGATATCGTTTTGTGAACCCGCTGGCCCACAAAAAGCATGCCAAATCCACAAATCTTGAGACGCTACCGCTTCTAACATAACCGTCGGGTATTGATGATCGCCTCTCATGTATTGTCCACGCAATTCTGTGGGGCACATTCTCCAGACGAAGTGTGTACAATCCAGACTCCCTAACATGCCAGGTAGGTGATGCCTATCCTCATGAGCCTGATACAATAGCGCGATGTCGTGGCTCGTTGGTCTACGTAGGAATTCACCGCCATACCTTTTAAAAATAAAAATTAAATAAAAGACATTTCATTAAATTAAAAAAAAACATTCGAACTAGAAAAAAAATACATTCACCGCCATACCTTTTGCATACCGTTTCGCAGAAATATTCAAGGCACTCACGAGAGGTCCTTTCAGACATATTTAAATACTCGTCCCCCTCGTCTGGTGGGTTACCGGTTGCAAGTTGTTTAATTGCCGAAGTAACCTTTTGCAACGGTGTAAAGCTTTTCTTCATTCTCCCGTCTAAGCCTTCTTGAAACCACTCGTCATACGCTTCCACGTCACTAACAATTTTTAGGAACAAAGACTTGGACATACGAAACCTGTGACGAAAAGTATCTTCACTAAATTTTGGATTTTCATCAAAATAATCGGCCATGAGTGTCTCGTGGCCCCCCACACGATCTCGACGGACATATTTTTTTTTACTAGACGATGCCGTGTCTAGTAGCTCCGCTTGTTGGATGAGATTTTGGAAGAAAACTAAGCTACTATCGCTTGACGACGCATCTCCATCGTCGGGAAAGTCGGGTAGGGTAGAAAGAAACGGGAACTTGGAATCCATTTTGTGTTTGAAAGATATAAATTTGAGAATTTTGGTGTTGGTTTGTTGTGAATGTGGTAAAAAATGAATTAAGATTGGTTAGTATATATATTGTTTTAAAAAAAATTGATTTTTTTTTTTTTAAAAATTCGACCGTTGGTAAACGGTCAATTCTCGATCCACGCGCAAAATCAATCGGTGAACCCACAATCAAAACCCACCCCGATTCGGGACCCCGCGGTGATGGCGGCGGTGTTCCCGATCGGGGAAAGGCCTCACCGATGGGACTCCCCGAGAACGCCCCGTTCACCCTTAGTTTGGTAAATGGTAACATTCAGCTCATTTGAGACTTTCAGTGTGTTACGCCTCTAGGGCTCGTAGCCTTAACTAATTGTTTACTCCACAGTTGCATTCATGTAAATAAGAAGTTGAATATTCTCATATCACCCGTTCACAGTTGCATTCATGTAAATAAGAAATTGAATATTCTCATATCACCCGTCGTACACTCGTACATGAAAGCACATGTCTTACATTTTCATATCGTACCAATGAGGTTAAAATTACGTCTTTGTATAGTTTCTATATTCGCAATTGCGGTTTAGTATTTACCTTTGTTAGAAGATTAACCGGCTTGATATTAACCTCCTAGAAGTCAACATAGTATCAATTTGTATTTACCCTTTTTTTAAAAAAAAAATAATTTAAACTCACATGCAAGCTTCATAATCTGAAGATAAGGATAAGGACGAGGCAACACTTATCTACAAATCACCAAGGATGTTGACTTTGATGATAGTTAACTGACCCTAAGGGAGCGTTTGGTTTGCGGAATGATTTGAAATTGGAATTGAAATTTGTATAGGAATTAGAATTTGAAGGAATTGGATTTAGAATTTAAACATTCCAATTGAAATTGGAAATTGTTGGAATTGGAATCTCAATTCCATTTTTGTTGTATTTGGCTGTCAAATGAATTGGAGTCCATCACCCCAGCACCCACAACCACCAGTTCGGGTCGAAACAGTTCACATCGAAACGGTTCACGTCGAAACGGTACGCGTCAAAACGGTTCGGGTCGAAACGATACGGGTTGAAACGGTTCGATTCGAAACGGTATGGGTCAAAACCGTTTGCGTCAAAACGTTACGGGTCGAAACCGTTCGCGTCGAAACGGTACTGTTTCGAAATGGTACTGGTCGAAACCATTTGCGTCGAAACGTTACGGGTCGAAACCGTTCGCGTCGAAACGGTACGAGTCGAAACTGTTCGCGTCAAAACGGTTCGAATCGAAACCAGTATGAGTCGAAACGGTCGAAGATTCTAATGAATTTCCTTTAATTCCTTCACATATAGGAAAGATTTTGAATTCCTTTAGTTAAAGGAATTTGAAGGAATTCATGCCTAATTCCAATTCCAATTCCATTGTCAACCAAACACATGAAGATTAGAATTGGGATTCCAATTCCATCAAATTCTGTGAACCAGATGAAATTCAAATTCTAATTCCCTTAAATTTCATTGAATTCCTACGAAACAAACGCACCTAAGGCTTCAATTTATGAATTCACATTTTCTTTTCTTATCTCTGTTTTATGCTGATCGTAACCCACCACACATGTTAACTTGAGAAATCAAAACTTAAGTTGTTTTATTTGCCCTAATACGATAAGTAGGAATGTAGCATCCACAAACATGTTGTCCATCTAGAGCCTGCTTTAAATTACTCTTTATATCACTATCACCAATAATATTGCAATATCATTCTTGTTAAAGGTTACTATAAAATTAGTGGATAGATTTTGACACAACATGACACCTGGGGGAGCATAAAAAGTAGAATTACTAAAGAATGTCTCTAATCGTTTTAAAATTTTTAATTTCATTTTATACAAGGTCCAAGCTAGTTGTAATTTAAAGTGATCACCACAAAATTGTTAATGCGATAATGCTTTTTTTCTTTATTATGGTATGCTGCCTAACAATTATGTCATATTATCCAACTGATGATGATGTATATTAAATCCAAGATCGTTAGTATATATAACAAGTTAAACGTACATTCAACATATATGCTGCAACTTTTTTTTTTCTCACCTACATTTGCAAAAGTTTAGAATTTCCTACCTGCTTTCAACATAAAGACAAGTTTACTATAACAAAATATATATATTATTTAAAGTTACAATAAATGTAATTAGGTATGCAAATTGAAAAAGTGTAACACCTTTATTGCCATCCAAGTGAAGAATATTAAGAAACAATCCTCTTCAATTACACGTATACACATATATCCCTTTTAATCAAATTAGTGGAAGGAAAATGAGCTTACTACCCCATACGGTGGGAGGAGTCTGAAAAGTGGCCGTTATTCGACACCTGAAGGACACGTTAGCGCGCGTCAGAAATGTAACATAGTGCCAAAACGGGAGGTGTGGAAATGGACGTGAAAGAGTGAGATTTATTCAACACGTGACACACTTTTTTATTGTTAATTATATTTAAAAATGATATAAAATCTATTTAATTAAAGAAAAAACAATAATAGTAATTAAATTAATAACATTAATACTTAAACATTACATAATTAAAAAAAACACAAAAAAAGATTACATAACTTAACTTAAACCTAAAAATTAATCATTACTACATAAAAAAACCTAATAATTTGTCACACTAAAACGTGACGGAATTGTAGCCATTTTCGGTTTTTAAGTGAAAATTGGTAGAAGAAGAAGTGAAATTTTGAGTGAAATTTGAGAGTTTGTAAAAAGAATTGGAAGAAGCGTGTGGTTTATATAGGGAAAATTGTATTTTTAAAAAGTAAAGTTTTTTTAAAAACTTACCATTGAGGTCAAACGGCTAAAATCAACGCTGAATTATAACGTGCCACGTAAACACAAATTTCATCTCCACACGCCTGTGGAGTTTTCCCGCCAAAGGACCAACGCCGGCCTAAACACCATGGACGTACCGATGTGTACGGCGTTGTCAAACATAAACGCCGTATGGTCATAGTTTATTACAAAATAATAAAAATAAAAAAATAATAACGTAATATTGTAGAATAAAGTTCATTATCCAATTTCAGTTTTCTAAGTATAAAATTTACGTTTATTAGTGGCATTTTTAAGGAAATTATCATAGATAAAGATTGTTTTCGACAAACAACATTGGGGATAATTGTTAAATTTGTGCACATAATTTCTCAGCTTGTGTTTCAAAACATAACATGAGTATTATGTTATATACTACAACCCTCTAACGTATATTATATAAAGATAGCTATACAATATATAAATTGTAATCTTAACTCATTTAGATACCATATTTTGTTATATCATATTATTTTTCACATTTTTATTCTAAACCACCTGCAATTGATGCTTGTGAAACTCACAAATGAATGATGTGACACCTGATGAAAGCATAGCTTAGAGACGTTGCATTGCGTGACCATACTCGTAGGGAGTAATTGGCTTACTATATATTTGTCCCATGGACAAGGGTTTGTGGCCCTCTCAACTTTATTTTACTACTTTATAAATATATATAAACAGGGCCGGCTCAAAAATTTTTAATTTTTTATAGGCCCAAAGCGGATAGCAAAATTTGGACCCTTTTTGTAAATGAAAAAAATTACTATGAATCTATTATTCATATATCATCTTTGTATACGCATAATTATAGATCATAAACCTCAATGTTAATAATTTCAAAGCCAAAATTACCAAAATATAATATATTTTCTTAGAACTTGAGGCCCTAGGAAAATGGAGGCCTAAAGCTCTTGCTTTATTTCACTCCCCCTTAAGCCGGCCTTGTATATAAATATTTATATATTTTTAATTAATTTACTTTTATAATACATTAAATATGTTATTAAATTTAAGGACATATAAATATATAGAATTTGTATAATTTGTAAACTAATAATAGATTCAAACGGTTAAAAAAACCCTTGAAATTATATCATTTTCATATTTTATGTTCTTTTTCTCTAACGTTTTCTCAACTTTTAAGAATCTGCACTTATGTGTATTAGTTAATACAATGCCACTTGTATTTTTGACATACGTGTTTTTGTAACTTATAATATTTTTCAAACATAGATGTATACATACAAATAAAATATGACAAAAATGGCTAGTATGGTATACCTATCTTGCCATACTGTCATACCCCGGGCCATAGAAGACCAGAAATTTATTGCAAAGAAAATGTCAATGTACAAACGTGGAGGTCACCACAAAATACATAAATTATATATAACTTTTATACAAAGCTTTGTGGTTCTTGTAATCTTGGTAAGTAACCTATATTTTTGAAAATCCGACCCGTGTTATTCGAATATTTACGTCGACCTCCACCTATCATAATCAAGACCGTTTTCTAATTTAAACTTGGAAACTTACATAAAAAGTAAGTAAAATGTTTATTTTATTTAATAATATCAACAAAACAAGGTTGTTCTTTATTATCTAAATTTCATCATCTACATCTCAGTTTGTTTTGTATCACGACTTGCCTTTTGATTACATAAATTAAAATTATATAAATATTATTTTAAAATCACTTTTTAAATACTTTCTTATGAGAATGAACAAATATGATCGATTTTTATCAACCCATAAAAGTTGTTGGGGTTAAGTAACCCATCATCCAAATATATAAATATTCTTTAATCGATTCTTTATTAAGTATACCAAGAGATTTCAAACATACATTCGAAATAAAATTAATAAAAAATTAAGAGACGAAAATTCAAATATAAATTGGTGGCAATAATTACCCTATGGATGCATGGTAGGTATAAACCGATAAACGACCTCATTCTTGCATTACATATAGTCACTCCAACTTCAACCTCCATCAACAAATCCAACACAAGCTTCTCTCTTAATCTTCATCTTCATCCTCATCTTCATTCAAACACTAATTTCAATCAAAATCTTTAACTCATAAAATCAAACACAAAGATATTAAATGATTATGGAGTCTGTGGTTTCAGAGCTAGAAGGAACCCTTTTAAAGACCAAAGATCCTTTCTCCTACTTCATGCTAGTCGCTTTCGAAGCGTCGGGCTTAATCCGATTCGCATTGTTGTTGTTATTCTGGCCGGTTATCCAGCTACTTGATGCATGCGGGAAGCCGGATATTGGCTTGAAACTGGCCATCTTTCTTGCCACCGTTGGAGTTCCCATTTCGGAGATTGAGTCGGTTGCAAGAGCGGTTTTGCCAAAGTTTTACTTCGATGATATTGATATGGAAGCTTGGAAGGTGTTTAACTTGGGTGATAAACGAGTGGTTGTGACCAAAATGCCTACGGTTATGGTTGAGCGGTTTGTGAAAGAGCATTTACTAGCTGATGAAGTTATTGGGAGTGAGCTTGTGGTTAGCCGCTTTGGGTT
The DNA here is from genome assembly GCF_002127325.2 of Helianthus annuus. Lineage (NCBI taxonomy): Eukaryota > Viridiplantae > Streptophyta > Magnoliopsida > Asterales > Asteraceae > Helianthus > Helianthus annuus. The sequence goes on along the minus strand of NC_035440.2, from coordinate 34,694,981 downwards.
CGCCACTGGCTTGGTTCGAGATGGCGAGTTTGGATCTTCGGCTTGTGACCGTGTTGCAGCCATGTTTAATGGTCAACAACCAATCGTAGGGCTCGCGAGATGTGTTTCTGATTCTCCGTTCTTGTCTCTATGCAAGGTAAGCAAATTTTAACTGTCACTTTTCATTAACGACAGAAAAATTACATAAAAATGCCATGAGAACAGGCAACAAGCTGTGCCGCAAATATTATGTATTATCAATAGGGAACTACAAGATAACTAAAAAAGGCCTTACTAACTAACCCTACACCACCCCGGTCCAAACTCAAACGACCATTCGACGAAAAACTCAAACGAGCGTCTAAAGGTTTGTGGGTGGAAGCCCTAACCTTTAAACCGCGGTTTAGTAACTTCAAATGGTCATTTGAAAATGATGTAAAACTAAATATCTCCTAATTACAATAAAGAAATAATATTGATGGACTAAAATAATCATGCATGTGCATGAAAGAGGTTACAAAAACTAACATACAACTTATGATATTTTATGCAACTACAGGAACAAGTAAATGCACCATACATGATCAAAGAGCACACACACAGACCACACCAGAAAACCCGGCCAGTGCCGGTTATCTTTCACGACGGGCGCCTCGTGAAGCGGCCGACACCTTCCACCGCTCTTCTCATCCTTCTCTGGATCCCCATCGGTGTAGTCCTAGCAATCTTCCGTATACTCGTTGGCGCTATGTTGCCAATGTGGGCTATTCCTTACATGGCCTGCATATTTGGCTCGAAGGTGATAGTGAAAGGAGTGCCGCCACCACCACCGTCAGGGTCCAATGGTGGCGTACTCTTCGTCTGCACCCACCGGACTTTAATGGACCCTGTTGTGTTATCCACTGTTCTCCAACGAAGTATCCCAGCGGTCACTTACTCTGTATCAAGATTATCCGAGATCTTATCTCCCATCCCCACCGTTCGTTTGACCCGGATCCGACATGTGGATGCCGAGAAAATTAAGAAGGAGCTATCCAAAGGCGATTTGGTGGTTTGCCCAGAAGGTAGTGCATGTTACAAACATAGAGCTACATAATTTTGAGTTAAATGACATTTTAGTCCCAGTGATTTGTGTAATTTCGTCAGTTTAGTCCAAAAAGGTTTTATTTTTTACCTGTGGGTCCAAAAAGGTTTCACCGTTGTCATTTTAGTTCACTGAGTTAACTTCATCCATTATTTCTGTTAAATAGAAGGGCGATTCGGTCATTTTATATGACCGAATTGCCATTCTAGTTAACAAAATTACATATAAAATAACCGAATCGCCCTTCTCGTTAACAGAAATAATGGATGAAGTTAACCCAGTAGACTAAAATGGCAACGATGAAACCTTTTTAGAACCACGGGCGAAAAATGAAACCTTTAGACTAAACTCGCAAAATGACCCAAACCATAGAGACTAAAATGGCATTTAACTCTTTCATAATATATTGTATTATATATTTTTTTTTTCATAATTTGGTGTTTTATTGACTATACTTATACTAATAATATTATTAACAGGTACGACTTGTAGAGAACCATTTTTGCTCCGATTCAGTGCACTTTTCGCCGAATTAACAGACCGGATCGTGCCGGTGGCAATGAACTATCGGGTCGGGTTTTTTCATGCGACTACCGCGAAGGGTTGGAAAGGGTTGGACCCGATATTCTTCTTCATGAACCCTAGACCTGTTTATGAGGTCACATTCTTGAACCAGTTGCCCGCGGAGGCTACATGTTCGTCGGGAAAAAGCCCACACGATGTCGCGAATTACGTTCAAAGAATCTTGGCGGCCACACTAGGGTTTGAGTGCACAAATTTTACAAGGAAAGACAAGTATAGAGTGTTGGCCGGAAATGATGGAACGGTGTCATACACGACGTTGATGGACCGGGTCCAGAAGGTCGGGAAAACAGTGAGGAAGGTGGTGGGTACATTTAAACCCTTTGTGTTTAACTAGTTGATGGTAATTAATTAATATAATAATTGTTTGTTTTTTTACTTGTAATAATTTTTACTTCATTCCTTGCTTATTGTTTATGAACATTTTTTTTGTAAGTTTTCTTTTACATAAAAAGGTTGAATAATGTATGTGGATTTGATATTTTTCTTGGTTCATATATTGGTTTATTATTGATGTGATATTGGATTAATCAGTTATAAAAAGATTACAAATATAATGAATACAATACAACGTATAAACTAAATGCACACATCCTTTTGGTACATATATATTTTTTTTTTTCAAAAATATAGGTTGAAATTATAGCCAAGAAACATGCACGTACTTTTCACATGTATTTTGAATAATGTTGTTTTCCAATGCATTTGAATAAACATTACATGTGATTTTAATTCTATACTAGTTTTATACACCATGTGTGTTGCGACACACTAAACCGAATCATTCTTGATGTGAATTCAGTTGATATCGATTTGTTTTTTTTTTTGCTGTTGGTATAGTACTAATACTCCGTGTAACAACCACAAGCGAAAACACAAATAATATAGTCATGTTATATGAATATCAATGTGAGCTTTACGTCTCGATTGAATATCAGTAATACTCCAATATTCAAGATACGATACCGTTACTAATAAATCAAAAGCAATCTCCACTTAAATTATTATTGTCTTGTGTGCTAACTCACCTCTTGAATAATATAACACTAAAGCTTACTGTCATATCTATCTCCCAGTGTTTGGGGGAGGGCACCACAAGCTTATTTTTGGAGCATCACTGGCATGCCTTTTGACTTGCTGAAGGTGGTGTGCCTTATGATATGCCCTACATAAAACATACATACATTGGGACTCTAATTTGGAAAAAAATGGACTATATATGTTATGAGATGATGTATAAAGTACCAACCTTTTTTTCCAAATTAATAAGTTAATGAATCAAACCATTATCACACTAGTTAAATTATAGAGAATATAACATGGGAAGTTGTTAAAATGTGACATTCATTTCATACATCATTGTCGCATTCCTTTATTTATTCGATATGGGCCAGTTTTGTTTGTCTGGTCTTATTAGTGTCTGGGCTTATAAGGTTGTTTAGGCTTATGAGGTTGTTAAGTGTGCAGATTTGGAAGTGCAGGGGGCTATGTGAAACTTTGGAATATGCTAGTATAAAAGTGTAGCAATCGGGGTTCTGGATCATTCTCTCGCACACCTGCATTCCCTCTCATCTCACACCTACCTCTCCTTTCTCTCAGTCTGTTCAAGTTGTTACGAGTTGTTGATGATCCAGTGTGGATCTTATTTTAGTTGTTGATCCTTCTTTGTGGATCTATTGTTGCTATTGATCCTATGGATATCTGTATTTGGTTGTATCGTTCTTGTTAATCAACTGATAATCCTCAGTTGATTATTTCCTTGTATTGTTTGTATTATAGATCTTACAATTTGTAAGATCGTGGGAGCTTGGGAATTTTTAGGGTTGGTTAACTAATAAAAGTTTTTCGTCACGTTTTATCACTACATCTGGTGTTGTTACTTTTATCTTGTTTTATGTTGTTTATACCAATTTTACATGGTATCAGAGCGAAAATCGCTCATGATCTGTGTGATTTCCGCTGTTATATTCTGATTTGTTGTTGATTTGTTATTTAGGTTTGCTCCTAGTGTTCTAGGGTTTGCGGACCTGTCTATCGTTGTTTTAGATCATCTTGATCTTGGGGTGTGTTGTTCCGATCCTGTGCGGTGGAAACCCTAGTTAGGGTTTTGTGATTCTGGTGGTAGATTTCTCATCTTCTGGTGGTTTCTACACTCTGTGTTGGTCTCTAAAACCCTACAAGGTTTTAGGGCAAACTAACCAGGTGTGTTCTGTTTGTGGCTTGATCAGATCTTGTAATTCTTGAAAACTAAAGTTCTGATCTCTGTTGGAGTTATACGCACCCTCTATAAGATCTTTCCTCTCTTATCTCTGTTTTTTTGTTGTTGTTTAGTTGATGTCGGGGTAGTGAGGATCGGTCTTGTTGATTGTTTATTTTAGTTGATCCCAGGGTAGTGATGACCGGTTTGTTGTTGTTTGCTACTTGTGCATATTTTATGGTTCTGTTTCTGGGGTAACTTGTTTTTTTTTTGTGATTATAGTGGGTTTGTGTCTGTTCAGTGTCTTAGATTGTGGCTCCTGAGTAAAGGCATGTCCAGGCACCATAGAGTGATGAACCTAGAATCTTGTCCCTAACTCAGCTTCGCCCTAAGATTTGTTATTATCTGTTTTGTCTAATTATGGTTGTCTTATACCATACTTGTTATCTGTTGATAACATTGTTGTCTGCTGATTGATCTGTTGTTCTATTCTCTATTGTTGATATATTATCTGATTGTTGTTGACTTTTGTGAGTTGTTATCATGGGTGATGGTGAAGGTACTTCACAAACTTTGATTAGTAAACTAGACATAGGAGACCCCTTGTACTTATACCCAAGTGACTCTAGTATTTTGACCATTGTTAGTATTAAACTAAAGGGTGCTGAAAACTATGTTGTTTGGTCAAGTGCTATGAAGCTAGCCTTAGAAGCAAAGAACAAATATGGGTTTATTGATGGTAAAGTAGAAAAGTCTAAGGATGATGAAGTTTTAGCTAATCAATGGGATAGATGTAACTTTGTCGTGTTAACTTGGTTATTAAACTCTACTTCTGACGAACTTTTTCTTGGTCAAGTGATTTCTAAGTTGGCTTCTGAAGTGTGGACTGATCTTAAAGAGTCTTTTTATAAGGTTGATGGTTCTGTTGTCTATGACTTGTATAAAAAAATTAAAAGTATTTCTCAAAATGGCAGCACTGTTGATGAGTATTATAACATGTTGACAATAATGTGGAAGCAGTTTGATGCTATGCTTCATCTGCCTTCCGGTTCTTGTCAAGCTGCTAAGGATTTCAATGATTTTTCAACACTTACAAATATAACAATCCTAAACCGACACCCTCGAATTATTTTCGACACCCTAATATATTTTAAAATATCCCAATATGTCCTAAAATACCCCCTATACGTGAAAACGGGCCCTGAATACCTTAAATATTATTAAAAATAATTAAAAACCAGAAAATTTGGGCTCTCGCGGGGCGCGTAGCCCATGGCTACTGCCTACGCGGGCCGCGACAAATCAGATCTCCGTCGACACCCCAGGCTGCCACGTGTCGCCATCGTGTCGCAGCTAGTTGTGATGACCGATCAACCCTAGCCCCTATTACTCTACTACGCGGGCCGCGAAGCCCAAAAGATTCACTTTACGCGGGCCGCGAGAAGGCCTAAATCAGGCCCTATATAAGAGGGCATCGGGTTTTCGTTTTCCGTCGCTCATTTCTTTTCTTTCTTAACAAATTTCTGAGAAGTAGACATAATCTCCGGGCATAATACCCCCTTAATAACGAGGTTCTGCTCCGTTGTAAGTATCATAACCCCTGGATACGTATTAGATACTCTGCCCGATTGATCTAGGGTTCCGTAACGGCTGTCGTGGTTCTGCCCGCCGTAGTCGTTGGAATGCCGTCTCGGGGAAGGTATTACTAATGTTAAAATGGGTTATTATACTAACACGTGTGCATTTGTGTAATGTATAGATTATTCCCAGGAAATCCTTACTGAAAACCTAAGACAACAATGTGAGTAATCTCCTTTTTGCAAACTGTTTTTACAAAACCTCACACGATTAATTATATATTAAACAGTTATTGAGTATTTGTAAGGATACAATTATCGTTGGTATGTTGGGGTTTTGTATACAAAATTTGTTACTGCCTTGCGAGGGGTAACATTTCCACAAGTCGGGTTGACAGTACCGTGGGTGGTAATTGATATGACTTGGAAACAAATGTAATTGCGAGACCACCCTCAATACTGTACAATGGTTTTTATTAAAACTTGATTGAACTGGGATTCACTCACCAGTATTTTCCACTGACAAAATGTTTTTAAACGCGTTTCAGGTAACAAAATGTGAAAGCCAAATAGAAGCCAGCTGGACAGCACTGAAGACTTGGAAAAGTGGCAATAAAGTTACCTAAATTAAAATAGATGTTTTTATTAAATAAAAATAGGATTTATTTCTATGAAAATGTGTGTACTGCAACTTGGGTTTTATCCCATGTGTTTAATATTATGAAAATGTGGTATTTTACTCTGATAAAATATTTTCTAACTACGGTCCTGATGAAAATTCCGCTGCCAAATTAGATAAAAACAAGATACCACCGAAACTAGTCGCGGCCGTCCGTTCCCGGGTTTGTATAAGGGGACGGGGGTTGCGACAATAAAACTAACGCAGTTTCTTATGGGTCTTGATGATGTGTATCAGCCTGTGAGAACTAATATTTTGACAAGAGAATCATTTCTCTCTGTTAAGGTGGCATTCTCTATTGTTTCTAGAGAAGAGTCACATAGATTGTCTAGTAATGGGTCTAAAACACAGAGTGTGTCGTTTGTGTCTAAGTCTAATCAAGGTTTTGATAATAAAAGAAGGTTAACTAGAGGACCCAACCCTAATTTGAAGTGTACCTATTGTAATATGTTAGGTCATACAATTGATAGGTATTTTGAAATTGTCCCAGGCTTTAAGAAAAAAGTTAATAATAATAATAATCCTTCTAACAAAGGCAACTTTACTAATAATAACAACAACAACAACAACAACAACAGCAACAGCAACAGCAACAGCAACAGCAACACCAATACCACCACCACCACCAACAACAACAACAACAACAACAACAACAACAACAACAATAATAATAATAAGTCTAGTCCTGTTGTTGGAAAATATGCTGCTACTACTATGTCTGGTTTGCCTTTTACTTCTGAGTAGATTACCAAGTTATTGAGTTTAGTTGGTGAAAACAGTGGGTCAGATTCTCAGGATCCTAGGTGGGTAGATGCTATGAATAAGGAGATGGAAGCGTTGTATAGGAATGGTACTTGGACTTTGATTAATCTGCCAAAAGATAGAAAGGCCATAGGATGTAGGTGGATATACAAGATTAAATATAAATCTAATGGTAAAGTTGAGAGGTTTAAGGCTAGGCTTGTAGCTAAAGGGTATAGTCAACGTGAAGGGCTTGATTTTGGAGAGACATTTTCTCCTGTTGTTAAAATGGTCATTGTTAGGTGTGTCTTAAGTATGGCTGTTAAAAATAACTGGCAAATATATCAATTAGATGTTAATAATGCGTTCCTTTATGACTCCATCTCTGAAGACGTATATATGAAATTACCACCTGGGTATTTCCTTGAAAATGAGACTAGAGTGTGTAAGTTGGTTAAGTCGTTATATGGGTTAAAGCAAGCACCTAGAAAGTGGAATGAAAAGTTAAATGAAGTTTTACTTAAAATGGGTTTTGTGCAGAGTCTATGTGATCATTCTATGTATATACTTTCTAATAAGTTTGTGTTTGTTGTGCTTTTGGTCTATGTGGATGATATTGTGGTCACTGGTAATTCTGAAGTTGATATTGTTAGAATTCAAAAGGTTTTAAGTGACAATTTGCAAATCAAGGATTTGGGTGTGTTGAAATATTTTCTTGGTATTGAGGTCTTATATGTTGAAAGTGGTATTTGTTTGAATCAACGTAAGTATTGTCTTGAGCTGCTTAATGAATTTGGGTATCCAGGTGTTAAACCTGTTAACACTCCTATAGAACAAAGTCATGTTATTGTTTACAAGTTGAATCAAAATCAAAGTGTGGTGAAAGATATCACAAACTTTCAAAAACTTATTGGCAAACTAATATATTTGTCTATTACTAGACCAGATATAAGTTATGTTGTACAGTTTTTAAGTCAGTTTATGCATTCACAACAAGAAAGTCATTTGCAAATTGCATTGGGGTTACTTAAATATCTAAAACAATCTCCAGGTAAAGGGATTTTGTTTAAAAAGGAAAATGACTTTGTTTTAAAAGGGTTTGTTGATTCTGATTGGGCTAAGTGTTTGGCCACTAGAAAGTCAGTTACTGGGTTTGGTATTTTTCTGGGAAGTTCTCTTGTTTCCTGGAAGTCTAAAAAACAAAGTGTTGTTGCGAGATCTACCACTGAAATAGAATATAGAGTGATGCGCTCTGCTTCTTGTGAAGTTATGTGGATCTTAAATATTCTAAAAGAGTTAAATGTAGAGTACAAATTACCAGTTAAGTTATTCTGTGATAGTTAGTTAGCCATTTCTATAGCGTTTAATCCGGTTTTTCATGAAAGAACTAAACATTTCGAGATTGATTTGCATTTTCCGAGAGAAAAGATTGCAGATGGTATTGTTTTTTCAGAGAAAGTTGCGTTTGAGGATCAATTGGCTGATCTATTCACCAAAGGGTTGAATGGTTTTTAACATGAAGCTTTGTGTGAAAAATTGGGTATGTTTAACATGTTTATTGTATGAATTATGAGGGGATGTTAAAATGTGACATTCATTTTATTTAATTCATAAATCATTGTCGCATTCCTTTATTTATTCGATATGGGCTAGTCTTGTTTGTCTGGGCTTATTAGTGTCTGGGCTTATAAGGTTGTCTGGGCTTATGAGGTTGTTAAGTGTGCAGATTTGGAAGTAGAGGGGGCTTTGTGAAACTTTGGAAGATGCTGGTATAAAACTGTAGCGATTAGGGTTCTGGATTATTCGATATGGGCCAGTCTTGTTTTTCTAGCCTTATTAGTGTCTGGGCTTATAAGGTTGTCTGGGCTTATGAGGTTGTTAAGTGTGCAAATTTGGAAGTGTAGGGGGCTATGTTAAACTTTGGAAGATGCTGGTATAAAAGTGTAGCAATTAGGGTTCTGGATCATTCTCCCGCACACCTGCATTCTCTCATCTCACACCTACCTCTCCTTTCTCTTAGTCTGTTCAAGTTGTTACGAGTTGTTGATGATGTTGATGATCCAGTGTGGATCTTATTTTAGTTGTTGATCCTTCTTTGTGGATCTGTTGTTGCTATTGATCCTGTGGATCTCTGTATTTGGTTGTATCATTCTTGTTAATCAACTGATAATCATCAGTTGATTATTTCCTTGTATTGTTTGCATTACAGATCTTACAATTTGTAAGATCTTGGGAGGTTGGGAATTTTTAGGAATGGTTAACTAATAAAAGTTTTCCGTCACCTTTTGTCACTACATCTGGTGTTGTTACTTTTATCTTGTTCTGTGTTGTTTATACTATATTTACTTCCTGATGAAAATCTTCGAGGGTTCTTTCAGCCGTAAGTTGTGCTGATATATCTCCCACATATGTAATGGTTTGAACCCAAAATAGAAAACCAAATCTTATAAAGCAATGCCTTCTTCAACATAATTTAACAAGAAAAACTCTTTGATCAAAATTGAAGGTACATAAACCCTAAACTATAACTCCTATATATACTAAACAAACCTTGATGCCCAAGAAACATACCTAGACTAGAATTAGGAAACTAAATAATAATAAAATAAATCTACCATAAATACTAAATCTTCCACCTAAAATAAACTAAACCATTTAGCATCCTCCAACTTTTGAGTTATGACAAGATTAGTCCCAACAATCACCCCCTAATATTGTCAAATACTTTTCATCGCATTAGAGTTAGAGTTGGTCCATTGTTCTCGTATCGGGTAAGGTTGGCTTCCTCCTTTTTTTCTCCCACTTTGGACACTCCGATATGTAATTCCTAAACTTAATGCACTTGTAACACCTGGCGTGGCTTTTGTCCTATTGTACTTGACCATCTCCTCGATCTCTCTCGGACCCCCGACCTCTACCTCGGCCTCGTCCAAGATCTTCTCGGTTCGAGTTTCCACAACCACATTGCTCACATCTGTGCTCCTTTTCCTTTCTTTGTTCATTTGAGTTTGTGAACAAAAGTTGGTTTAGATTTCCGGATTGAATCTTCTCCTCATCTTTTATCCTTTCTTCATATGCTTTATGTCGACCCACGATATCATCATAGTCTATGGTCTTCGAGTCCACAACTTATTTTATTGAAGCCACCATTTGAGTGAACCGCTTTGGCAATCCGTTGAGGAACTTCTTAAATATCCTGGTTTCTTCTAGAACTAAGCCAAATGAGGCGGCTCGAGATGCATACCTTGATAACTTATAAGCAAACTCGTCTATGGCACTTTGATCCTTCATCTTCAGATTTTCAAACTCTGTAATTAAAGTCTGCAGTCTCGCCTCTCTAATCCGATCTGCACTTAGATGGTGGGTTTTTAGAACATCCCACGCTTCCTTTGTTGTTTTGAGATTTCCAACTTGTAAAATATGCTCTTCGGGTATAGCTTGAAAAATGAGAGCGATTACAATATTGTTCTTCTTGGTATCCACACACGTACCCGGTTCGATTTGCTTCCACACCCTGCGAACATTGAAAATAACCCTTATTCTCATAGCCCCCATTGTGTAGTTTGTTGAAGATAACACTAGAAATTGAAAAGACATATTGTTGTTCTCCTTAACGGTAACCAACCCCTGATCACCCGGTTGATCCATACTTGCTTGAAAAACAAAACCTTTTTTTTTATTTAATGGCCAACTTTATCTTCTTGTGTGCTAGGTTGTTGACTAAATCAACAAAGCTGCTTTGTTTCTTGAGCAACTACAATGATCTTATTTTAAAATTCCAGTAGATGAAAAACGTTTTGTTACTCCTTTTCTTTTTCATTGGTCAAGATGGACGAAAGGAACTCTTTTCTATATATCTTTGTGTGACACCCAAAGAAAACACAAAACCATCTCTTTTGATCGTTCTTGACCACCACTTTGATCTTTAGTTCTGAATAACAAACAACATTCGACTAATTGCTACAGATTTGCCAATCATGTCGCTGCTGCTCTGATGCCAATTGTTGGAAATTTGGCATTCTTCAACATAATCAAACAATGAATTAAACAAGAAAAACTCTTTGAATAAAATTGAAGGTGATAAACCCTAAATTGTAACTCGTGTATATACTAAGACCGCTGGGTGTGGGTAGGGATGGCAATGGGTCGGGTTTGAGACGGGTTTAGAAATTATATCGGGTATACAATCGGATAAACAGATTTACTTTATCGGGTAATTGGGTCGGTAAACAGGTATATCACCAAATCCCAAACCCATCCCAAACCCGCGAAAAAAATAGAAATTAGTCCCAAACCCGATTAACCGACCCCAAACCCGTCCCAGATGTGTCGAGTTTCGGGTTTACCCATCGGGTTCGGGTTCGATTGCCATTCCTAGGTGTGGGGCTCGGGGCTTGGGTTGGGGGCTTGAGTTAACATGTGGCGGTGATGGGCTCCACCAAGCCACCCCAAAAAAAGTGGGGTGTGGAGGGGGCGTGGGCTAGCTGGCGTGGGTTGACATTTGACAGCTATTTTTTATATTTGAATCATAGAATTTAATATATTAATTTTAAAAACACCTATTTAATTAATATTAAATAACTAAAACAAAAAAATACATTACATCACAAAAAAAAAATCAATTATCTTCATCTTCATCTTCATCTTCAACGTTGTCAAATCTAGGAAGTGTTGAAACATGTTGTACCAAATCAGCCCGAAGATTTGCATTTATTTGTCGTGACTCGATTAGATTTTGGTTTTGCGTTCTCTGTTCGTCACTAATGATATACTTCCTACGTTTGGATTGGGTTGGGAAGTCCCTTCTTCTGAATCTTCAGCGATAGCTTTCAGGAGCGTCGCCACTGTTGATAATAATATTTCCGCCTCATCGTTCGATGAGGATGACGAATCGCTTGAACTTGAAGAATTCATTGTATAATTTTTTTTTTGGGTGATGGGTGGTGGTTTTTGAATATTTAGATAGTAAAATTTAGTAAAAATTGGTTGATTTATATAGAATAAAAGTTAATGAATTTTTTCTTTATAAAATAGCCTTTGGCCAACGGCTAGCCTAACGGTTACATGAACTCAGCCAATCCCAGCCATCCACATCAGCTCCCCAACCCGCCCCACGCCAGGCTTCATTGCCACGACAGAGGGGCAACGCCGCTACCTAAGATGGCCTGGTGTGGCTAACGCGGCGTTGGTTTGGTTCCCACACCCCAAACCCAAGCCCACACCCCACGGTCTAAGCAAACTTTGATGCCCAAGAAACATACCTAAACTAGAATTAGGAACCAAATAATAATAAAATAAAACTACTATAAATACTAAATCTTCCACCTAAAATTAACTAAACCATTTAGCATCCTCCAATTTTTGAGTTATGACAGGATTCTAAACACCAATTGTTAGAATATGAGATTTAGGATGAATGCGAGTTGGGTTTTGTTTGAAAAACTCTAAACTGCAATCCTTCCAAAACCCTACATCGAATTCTTGATTTTCCAGAAGAAATCACCTTTTGAAAAGGAGACGTGGAAACCGTGAAAACACGGTAGCTAACCTCTTCTTTCTTTACTTATTGCAACAGTGGCTCCGACCTTCTTTTTTTCTCCGTTGCTAAGTCGCTTTAATCATGTGACTCAAGCAAGCTTCAAGAAGGAGGCAACGTGGCAAACTCTGACTGAAAGCAGAAAAGTGAAGCATCTATGCGTGGCGTTATTTGAGATGTTGTCTGTCACGACCCCCGACCCACCCTGGACGGAAGCGGGAGTCGTGAACAGCCCAGTGGTACCGGTGATTATTTTGAAAAAAATATTGCAGCGGAAATTTAATCAGGACCGTGAGTTAGGAAAAATATCAGAGTTTAGAAACACCGGATTTTTATTTATTAAATCGATGGAATAAATCCATGTTTTACAAAGGTAGCTTTAATAAAGATAAATCTTATTACATAAAACAATATTTCTTAATTTGATAAAATAAGCCACTTCTTGATGCCTTTTAGTGCCGTATCCACCTTTTACTGCAATCTACTGTAATTACCTGAAACGCGTTTTAAAAAGGTTTTGTCAGCGGGAAATACTGAGTGAGTTCATTCAGGTTTTATAAAATGACCCTTAGTTATAAAATTACAGCATAAGAGCGATTACAATGGTTTATATCTTATTTTTATCTGGCGCCGTGTCACAATGGTGACATGTCACAATGGTGACGATGGTCATACCACTATTAGGTCAATGAACCCAAATAGTGATGATTATCCCTAGTAAGTCAATGAACCTAACTGGGAGAAAATTAGTAATGTGCACAATACCCCACTAGCCAGTGAATCAAGATATCCACGACTTAGTCCCTGTAATTATAACTTTTGAAAATAATTTGGAGTATTGTAAAACAGTTGATAAAAAGAGAATGACTCACATTGTAAGCATGCAGATTCATATGGCCAAAGTTTAGTCTACAGATAATCCTTGATATATATTGATTTAACCTTGTAACCTAGTGCATACGAACTAGGTAGGTAACTTAATACAACAATTACGATAACTCACGAGATTAAAACCCTCACAACGAATGACAAAGTGCAATCACTTAAACATCCATCGGATTCACAACGAATGACAAAGTATTCCCCGAATTCGGGTGGTACTCAAACATCCTGTCGGAATCACAACAAATGACAAAGGATAGTACTAAAACATCCATTGGATAGTTTCGATCGATCGGACATTGAATCGTAGCAGCGATTGAGTTAATACCCGGTATTGCAGCAGCACCCCGCTATACTAATTAGTGATTTTGATAGTAAACAGAACGTAACTCAGTGTGTATTACGAGTTTTTACGCCGTTCAATCGCCAGAATTCAAGTCCCAATGTCTGCTATTTATACACGAAAATTAACATGCTTACGGACCGTAAGACTTTTTTTCCTTACGGTCCGTAAAGGACACCTAATGGTCATAGGGTTGCCACGTGTGGGACTAGGCCTGCTGAGTTGATGAAATTGAAAAATTCGAATTTGACAGCACATAATTTAGATAATCGTAACTAGGGTTTACCCCCCCCCCCCCCGAGTTTTAGGGGCCCTGATCCTGATTCTGATTGTTGTGAAATTTTTAGGGTTTGTGCAGAATCACTTGGGTGTCTCAATTAGGGTTTCCTATTGGATGAAATAATACAATAACTAATAGTTTTGATGAGGGTTGTTACATTGTCGGTGGCACCGTAACAAGTGTTGTGTGCCAATGCAATCACAAAAAAAAAGACACAAAGAAGACTCGAATCGGCGCCCATCATGTAACAAAACACCACAATAATTGCTAAACTAAAAGATTATACACATCAAAATACAGAAAGCACATGTATAGGTATAATACCAGAATAATATAAATGAAAAAAAAGCAGCCAACAACACATTGCCACGTGGCATGTGAACACTTCCCAACCATCTAATATTAATAGATTTATAATTTTCTTTGACGTAAATTTGGTTTTATAAAAAAATACGTAAAAAGGATGTTGGTAAACTGAGAAATAATATTAAAAAAAGTGACTTGAATCTTAATTCAGTAAAAGACGATGAAACATGCCAAATACATGAAATCATACCTCTTAGGCGTGTAAAGATGCCAATGATTCAATTTATACTTGTTAGCGCATTGACTAAGTCTATGTTAGGGAAAAGGTAGCATCGACAACTGGTTTTGATATCGACAAGAAAAAACTCACATTTTTCCTCGTTTACCTCTATCTATTTGGCTCATGTTCAAGAAATTGGCATCTAATAGTTATATTTTCATTAACACGAAATATGACTTAAATACAAATCCGAAGGAAGTTAAAAACGAAAGAGTAAATTGCTTTTTTCGTCCATCTTGTTTGACCAGAAATGCTACTTTAATTCAAATAGTACTTTTTCCTATTTGTGTCCCTGACGTTTACAATTTTTTTGTCATTTTCGTCCAACACACTAACTCCATGCAAAAACCAATCTTAAATTCAGGACATTTTTGTCACTTTACATATTTGTTTAATTCGTTTTATTTTTTTCATCAAAAACACTTTAATTAAGAAACATACACACATACACAAACATACACATATACCCTTTCATTCTTCCCTTATCTCCCTCTCTCTACTTCTCTACATCTCCCACCCATTACCATTAACACTACCACCACCACCATCACTAGCTATCACCACCCACTATCACACCACCATCTACCATCACCTGAGACTCGATCTAAGCACTGCCTCCCTCATCAGCCCTTTTTCCCACAACCATTTGTCGGCACCACCATTCAAATGCTCAAATCACCACCACCAGCGAATTCCTAACACCCCGATCTAGGGGTTTGGGAGGTCCATGCGCCAGAGTGTGGCGGCGTTGCAACCACCACCAAAACCACTACACCGCCATACTATCACCTCATAGAAGATTCAGACACAAAAGTGTAGCGGCACTACAAACCCCTTAATTAGGGTTATTACTTTTTGGTTTTTTTTTTATGGTATCAACTTTACGAATCTAGATCTATTTGAATCAGATTATCTTGTGCAAAGTATATGAGATATTTTTGTTAGCATTTTATTTTATGATATGTGGTCGAAAGTCCGATGTTTCATGTATTTAAGTTTGTGTTTTTACGCGAATTTGATTTTCGAATGATCTACTTTGATATGATTTGCATTTTGCAAGCTTAACTAAGTTTAAGGAGTATTTTGGGATCTTGAAGGAGCATCAAGATATGGCTAAAGATCAACCGGACATGAGAAACGGAGAAAACGGGCGAAGAAATTAGCTTACCGCGTTGGCGACGGCCAAAGGCCACGTCGCCGACACAACCCCCGTGGATAGAGGGAATAGCCATCGATTAGATAGCAGCGTCGCCGACGTCGGCTTTCCACGTCGCCAACGGAAAAAAAATCGCCCAACACTTTTCTGACTTGTTTGACTAAGTTTGGGGGGGGGGGATATTATGGATAGAGACGACTTTTTGGGAGTTAAATTTTTTCCTTGGAGCCATAATTTTGAAAACACTCTCCATTACCAATTCATCATCATTATCGACTCTAATCGTCATCTACCAATCACAAGATCATCATTTTCCATTGTCATTCAATCATTAGATAGTCATTATCTCATCATTATCATAACCCTAATTCTCCATCAACCATCCCATGATTCAAGATTCAATGGCCGGTTCTACGCATTCAACATCCGGTAACCAAGTCTCGTGTACCATGAGCGGCTAGTCTCCTAGGATTCACCTCGGTGTAGATTTTGTAAGATTTCTAGGGTTTTAACAATTGTTTTGAGATTTGATTTGTGACTAGTTGTGTCTAAACATTTAAAGTTTATATTAATTGTCTTGTATTTGTGTTGAATTCATGAATTGTCGAGTGAGTTATGAAATTTGACTTTGTGAAATGAAAACATGCAATCATGCTTTGGTATAGACTAGGGTTTACATGTTGTCGGTAACAAAGTGCATTTTTTCTGTTCAATGTGCATGGTATAAAACTTGAAATTTGGTTTGTTTTTCTTTGAATTCCAGTGGGAATTAGAGTCCAGGTCATAAGGCAACACATTAGGATCCAATATATCGTGTCCTGATAAGGACCGGTAGGGGCTTTCGGGCTTTGTTTCCGCCATCGCCTGTGAATGCTTCCGGCTCCTTTGTTGTACATATATGATGCATATCTAATAACGTAACTATAACTGTTGTTGTTGGTTAGTTTGGTCTGGTCACTTTTTGGGTTTTAGTCGTTGATGATCAGTGTTAGTTACAACAGTTTATCTGGGTTACTTAGGTTGGTCAAGTTTTGGGTCTCTGGGATTAGTGATCAGGGGTAACCCATGTTTTGAATATGTATGAATGTTCTGTAACTTATGATATTTATCAATGATGATGAATGAATGACTGATTTGAATGCTTATACGGTCTGCTACATATGAACATGTATTTGATTGAACAAACCGGTGCATTTAACTGTAATTGAGTTTTGATGTTGAAACATGTTTGACTTTGGTTGTATGTCTTTTGATGTTCAAACATGAGGCAACAAACATAGGTCAAACTAAGGACCAAACATGCTTGACTAACATAGAGGTCAACTAAGGTTAAGTATGTTGTAACCAGTGCAGTAATGTGTTTGGAAATTGAGTAAACGGATGCTACAACAGATGCTACAAATGTGTTCTTACTAAGTGAAATTCATTTGAAGTAAGTATTGTTAGTAACTATAGTAAACAAAGTTCAAACACAACTTTGTAGTTCAGTTCAAGAAGTCAAACCCATTTGAAGTTCAAAAAGTGAAACCCAATTGAAGTTCAAAAAGTCAAAAATGTTTCAAATCTGGTTAAATGTGTTATTATGGGCTATTGTTGTTGTTGTTAATGCGTTCATATTGCAGGTTAACTAAGGTTAATCGGTGATTAGTTGGTAGCTTAGGATTATTTTGAATATGTAGGGAATATATGATTTATACGTTCAGGGACTGAAATTGTAAGCGAAGTTATGTGTGTAATTTTGTCTTTTCACTGAATTACAAACGGTCGGCTAGTGGGAGGGACTTGATTGCGAGCAATCGACAACTGTAGGAACTGGAGTGTTTGTTCTTTTCAAATGAGGGTTAAACATATAATTGAGTGTAAACCCCATGGAGCGAAATTATACTTTACTCCAATATATATGACATATATAAAAATATTCTAAAAATCCCCCCTCCCACTCGGAAAATGGGCTATAGACAGTTGCCCACCTTGCTCTTGACCTAGACTAGCCATGGACGCGTGTTTGAGCCGTACTGATGGGATTAAAATTTGATACACAATAAAAAATAGATACAGAATAAAGTATCTCAATTCTATAAACTTAATCATTCCTTGAAGTATTTATAAAATGCAATACGTTATGAAAACATAAACTTCATCATTCCTTGAAGTATTTGTAAAATACAATACATTATAAAAAACTATTGATTACTATGATGATTTTCTTTCCAAATATATTTACATATTCAAATTTAAAAATATTTATCATGTCTTTTCATCGACACTACAAATGATATACGACAACGTTGTTGGTAATGATAATGTCGCTCCCACCATACAAAATGGATGGTCGGCAAATTTAATAATCCACAACTCACTAGCCACCACTTTATATGTTAACTAATTGTTTTTTTATACCTCTATAAAACATGTATAATCTTTTGTTATATAACTAAATAAAACATTTATTTAATTAATTTAAACTTTGGAATATTTATGCTAGATTAACACAATCCTATATTAGAGTGGACACACTAAATGCAGTCATTTTCAATCCAATTCTATCACGATTGCGATCTTCTCAGTCATAACATGATTAAAAAACAACGACTGTTTTTAATAATAATCTGTTCTCTTTCCTTAAATCATGTTATTTTAATATTAGATAAGTAACAAAATGATCATTAAACTCGATGCAAACTGACTTTTTTATCGACCGAGTATTATTAACTAATTTACGTATATTGATAATGAAAATGATTTATTTATCGACCGAATATTATTAACTAATTTACGTATGGTGATACATAGAACAAAAAGTGTTTTGTCCTTGTAAAAAATTAAACTTTAGATAGAATCTCTTAAAATAAACAATCAAAGGTTATCTTTGTATAATCTCAATAGAGTAAATAACATATATGGTTATCTTAAAATAAACTATCAATGCTTTATCTTTGTATAATCTTGATAGAGTGAAATAACACATATGGTTATCTTAAAATAAACTATCAATGGTTTATTTTGTATAATCTCAATAGAGTAAAATAACACATATGTTTATCTTAAAATAAAATATCAATGGTTTATTTTTGTATAACCTCGATAGAGTAAATAACACATATGTTTAATCATCTTAAAATAAACTATCAATGGTTTATTTTTGTATAATCTCTAAAATAGCACATATGGTTAAAAACAACATTAAACATTTATCAAGCATAAGGGTGGAGGGAGTGGTCTCGGGAAAAGGTTTGGGGAGGAGGGTTGCCGCACGGGGAAGGGGATGCCGGTGGTTGTTCGGTGATCGGGGAAGAGGAGGAGGTGGTGTAGGCGGTGAGTAGTCAATGAGTGGGGAAGAGGAGAGAGGTGGGAGAGAGAGGGGGTTAATGGTGGACCTCAACCCCTTTCAACCAATAACACTTTTTTTAAATTGTTTATCATTCTCCATGTGTTTGACCATTGCTAGTGATTGAGTGCAAAATAAGAAGTGGAATGAGGACTTGACATGACATGACGTTATTGGTTAGGAAATAAGTTTATCACTCCCTAAGGCTGGACGGTATGTTCCATCCTCAGTCCCGTCCTCCTTCAGCGACGCCCGGCAAACCACGCCGCCCACCTCCGTCCCGTCCCCATCGTCCGAATTGAGACGTTTGCGACGGAACAAACAGGTGGGCCCCCTTTCTTTCTTCTCGACGTCCTCTCCGTCACCCCACCCCCCCCCCCCCCCGGGTCACCATACCTTCCAGTCTAAATGGTTATCACTCATTCCACCTTAATTTACAACTCACTTTAACTTCTATTATGTTAATGATGAAAAACTAATATGTAATATGTTAGTGATGAAAAGCTAATATGCTACTCTATATAGGTTTTTTATTGATATAAACCTAAGTAATAAACATTATACTTGCATCTGTTAATTTTCATCTTTACAAGAATCCAAGAGGAATAATCAATAAAATCAAATCAAGAATCCCACACAAAATCAATCAACATCTTTTTTCTCAAGGTTAAAATTTAAAGAAGGAAGGGTCCATGGACTTGTGTACAAATTCAACGTAAGCTCATATGATTTTTTATACATATCTTTCCTATTTTTAAAAGAAAGTTATATATATTTAACGATTAATATTCACATAAACTTGTCTAAGTTTGGGATTTGGACATACTATCCACCGTCATTGGACACGTGACACATCTAGCATCACTAAAACAACCACTTAATATTTGTGGCTATTATTCATGCGTCAAAATCAATGTTTTAGTGTGCATTTTATTGTTTTCTGAGATTTTAAGTTTCAAAATTTTGTTATATCTTTATCACTTTAGTAATGATGATTAGATGGGTGATTGAAAATCTTTACAATGTGAAAATAATTTATGTAAATTTTCATTAATTTTGGATATCGTCTTATATAATTAATTTCTAGTTTGAAAGAGATGTTTATGTGATTTTAAGCCGCAATATGAGGGGAGAAAATTAAGATTGATATCAGTCAATTCCTCGTTTTATATTAGATTTATTCTTCTAATTTATGAAGAAAAATATGAGATACAGATCGTAATCATAGGCTAGATCTTTCATTGTTCATTTGGACTATTTGAACCCTAATAAAAAGGGATGGTTATATCCAATTGATTATTAGTTATATCGATGGATATTTTCGTTTAATCATCTACGCATATGTCTTTCTTTTATATGATTATCGTTTATTAGTATTTGTACATATTTAAGATATAATTTTATATAATAAATAATAAAAAGATATATTTAAGAATGAACATTGATGTATTATTTTCTTATATTATAACATTTTACTTTGTTTTTATTTTATTTTACATAAATGTAATTTTATATAATAAATAATAAAAAAGATATATCTTTAAATAAAACTTGTATATTGCACGTGTTTAATAAAATATAATGTCACTAGGTTATAACCCCGTGTATTACACGGGTTGAATAAATAAATTTTATATACTAAATAATAAAACAATATATCTTTAAAAACCTTCTTTATTGCACGGGTTGAATAAATATAATTTTGTATATTAAATAATAAAAAGTTATATCTATAAGAACAATATTGTACGGGTTGAATAAATGTAATTTTATATACCAAATAAAAAAGTTATATCTTTAAAACACGTGTATTGCACGAGTTGAATAAATGTAATATTGTTTACCAAATAATAAGAATAAAACATCTTTAAAGACCTCATTTATTACACAGGTTGAATAAATATAATTTTATATACCAAATAATAAAAAGAGTACATCTTTAAAAATATGCGTATTACACGGTTTGAACAAATGTAATTTTATGTACTAAATAATAAAAAAATTTATATCCTTAAAAAACCCCGTGTATTGTACGAATTGAATAAATCTAATTTTATAAATCAAATAATAAAAAGTTATATCTTAAAAACTTCTTGTATATCAGTTAATTTTATATTAAGTTTCGTAAAACCTGTTTGACCCCCAACGTCTAGCCCAAACAATAATTTTTTAACATCTAAACCCCCGTCTTTTTTTTCTAACATTTTCGGGCCCTAACGTCTTTTTTTCTAACCCTCTTGGCCCCTAACATTTAATGGATGAGGTTAGTTTTAGGGGCCAAAAGGGTTTAAAAAGAAGACGTTGGGGGGCTCAGATGTTAAAAATAACATTTAATGGATGAGGTTAGTGTTATGGGCCAAAAGGGTTAGAAAAGAATACGTTGGGGGCTCGAATGTTAAAAAATTCCTTTTTAAGCTAAAAGGATAAAAGTGATATAACCACATGGGCCAAAATCGTAATTTACTCAAAATAATAGTATAAATTAGAAGAAGATTAAAATAAATAATAATTATCCATAAGATATTAAACTAAATAATATTTAGTAAAAGGATTATCTATAATTAATTAGAAAATATTAAATTAAAATAATAATTATCTATAAGAGATGCTCTAATATGATGACAAGTGTCACGAAAGTGGTTTCTTTTATTATATAGTATAGATATGTTAACACATACAGTAGTCAAGGTTTATCTTTCAAAAATTAACTTTAATGTACTATTTACTTATTATAACATTTTACTTTGTTAAATATATATCTTAACTAATTTTTTGTTAAAAATTATCATTATTATTCAATATGGAACCACGTGTTGCGACGGACCCGTAATCACATACGTAATTTATATAAATCACATCGAACAACTATATAAAGGTTTTTTTTTATAAAGTTACATCTTTTCAAATCGTATAATAAACGAAGTTTTTTTTTTAAGATATATACTTTGTAGAGGCTTATGTCTTTTAGAGAGGAAATCCTAGGTTCAAACCTAGGCAAGAGTATAGATTTATTGGTGTGATTTATAGTAAGGGTAACATATGCCATTTAAAAAAATATTAAATTACATTTATTCAACCTGTGTAAAACACGGGTTTCTAACCTAGTATATATATAAATTATTTATAAGTTGTGGAGATTATGTATTTTTATGTATATCCATAAATAAATTAATTCATATTTTATAAACACATACAAGGAAATATATATTTATATATTATTATATCTATCTACTATAATAAAAGAAACCAAGTTTTTGACACGTGTCATTCATAGAATGTATCCTCAAATTTATATTTATCTTATATTAACTAAATAAATAAATAATAAATTAATATTAAATCTTATCATACTTTAATAAAATATTACCCTCAAATATAAATTGTTAATTTAATATATTTTTAAAACAAATACCTCTCTTTCCTACTTATCTTATATTAAATATATAAATAATAAGTTAATATTAAATGTGATCCTAATTTATTAAAAATATAACTTTTTTATTAATTGGTATACAAAATTATATTTATTCAACTCGTGTAAAACGCGGAGTTTTTAAAAATATAATTTTTTTATTATTTACTATACAAAGTTACATTTATATAACACGTGTAATAAAGGAAAGTTTTTTAAAGATATAACTTTTTATCATTTGCTATGTAAAATTAGATTTATTCATCACGTGTAATACACGGGGTTTTTACGGAGAATTTTTTTTATTATTTGGTAAATTTTTCAACCTGACTATACAAGGGTTTTTTTTAAAGATACGACGTTTTTAGTATTAAATATACAAAAATATATTTATTTAATATGTGTAATACACATGGTTTTTAAAAATATAACTCTTTTTTAGATCTATTCAACACGTATAACATATGGGGTTTTTAAGGATGTAATATTTTTATTATTTGGTAGATTTATTCAACCCGATTATACACGGGTTTTTTAAAGATACGACGTTTTTAGTATTCAGTATACAAAATTACATTTATTTAATCTGTGTAATACACATGGTTTTTAAAGATATACATATTTTTTATTATTTGATATATATAATTACATTTATTTAACACGTACAATATACGGGGCTTATAAAGATATAACTTTTTATTCTTTAATATATAAAATTACATTTATTCAAACCGTGTAATACACGGGGTTCTAACCTAGTTATTATATAAATAAATGAGGAAGTATGAGAAGTTGTCACGTGACATTTAGTTGAATCGTGAATTAGATTTTAGATTAGATTTGGTTAAAAATTACATGCAGAGATGCATGTTACTTGAAATCTTATGTTATGGTCATTTAAAAAATCGAATTCTTATCTATTTTTTGTTAAAAAAATAAATAATAATAATAATAATAATAATAATAATAATAATAATTGTTATTATTTATTGTGATCATAATAAAACAAATGTTTATCCTTACCTAAATATTTATTTTTATCTAATAATTTTGTTTAAAATTATTATTATTATTTAGTATGAAAGATAAATAGGAAAATAAGGTGAGGAAGCACCAGAAAGTGACACGTGTCCAAAAAAGATTTTCATTTATTAGTATAGGAAGATGCATTTAGTATTAGTTAACTTGTTAAATGATTATGGATTGGTATTAGAGATTGTTCTACGGTTATGAATCGATTCTTGGTAGAACAAATGTGCATGCTATTACATCATCGAGTAAGTTTTCTAGCAAGTGGTGGTACTTCTGAACCGATATTATAGATCAAATCCAGGGGCGAAGGATAAGAGGGGCGGGGAGGGCCCCCCCCCCCCCCGAATTTTTCGCTCAGTAGTGTTATATATGTAGTTTTCGTATAGAAATTTGTGGGTATATACGTTTTCGCCCCCCGGTTCTATAGAAATTTTTGGGTATATACGTTTTCGCCCCCCCCCCGGCCGAAAAATTCAAGCTTCGCCACTGATCAAATCACAATACTTAGTTGGAGATCACGACATTGTGACAAGTTAACGAATCAAGTGGAGGAACGTTGAACTCTAGGGTCGAGGAGCCATTACTCCCAATGTACGAACATGTCGTAAAATTGGGATTTTATCTTGTATAGTATTAAACTACTCAGGTCTTATGATGACAAGATTATGCATTGTGATTTAGCGGAGCGTTAAAATGACACGTCACTGCCTTGCAGACAGCGGGACTTTAAATAACTAACCATTTAACTATTACCTTGTACTCTAACTAGAAATTAAAAACAAAATAAAGGTAATTGGTTGCTTTTAAGTGACTTCGACACAAAACAAGACTTAGCGCCTGTGAAAGGCATGACAGAGATGCCCCGAGATAGCGGTTAAAGCGTTAAAGGGCTGATGTGGCTGGGGTGTCAGACCTCAACGCCCGGTCTAGATGTTTCTATAAGGGTGACACTTGAATTTAAGGTAGTCAATTTTTGCACGTAAATAAAGAAAAAAGAATTATTATTGTGCAAGAATAGTGTTGCCAAACAGATTCAGTTGGACGGTTCGAAAGAACAACACTCAAGACGACACGAAGATGTTCGCATTGACATGAATGCGATGAGTGTCACCTCATATTGCAAAGTCCGCTCCCTCTGACCCCACTATTCATGTTCTCATTTCAAGTATATTCCATTTTGTCCCTTTTGTTTGATGATATACCGTACAAATAACCCTTGTGATTTAAATAGTACACGTTTACCACCTCATAATACCATTCTTCAAGTTTTAGTTTAGCAAATCTTCAAATCAAGGATGCACATGAGCTTGCCCCTCACCAACAATAAAATTCATGCGTGCTCAAAGTATTAGACGTAAGTCTTAAACATCCATGACAGAAAATGAAATTTTACTATCTTCATATTTTTGGAAACATCCAATTCAAACTCTGAAACCAGCGTGAGTCCGGTTAAGACAACATAGTCTAGCCAGAGTGAAACAACATGGCTCTAAAATTGAGGAGTGTGGTAACCTAATACAAAAAAGTCGTTGTTCAATATAAACTGGTTTTATAGATCAAATAAGCATGTGTTTGATTTTATTTATATTAGTTACAGTAAAAGATCTAATAAATAATGAAATTCCTTTAACATGTTTTAATTAGAAAAAAACTACATTTGGTAAGGTATAAATATGTTATAAAACTAGTTATCTTTTCTTAGGGTATTTTCCAAGGCCGGCTGAAGGGACATTAAACTAAAGCTAGGGCTTTAGGCTTCCATTTGGATAATGCTCCCAATTTAAGAAACAAGTGTTATATGTAAGTATATATGTAAATGTTGCTTTTAAAATACAAACTGTCCACTGGTCCAGTGGTAAACTCCCGTGTGAGTACTTAAAATATCAAGGTTCGAGGCTTGTTACAAGCGCTTTCTTTTAGGTACTAACTGTTTTGTCTTTTTATTTTCTTCACGATTGAAAGGGTCATGGTATCTAGACACCCCCCAAAAATTAGTGTACATCCCTCAATATGAAGTGTATAGCACAATACGCTTCCTATAGGTTTAAAAGCAATAAATGCTAAACCAATAAGAACCGTATAGGCCAATACGCTTCCTATTTGCTTACTGAAACCTCCTGCTCTCTGCCATGCAGGTAGTGCAGAGGGTCAGACCTGAAAAGCACCGACAACTTTTGAAAACTGAGTTCAACAGGAGGCGTATTGGCCAATACGATTCCTTTACAGTTACCAGGAAGTGTATTCAACAATACGCTTCCCATAGGGTTTTGGTTGGTGGACTAATTAAATCAATAGGAAGCGTATAGTGCAATATGCTTGATATTGATACGATGAACAAATATGCTCTGACATGCAGGTAGTTCAGAACTGAAAAGCTGCAAAAGTGACTCAAATATGAAGCGTATAGAGCAATACGATTTCCATAGGGAGCCAATAGGAAGCGTATAGGGCAATACGCTTCCCATAGGGTTTTGGTTGGTGGAGGAATTAATTCCATACGAAGTGTATTGGGCAATATGGTTCCTATGGGACCAGAAATCTGTTATATATCCAAGCTTTGGGGATGAACGTATTATGAAGAAAATTCACAAACTAAACAATCCGATCAAACCATTCGTATCACAATGTCGTCTTGGGGCCTCAATTATATTTTTGGTGATTATTCAAACGAGTCATATCCGAACGAATCATACGTCTCCGAAAGTAAAATCGAACACGTTGTTGAACGAGGGGAGGAAGAGGTTGCATCTGTGGTTCGTTGTAATGATGGGTTTCGGGTGCCCGATTTGAACCAAGAGTACGCAGATGAACCTGAAAGCTATCCGCAATACCAATACCCGTCTTACTATTCGCATGCGGATGTAAAACACGAGAAAGAATACGAGTACGGGGAACGTGTTAAACATATCGAGGAAGATGATAACGGTTTAGGGGAAGATGATAACGATTTCGAGGAAGCTGATGACGAGGAGGAAGTTGCCAACGATAATGAGGAAGCTCCCTGCAAATATTTGGACATGAGGTCGATGACAGGGATCAAAGTGGCGGTAAACATTCCTAATGTTGGTTATAGGTTTGTCGGGGCGAATCGTCAAGCTTGGGCATGGCGGCCGTTGGTACATCACCCGCTTTTGGAGGCTGAGGAGGTTCAGATGCCTCAGATGGCTGAGCAGGAGGGCGGGCATGATGATGTTGAGGTCCCGCCTCGGCATGAACAGGGGGGTCATCAGCATCCACAGAGAGCTTATCGTGCGGTTAGGTTGCCTCAGTCAACCAACCGTCTTCTCGATAGGATTTTGCGTAACCAGGATGAGCAGATGCAGCTTCTAACATCTCACGGTCGCCAGATGGACCGGTTGCATGATGACATGGGGTGGATGATGACTGGCATGGGTGAAATGTATAAGCATATGGGTATGTCGGTTCCACCCCGTCCATCACCACGAGTTTATCAGGGCCGGGGCCCGTTCTATACGCAGCAGCCCGACTCGTCCTTGTCATCCTTTACTCAGTCCATTCCGTCTATGCAGGTATGTTATCTTATTTTTATTTCATTATCTATGATCAATTTAATGTTATGAAATGTAATGGATAATTTTTTAAATTCTTATAGGCTTCAGGACCGTCCTATTCTCAGCCCGACCTTTGGATGCCGCGTTTTCCTCAGTCTGGCCAGACGATGCCGCTCTTTCCTTTGGTCGGCACTTCCATGCATGTATGTTATTTTGTTTTTATTTCAATTTTTATGAACAATTTTAATATTATGTAATGATTATTTTGTTTAAATTTTTATAGGCTCCGGGCACGTCCTATACACGACACAACCCGTCGCCCTCTATTAGGCGTGCCCCGATATTTACGGAGGAGGAGCTGGCGGAGTCTGACGAGGAGTCTGATGAGGAGTCTGACGAGGAGTCTGACGAGGATTGATGAAGATAGTGGTTTGTGATGCTTTTATATGATACAATATTGTACGAAAAAATTAGTTTTAATGTATGAACGATTTAATTTTCTGTTTAATTAGGATATGTTTGGTTTGGTAAGTTATAGTGTATGTATATATTTAATTTGTTTGGATTGCTTAATTTAACTATGTTGTTTACAAAAATTTAACAAAAAAACATCATTATTTTATATAAAAAAAAACTAACTTAAATTAAAAAAAAAAAGTTTGGTAAGAGCAATATGTGATGCGTGTGAAAAGGAAAATTCTTCTAGGGTCGTATAGGGCAATACATTTCCTCTGGTCCCTAATCATTGCCTAAAAAGCATCTGAAAAGTGTCTGCAAAGCTTCTGAAAAGTTGTCCAATAGGAAGCGTATAGATCAATACGCTTGGGCTCAGAGGAACCATATAGCCCAATACGCTTCCTGTAGGGTTAGAGATGTGCAAATAAAAATGGAGGATGTGTGGATACCGAAAGCCCGATTGAAATCACAAAGAGGTTCAGCTATAGTTTCATTAATGGTGAAATTCCCCATCTTAGGTTACATCAAACAAGAAACTTACTATTCTTGGTTTATTGAATAATTTGTTAAATGGGAGTGATCTGTATCAAAATGCGTTACAAAATCCTGAAATTATTGATTTATAATATTCTTTATTTAGAGAGGTTGTAGGGCCCGAATATCTATTTTATTTTGGGCCACAAAAACAGTTGAGCCAGCCCTGGTATTTTCACAATTACATAAAATACATATAAAAGAAAATTTGGTTTATTTGGACATATTACTATTACTACACAAGTTTAAAAGCAAAACAATCATTTCACACAACCATTGGGAAGCTATTTAACAACCATTCAATCTTAAAGGCACCCAAATGTCAATTTCACTCCCAAAATTCCCACCAATGACTCATGCCTCTACATTCGTCCCACGTGTCCCTTCACCACAAGGCTTGATGACTCCCCAATCTCCCCCCTTCAAATATTCTCCTTATTCATTTCAACCCACCACCGTTTCAAGATTCCACTCAACTTCACCATCAACCCAAGGATCCAACTTTGTATTTTCAGGGTTCTTGCTAACTTATTTGGGTATTTTGATACGTTTTCATATCTAGGGCTCATCAATCACACCCAAACTCTGTTCTTTGTAAAAAAGATCACAACTTTTCAATTTTCTTGAACAAATATTCGATTTTGGCATCTGGGTTTTCTTTAATTTAAGTTTCCTGATGATGGTTTGAAATTTAGGGTTTCAAAATCAAGATTTGTGTTCTTTAGATCCGTTTACAAATGTCAACAAACCGAACTCCATCATCATACTGGTGCTACAGATGCGGCAGATTCACCGCAGTTCCATCTCACCGGCAAGATTCATATTCATCTTTATTTTGCCCCGATTGCAACAGTGGATTCTTAGAACACATCGATAACCCGACCCGTTTACCCGAATCCACTTTCTCAGACTCTCGCCGGAGTCCCACCTCGCCGGTGCTTCGCCGGACGAGAAGAACTTCCGACGACCGGTCGTCGTTCAACCCCGTCATCGTCCTCCGTGGGCACACGTCCGGGTCGGGTAACGGGTTTGAGATGTATTATGATGATGGAGTCGGGTCGGGTTTAAGCCCGTTACCGGTTAGTATGTCGGGTTTTTTATTGGGTTCGGGTTTTGATCGGTTGTTGGATCAGTTGACTCAAATTGAGGCAAATGGGTTAGGGAGGATTGATCAGAACCCTCCGGCTTCAAAAGCGGCTATCGAAGCGCTTCCGGTTATTGAAATACAAGAGATTCATGTGTCGAAAGAATCGCATTGTGCGGTTTGTAAAGACCCGTTTGAATTAAAAGCAGAAGCTCGAGAAATGCCGTGTGAGCATTTGTACCACTCGGATTGCATTCTTCCGTGGCTGAATTTGCGTAATTCTTGCCCGGTTTGCCGCCATGAGCTCCCATCGGAAAATCAAGATGCCGGTTATCTTAACACCGATGCGGTGGGTTTAACGGTATGGAGGCTGCCCGGTGGGGGGCTTGCGGTGGGGAGGAGAGGGGGCGAGAGGGAAGGTCCGGTTGTTTTCACCGAAATGGACGGTGGAGTCGACTATAATGGCGGTTTGGGGCGGGGTTCATGGGGTTTAGTAGGGAATGGTGGTGGTGGTGGTAGGGGCGGGTTTAGGCGGGTTTTAGGTGGTGTGTTTTCGTGTTTTGGGGGTGGGGGAAGGGGGAGGGGGTTGTCGTCAAGTTCGAGCTCGAGTTCGGATGATGGAGTGAACGGTGGAAGTAGATTTATTCCGGCGATCTTCGGCAGCTCCTCACGGCGGCGGAGGGCGTGGGCATTGGATGTCAACAGTCGGGCCCAAATGTGGTGAATGGAGTGGAAGCAAGTTTTTTTTAACAACAAATTTGGATTATTAACGGATCACTGAAGCATCATCGTACTATTAACGAAAACACTCGATATCCATCTCTTGTTGGAAGCAAGTGGTTTTGGATTTTGGTTTTAGTTAAAGAAAGTTAAATGAATGGAAATTTGTTTTGTAATGTTGTTACAGATAACATTGTAATAACAAAGTAGATAGCAAGTATAATGTATATAATTTCAGAAAAAAATAAATATGATTAGACGGATGATTATAATCACAAATTTAATTATATACAGAAACTATATATACGTATGATTATAATTACAATTATATGCTACATATTATGAAATGTCAAATTTGTCACTTAAAATGTTCAAGAGTTGAGGGATGAGTACACGGAAAGAATCGAATCGAGTTGTTGAGGGCTGAGTACACGGTAAGAAGCGAATCGAGTTGGCGAATCGAGTTGAGTACTTGATAAAAAGACGAAGTAAATGCAACTATATAATAAACAAATAAAAGTAAATGGCACTCGATAAAGAAATAAATGAAATAATTTATCTGTTCGAAAAACAAAAGTATTTACCACTTTTTTATCTGTTCGAAAATCACAAATTTTCGGTTGAATTTAGAATTTGGTTTGGTTGCTTCTCATCTTTAAAACTGAAAAAGAAAATCAGTTTGGTTCGAGTTTCCGGTATTACGATTTTGATTCAAATAATAAAATTCACCACTCGTTTTTTTAGGAGGGACAGCGAGTTGCCAAACACTATTATTAAATACCTATGAGATATACCAACACTATCGTTAATTATTATTACTATTTTTTCGAACGGTAAATTTGGATCATTGACGGACACTGGAGTATTATCGTGTCACTATCGAAATCACTCATTCATATCTATCTCTGCTAGGTATAATGCCTATACACCAATTATTACTATTTTTTCGAACGGTAAATTTTTCTGAGTTGTCAATGACTTCTATTCCAGTTGATTGGACCAACAGTAGTTGGGCCTTTTTAAGTCATTTGGGCGTGTTTAGAAATCATAGGCCAAGTTGATGGTTATCAATTAATGTATTATACAATTGTGGAGAGTTCAAATGAGAAGAAATTTTTTGTAAGAAGAAAAAAGAACAAATTTCAACCAATAAAAATGCTTTATTTTACTTCATTCAATATAAGTATTTAATGTAACTACAAGGGTACATTGGTAAATCTACATTGGTCATTAATTAGTATTATTCCTCTTTAATAGCTAATACATTAAATTTTTTGTAACTTATCTTCAATATATATATATTTTTTTCAAAAACATAAAATAAAATAATTTAAAGTGTAGGATAAATTACGAGTTGTGTAGGACAAATTACGAGTTGTGTAGGATAAATTTCAACGTGTAGGGTGAATTTCGAAATATGTAGGATAACTTTTGATGTGTGTAGGCAAAAAAAGGTTAATGTGGAGGATAATAGACTTTATGACTAATTAATTAGTAAAAAATGATAATAAATGAGATAAGTGAAAAAACTATTTAATGTTTTACAAAATTACCCTGTGTTCTTTTTCTTCTCAATTAAATTTTCTTCTCAAATGAACCTTCCCCTTATACAATTAAACAATTAAACAATAAAATTTATTTTGCCTATAATTTTTTGTTTCATTCTTTTTGCCTATAATGTTTTGTTTCATTCTATGATTTGCAAACAAACTAGTGGGATCACCTCGCACGTTGCGGCGAGTAGCTTCGGTGAACCAACGGTAGAAGATCGACGGGTAGTTTTGGTAAAACCAACTGTAGAAGGCTGATCGGTTTCGATGAACCAACGAAATAGAAAGCTAAAAAGTTATATTCATTCAAAGTTATGTTTAAAGAATATCGACAAATATATCTAAAAGGGGTACTCACACGTGCATGGTTCGTTAAATACGTTTAAAAAATTATTAGTTTTAAATTAAATAGAAAAAACTTCTATGAAATATCAAACTTTTACCATTCAAGACGTTACTAAGTTGAATACAAACTACAATATAATCAATAAAAGGAAACATTTAAACACAAATAATCAACTTTATATTAATAAACAATAAATATAACTAAGAAAAACAATTAGCATTTATCATTGTATTATGATTAAATGGAACTAATTGTCTTTTTTTCACCATGATATTTTTATTGCATTGTTTAGTTATATTATTTTTTTTTATTTAGTGCATTTTTCTACATGTTTGCATTAAAAAAAATAAATAGCTAATAATAAAGAAACCGAGAATTCTTCTCTCTCTAAATTTTTTCTAATCTTCTTTCTACCTAATAAAACCATCTTCACAAACCGTCAACACAACAAAACCACCACCACAAACGTCAACACAACGTCAACACTAGTGTATTTTCATCTTCAAATCCTAGGCATTGATTTATATTTGTGTATTAATAATCAAGGGCTAGGATTAGTTCACTAGTGTTCATAATTAAGGGGATTGTTCACAAACGAACCTAACCCTATATATATAGGCCCATCCCCACACCCTAGGTTCATCCTATGCTATCAATATCGGCGATATATCGGTGCTATATCACCGGTATATCGGTTATCGGACCTAGCCCCAAATATCGGTTTCGTATCTCAGTCAAATATCGGTCAACGATAATATCGGTGGTCAACACCGAAATATCGCCGATATTTTGTAAAAATCATATCGGTTGTCTCGCCGATATCTCGTCTGGGCCCAATTCCGACCGTATAGCGACCTCCGGCGGCTGAAAACAGAAGAAGAAACATACCTGTTGGCACTTATCGACCACATATCGACCTCCGGCGGCCAATTCCAACGCCTCTGCCGGAATTTCTGCTGTAAACCAGTAGCGGCTGAGGGAACAGCGAGAGACAGGAAGAAGGAGAAGAAAGTAGCGGCTGATGATGATGAAGAAGATGCGTGTGTTACTTTTAGGGTTAAGTAAGTTTTAAGTATTTCAATATTTATCCCTCTATCTTTCACTAGTTTATACTTAGTCCTTTAAAGTTGTATTTTTTTATATAAAAGCACATTATTAGTTTGTGTATATAAATATTTAACCCCTCTATCTTCACTAGTTTATATTTAGTCCTTAAACTTACAAATCTATGCATAAAAAGTATAAACTTAACATTATATATATAAATTTATATAGGTTCTATATGTATATATATATATTTATGCACTATATTAGAAATTACCGATATCTCACCGATATATCACCGCGATAAACGATATCTCAGATATCGGTCCTTGGCCGATAACCGATATTTTTCCGCATTAACTGCTTAGGGTCCATCCCGTTAGGCTTATCCCCACACCTTCTTACGTGGACCAATGGGGGACCCATGTATTTTTTCCATGGGGGTGCGGAATATTATTAAAGATTTTAGACCCCTAGGTATATAAAAAAAATTGGTTCATATCGGGTGGGATTGGGTCGGGTTATGTAAAACAAAAGAACATCAAACTAAAATTTATATAATCATAAAAAACACGTCAAATGTCATTACAAACGTTTCGAAATTGTGCCCTACGCGTTTTCATTTTTTGAAATCTATGCAAAACATCATATAGAGCTACTTTCCTATGGTTCCACTTGATAAATTTTGCCAAAACTTCCCTACTCATGGTTCCTATCACATATAAATCGATCCATAAGTTCATAAAAAACGGTAAACACTTAAACAAAATAAACAATCATGTTCAACCATCGTCCATAATTTTCAAGCCCAAGTAAAATCTGGAACAACCAAAAAAATATCAATACAACAAAATTATGCTACTAAAGTTTAAAACAACAAAAAAAAGACATCAAAAAACATAAAATTTCAAACCCTTTTAACACCTCTATAACTCTATTTTTGGATTCCGGGTGGTGGGGTGGCCGGAATCAAGCTTTTCCGGTGAGAATATAACCGCTGCCGTCGTGCCTATTGACTAATTTCGTGCGTCGGTCACAGGTCGCTGCATGATCAGAAGAGGGAGAGCGGGACGAAGAATTGGAAGGGGCGATTGGTTGGGTTATTTTATTTAACTTCAAATTTAATTGGGTTTGGTTACAATGGAATGTTTATTGGGCTAATGGCTAAATTGTTAAGTGAAAGTTATTGGGTTAACTTGTTAAGTAAGTGGTTCAAGAACAATTATATAAACTATGTTATATTTTAATAAAAATCAGTGTTTACAAATTATTTTTTATAAATTCATAAGATTTTTTTCCTAAAGGGGACATTTGAAAATTTCCAAAGGGTGCGGTTGAAAACTTGCAAGGGGTGTGGTCGGGATTTTGCACGAAATTTAACAGATTTTTTTTAAAGGGGTGCGGTCGCCCACCCACACCAGTGGGTAGGTCCCCCCTGACATGGACGCCTACGTAACATATTATCCTTTAAAGACTACTCTCCTCTACACCCAATATCCTTATTATAAAGTATAAAAGAGTTTTATCTCCTAATCCATATTCATCTAAACAGAGTATTATATAATAATTTAATTTCCTCAAAGAACAAATTTCTATCATATTTAAAATGTCTTTTTATTATCATAACAAGAAGTTTTATTTTATTAAAAGTGATGTTTTTCTTTTAACTTCTAGGAATATGATCAGAGTTTAGCAAATGGGTGATAAAAAAATGTATATTATTAGGGTCGGATCAAGAGTGGTTGAGGGTTGCCAGGGATATCCCTCAACTTTTATGGTGAATAAAAAAAACACGGTTTTTGTAGATCCGCCACTATCTACACTGATGTTTTTTTCTAAATCCACTATCGTCTACACTTATTTTTTTAGGGGATACTCGTGGTTGTTTCTTCTAAATCCATCACTTATTTAGCTTAACTAGAATACCTTTTGTAATTCTAACGCTCTTATTTGAAGACATAGGTAATTGAAGAAGGGAGATGCAGCCTGAATTAACCACAGGTTAAACCATTATAACTTATCACTTGATGAGACTAAAAAAATTTGTGCCTTCATTCTACGTACACACGTTTTTTTAGCTTCGAAGAGTTCCTGCCTTTTGATATAAAAAAGGCTTTAGAAATGTCAAAGGGGCCGGAAAAATGCTGGGAGACGAGGTCAATTA
Organism: Helianthus annuus; assembly: GCF_002127325.2. NCBI lineage: Eukaryota > Viridiplantae > Streptophyta > Magnoliopsida > Asterales > Asteraceae > Helianthus > Helianthus annuus. The sequence goes on along the minus strand of NC_035440.2, from coordinate 34,660,177 downwards.
TCATTAACATTAACGATATTTTTAATATTTATGATTTATCTTCTTTTTGACCTTTTTGACATTCATTTGCCCCAATATTGGGCTTCACTTTGACAATCAGGGAACATAAAATTATTCTACTTGCTAATAAGCAAAATGAGAGATGACTACAATGTATTGTTGTTTATGTGTTGGATCCATGTCTAGAAGAATTATAAGTTTAAGAAAGTAAAGAAGACATTAGTTATACAACGAAATATATCTCTGAGAATGACATCACAGAAAAATGGATGTGATAAAAAATAAATATTTTTTATATATATCTCAAAAAAATACTAATATTTTTTAAATATTCATATCTATTGGAAAGTAAAAAATTATATTGATAAAAAGGTATATAATATACAATGGTTTTCAAAAGAAAAGAAGGGGAATGGAAAATAAATCTTGGAAAAGAAAAAAAACTAGCAACTGTTGCAAATTTGAGCTTTGACAATGTTGTAACACCCCATAATTTGTATGATAAAATATTTTAATATTTAAATGTTTTATATAATTAGTTAAGTTTTTAAATATAAAGAATGTTCATAAACCTTGAAAAAGTGTACAAAGAGACAACAAAAGGTAACTTGGGGGTTGAATGTGTAAAGTTAAAAAGTTAACATAAGAAAAATAAAAACCCAGTATTTAGGTGGGTCTGTAGATCGCGACCAGAGGGGAAAGAAGAGGAGGCAAACCCTACTCCATCAATTGAACTCAAAATTCAGCAATTAGTAGTGATTTTAAACACAATTCGCATGCATGTTCTTAATTACTCCATAATCCAAGTATCTTGAACATAAGGTGAGTTAGAATTTTATGTTTTGATGCATTTTATGAAGTGGGTTTTTACCAATCCTTGAAATAGTATGAAATTGAGTTTATATATGAGTTAGAATCATCAAATAGAAGGTGCATTATGCTTGAATTTGATTGTACTAAAGATTTGGGGGAAAACCCACTTGTTCTAGTAGGATGATGATTTTGTAAGTCGAATAAGTAGAGTAATTTCTATGAATAAAGTATGTGTACTAGAACATTGATAGATTATTATGTGTAGGATGAGTGATTTATGCAAGAGTGGTTGATTGTGTGAATTGTGAATATATCTAGTGAAATTATGCATAGGATTGATGTGCATGTGCTGTACTATATTTTTATGTATATTTTTAGCCCCTTTTAACCACTTTAGTCAAGTTTTAAATTTATAAAACACGATATTTACTAACAGCAAACACACATATGGGCAAGTGCACCCATCGTGAGCGTAGTATAGTGTTGGTAAGATACCGAGGTCGTCCAAGGACACAAGAGCTTTTAATATCGGTTTATCCTCAACGTCTAATCAAATCAAAAATTTAGAAAAGGTTTTAAACTAGAAAATAAAAACTAAAATGCTGAAAATAAAAATAAAATAAAAACAGATAGACAAGATGAATCACTTGGATCCGACTCGCCTTTAGTGTAATATTTGATTATTTTCGCACTTTTGCACTTTTTAAGAGATTATCTTAGTTATTGTAGTAGGCCCCTCTTTTGAAGGTGACGTTACCCTCGGCTAAGTAGTCTGAGTCAGCAGGGATACAGTCCTAAGTAGCCGAGTTAAAGTTTTAATAGTAGCTTACATATGAGGGGATCAAAGAGTTTAGACCCCCGCCATCCAATACCATTGGGTATTGAAGGAGGTCCTACTAAATTTGACTCAGGTCCTCGCAGGATCTATACACTGAACAAGGCAAGACTCTTACCAAACCATTCCCTTAACCCCCGACCAGGTAGCCAACATATCTCCATATAGACCGTGGAGATATGAATGGTGAAAATCTTTTATTTTATATAGACAGTAAAATAATCCAAGACACCACAGACAAATGATAAGGAAGATTCACCTTTAACATAAGAAACTAGTTATCAAAGTCATTAATACATAACCAAATAAAACGTGCGAAAAGATTAAAAATAAAAAGTATTACACTAAATGCTTGTCTTCACCAAGTGATGTAAGAGACTTAGGCAAACATGACCTTTGATTGTCAAGAACTCTTACGATCAATCTTGGATCCCGAGACTACTCACACACTCTATGATGGATGATGGATGATGGTGGTGGATGATGGTGTTGTGGTGGTGGTGGAGTGTGGGTGAAGTGTGAGAGAGGTTGTTTGCCAAGGGATGATTTGCAAGTGAGCCAAGCACCCCTATTTATAGCCTGCACAGAAGCCCGGACACGGCCCCGTGTCCGTTGGGCACGACCCCGTGTCCACCCATCTTCTCTTTCTTCATTAATTGCAGTTTGTCTGCATTAGTTGACCACGCCCCTGTGTCCGCTGGGCACGACTCCGTGTGCAGAAGCGTATCTGTACTATCAAGATTTCCCAATATTCTACGAATCTTAGAGTTGACCACGACCCCGTGTCCGCTGGGCACGCCCCCGTGGTGGGTGATAGAAGCTTCTACAGCTTTGTCTTTATTGAGCACGGGGCGTGTTCAGCCTTCTGTTCTCTTGTTTTTGCTTGGGAGGATGCTGTCGAGGGGTCGGGCATGCCACAATTATTCCTTTTCTTGTATTTATATTAGATTTAGCTGTCTTTTTGCTTCTTTTGTTCACTTGAGGTCATTTAATCCTGAAAATACAAAAGGAACACAAAAGCACACTTTTTCCAACATTAGTACTAAAAAAGGGTTAGTTTTATGCCACAATTGATGTAATTTATATGTTGCATTTTGCACACATCAAATACCCCCACACTTGAACTCTGCTTGTCCTCAAGCAAAACTCTTTATAATGTGGCTTTACACTCCCAAATGGAATGGGTAGAAGAGAAGGTTTTTGGGCTTGTCATAGAGTGTCAAGATTCCAAGATTTTTATTAGGTTTTATTTTTATTTTATTTACAAACCTATTCGTCATGATTTATTTAGAATTTTACATAAGATAAATTACTTATTTGGGCATAACATGCCTCTTTAAAATTCCATTTATATACAAGTTCACATACCTCACGGGAGATCACTTAACACTCAACAGAAGATGTATTTTTGTGAAACACTCGAGAGCGGCATGGAACTTACTTCTACCATATGCTTGCCAAGCAATCAATCCTCCTCCTTTTTAACTATAAACTTTTGTAAATATCAAGAGGACTTGGGGGAAGGGTTAGGCTTGGGTTATAGGTAGGTGGTTGGGTTAGTGGTTAGTAGAAAAGGGCGAAAGGCGTAAAAAGCATCGGTTTTTGTATGACTTTTTATTTTTTGTAACTTTTAATTTTGATGAAGCAATTCTTTAAACAAAGTTCTTATTTTGAACTTGTTTGTTTTATTTCTTGGCTTTATCATCACAATTTTTTTTTATAAGGAAGTCAGAAGAAAAACCGAGCTTTGTTACTAAAATAAAGGGTTTAAAATGAAAAAGGGTTTTGGTGGGTAAAAGGGTGTTTGTTTTGTGGGTTAAGAAATGAAAAGGTTTAGGCTCAAAGGGGTTAACTAGGGGGATTTTGGGTAGGTGGTTAAAAAAAAATAATGGTGTAGAAATAAAAAGGGTTAGTCCTAATGCCTCCATCATTTACTTATTCGGGTTTAAGTTGGTAAGGACCGGGAATGTATCGTCGTGGCAAGTTCTAGAGTTGTAAGAAACCATGTGGTTATTCACACAAGAAATGAAAAATGAGCATTTAGTTTAAAGATGTGTATTTGTATGCTCAATAAAGGCTCAAAACTCACTTTTTGTGGGAATGGATTTTTATGTGATCAAGTATATATAATCAAATTTTAACTAGATTTGTCATGCCGTTTCATAATTTTCTTATGTTGGTTCTTTTTATCACAACGCTATCGGTTGTAAATTTGTAAAAATATAACCTTTTTAGAACTTGTTATTCCCAAATTAAACCAAGACAAGTAAAAAAATGAAAAGTTTTTGAAAAAAATTGGGGTGATTAGCTGTTCCAATAGAGTTTTGTGTAAGGCTTGTATTAGGACTTGCAAAATTCAAGGTTTTAGCATCCCCCCACACTTAAATTACACATTGTCCTCAAAGACACTTGGGCACGCCCCCGTGCTCATTGAGCACGTGGCGTGTTCAGCCTTCTGTTCTCTTGTTTTTGCTTGGGAGGATGCTGTCGAGGGGTCGGGCATGCCACGTTTATTCCTTTTCTTGTATTTATGTTAGATTTAGCTGTCTTTTTGCTTCTTTTGTTCATTTGAGCTCATTTAATCCTGAAAATACAAAAGGAAGACTAAAGCACACTTTTTCCAACATTAGTACTAAAAAAGGGTTAGTTTTATGCTACAATTGATGTAAGTTATATGTTGCATTTTGCACACATCAGGATACATGTACTTAATGCATAAAATGTTGTACGCACACTATGTGTTTGATGAAATGCCTCAATGACAATCTAAGTAGTTTTGAATGAAATATGAACAAATGTTTTGCATAAGGGAATTACGGAAATTGATATATTGTCAATTGTGATATAAAATACGAATGGTACTTGAATGTAAGTGTTATGGGAACAAGTGATATAATCTAAATAAGAATGAACTATGTGTAGGATTGAAAGAAGAAGGAGCTAGTTTCGGTTCGCAACAAAAGACTCAAGAATGAGGTAAGTTCATTTACTTACAATTTTATGTAATGCTGATAGTAGTAAACTTTTGTTACAAATCCATGTATGTTGTTCTATGCTTACAAAATTCTATTGTAAATTGTCGTTTGTGCTAAAACCACAATTATGATAGTTAAGTATGAAAGGAATGAATTCGTTCGTCATAAACGAACCGAATGAAAGTTATGTTAGGAATGTTGTTATTCGTTATTAACGGATACGTGATGAATGAATGAAATTTACTTGATCCGTCACGCACGGGTTGGAGTGTATGCGTATGAATGAAAGGAATGTATTCGTTCGTTATAAACAAACCGAATGAATGTTTATGTACGAATGTGAATGCCCGTTTCAACGGGATAAGAATGGTATGTTATATTTCAATTATGAGATAGTATGTTTTGACCCGTTTTATCGGGTAAGAAAATGCATGTATGAGATGAATGTATAAAATGGGTTAATTTTGATTTACTAGACTAGAAGTATCATAACTGACAAATTTAATTTTGATGCTTGATGTAGGTAAATCCACAGTTTAGACTTTATGGCGAATTTGGAACGAACACACATGTTACACCTACCTCGTGCTTCCGGAGTTGTCTACGAATATGGGTCTAAAATTATGATTTTGTTTATAAAACCAAATACGTGTAGTCTTTTGGTGTTCGTATGAACTTTAACTTAGTTATGATTAGTAGACCCTGTACCTAAATGTTGTTTAATATGACTTATATTGTGTTAGAAAGTTAAAGTTTTGCAAATGTTTTTAATTGCTAAAAGCAGGGAATCGCCTATTTTACGAACGAGTCATGCCCAAATTTCATTAAAACTTGTATTTTATTACTTTATTTTCGAATGTGGAATCGGGTATTTCAAATGTAATGAGGAATGGTTTATAATAAAAGATTGAATTTAACCCTTACTTCTGTTTACATAAGCTCAAGTTCAATTTATTTAGATAACTTTCGTGAAGATGTGGAGGCTGGTTGTCACTATAAACCCGGTTTCGACAATGTAATTAGGCATGATTAATAATAAAAACATCTTTATACCAATATTCACTACAATAATTTGACCTTGTAGCAACGACATTTTTCGGCTTGTAGCAATGGAGTCGCATGTCTTCACTATAGGGCCATTTTAACCGACGACATGTCATCACTATTAAGTTTGTGTCCATACATACATACATACATGCATACATGCATACATGCATACATACATGCATACATGCATACATACATACATACATACATACATACATACATACATACATACATACATACATACATACATACATACATACATACATACATACATACATACATACATACATACATACATACATACATACATACATACATACATACATACATACATACATACATACATACATACATACATACATACATACATACATACATACATACATACATACATACATACATACATACATACACACACACACACACTAACACATACACAGACACATACATACACATACATACACATACACTAACACATACAAGTACACGCATACGTACACATATGCATACACATACATATACACATGCACACACTTACATACATACAACGTTTGTAAATTCATATGAATACACATACGTACATACGCATACAATATATAAAGAAAATAAGAAAAGTTAATCTATAGCGACGACATGATGTCGCTATATATAGAGCATGTTTATTATTTTTAATTATTTATTAATCTATAACAATTTATACCCCTTCAAGTACCAGTAACAAATTCAATTTCTAGAGTAAACAAATTACCACCTAGTTGTAAGCCCTACATATAATTTTTAGACAATATTCAAAGAGGCTTTCCCCGATCATAAGGAGAAGATCAAAGTTTGATTTGTGGCATAGAGTAAATTAGGATTGTATTGATGTTATTTTAAGACTAGAGTATAGTAACATTCACCGTTAAGAAAAAGACTACTCAAATTCAAAACGTGAGCCCAAAGGTTTCTGTTACAAAACGACGAGCACTAGCTTAAAAAAATTAGATCAACATGAATTAATATAAACAGTTACATGTAAATTTTAAATTTAGTGAAATATGTAGTCTAATTTCATTTCATTTTGTGAAAAGTTTCATGGCTTAAATAATTATGCAAATCATGATTAGCAAATCTTGGATCAATAATTTGGAACCGAGGATAATTGTTAAAATAATAAGTTAGTTTAATATCAGGTTATTACTTATTTTTAAATCTTAATTTTTAAGTCTTTAGTTTTTAATATGTTTGTTATAATGCGCATGTGATCGTAATGGGCTGCTGTTGCATATGGAGACTTGGGCTTAAAGATGTTGGGCTTAAAGTTAGATGTGTGTAGCTGCTAGAAGTTAAGAAGTCTGTTGGGCCTATAATTGGATGCATGTAACTCCTGGAAGTCAAGAAGTCAAGTTTGTTATAACCAACTTGTTGCCCTAGTTGGGCTTTATATATATATAGCTTGTGTCTTTGGTTATCAATTCATTCAGAGATATATTTTTTTTCACAACTGTTCTCTCGTTTCTCTTTCTAGAAGCTTCAGTTAGGGTTTATGTATTTTAGCTCTGATTCACCTTGAATCAGTGTTTAGGTGTGCGATCTTGTGAGTGTTAGTGGTGGTCATCGTATCGATGAACATTATAGTTGAGAGTTGAGAGTTGTTGGCTATATTATCTCTGATTTCTGGTTGTATTTTCTGTAATCTCAGAAGAGTTTTGGGTAATAAACGCTTTGGTTTGGGGTTTATTGATTACAGTCTTTGATATCGTTTTATTGACATGGTATTAGAGCTCATTCAGTGAGCTCTTAGGTTTCTTCTATTCCGCTGGTATTCTAGGGTCAGATTTGTTTCAGATATGGTTGACTAGTTGTAGATCTAGAAAGGTCTTGGTGGATTTCTGATTTGCTGACCACAGTAGGATTCTTGGTTCTATGAAAGGAGAAAAGGGTTTGGCTATTGTGAAACCCTAATTTGGGGCTGAAGATATCTTGAAGTTGTTCTCTGTGTGTGAAGATCAGTGTTGGTCTTTATAACCCTACAAGGTTACAAGGAAAACCAACCTATTGCTGGTTTTCTTGTCAGTGTTAGCCCTAAGTGAAGGCTATAACCTGATACACTTGGAGTTATACGCTCTTGGTGAGATCGTTCCTTGTTTCCCTTTCTTTATTTTTTTTGTTTCCATTGCATTGTGAGTCTAGGCATTGCTGTTGTCGGGTTAGTCAGACTGGTGTGATCGAGTCTCTATGTTGCGTTATTGGTGGTTCTTGTTGTGCATCTTACCTGTGTAATTGCTTTGTTTGTTATTATTCTTGTGATATTCATTGATTTGTGGTTGCATAGGGTCTGTGGCTCTCTTGACAAGGTTTGTGGTGGCACCTATGAGTGATGAATCACTGATCTGACCCTCTATCTTGATTTCCCCTAGTTGTGTTTTCTGATCTATTCTTTGGTGTGATAAAGTGATTGTTGTTTCTTGGTGATTATTTGTGTTAACTGTTGTTAATCAATAATGGTAGATGGTCATATTGTCACAGGTGGTGGTCCAGGTCCTAGTGATTCACCACCTGAGGCATTTGTGAGTAAATTTGATGCAAGTGATCCCTTGTACTTGCATCCGTCTGATTCAAGCAACTTGACAATTGTTTCTATTAAACTAAAAGGGTCTGAAACTACATAATTTGGTCTAATGCTATGCAACTAGCTTTACAAGTTAAAAATAAATTGGGTTTTATAGATAAAAGCTGTGTTAAATCTGAAAACAACAATGCTCTGTCAAGGCAATGGGATAAATGTAATTCAATAATGTTAACTGTTGATGCACTTAGTGTGGATGTCTCTAGTGACGTTCGAGACCGTTCAAGACACAACCGAAGTCGAAGGCGTTCCTCCGTCGGTTCGACTCAGCGTACAAGATGGAAGTAACGATGGTATGACACGTGCGAGAAAGACATCATCATCATGACATCATGATGATGATGTCATCATTATTCAAGACATCAAAACAAACATGTTCACACAAAACATATTGTTTGAATTGCATGAAACACATAAACATGGTTATAGACATGCAACACATGAAACATAGATTGTAGGAAGTGTTTATATACAACACGAAATAGTTGGTCACGAAACACATATATATTCGTATGGTTCGTGGCAAACAGTATTTCATGAGAAACAGTTATTTCGCGTAAAGATCATCTATTTCGCGTGTTAAACAGACTATTTCGGCCCAAAGTGTATTTCGGCCCAAGGTATATTTCGTGGCTTATCTGTTTTGTGGAAACAAAAGGTGTTTCGGCCCAACTATTCTTCATGTCCACTATTGCATCTTCATTTCATGTCAACTATTCTTTTAAAAATATAAAGGTGTTTCGACCCAACTATATTTCGCGTACAAAAGTGTTTCAGCCTAGACTTGTTTAGGCCCAAACAGCTTCGTGTCAGTCACAATGTTTCGGCTTCAAGATCTCTATTTCGTGTGACATAGGTTCTTCATTTAGCTTCGTGTTGTCTCAAAGTGGTTCGTGTTAACGTGAAGGTTATCAATTCTGCTGCAACAATAAGTATTTTTCACTCGGTTAACTTTCATATTTGCAATAGTTATTTTTACCATCTTAGTATATATCAATATGTTTTCTAATCCATGGGATTGGAGTGTCAACGACACATCGAGCGGTACAACATCTTCACTAAATTCCGCAACATCATGGGTTAAATCGCTCATGCCATCTCCATCCGCATCCGCAATGATATCGGCTAAGCAGTCGACATTTGTTGCAAACTAAAATCAAATGTGACACTTCGGGCTTCCCGCATGTTCTATTACTGAACTAAAATTATTGTTAGATTTATCTGAAATGGTTAATTGGTTTGATATGTATTATATACATGTATTATGTGATTTTGAGTTAGTTAAATTATTTATTTGTTGTTGGAACTCGATCACACAACTCCATCACCCGTACACCCCACCTCTAGCCGCACTCCACTCTAACATCTTGAACTGGGCTGCACCGCACACCTACTCATGCCCACACACATAGCCCACAACCCATTTTGTTGGACCGCACACTCAAAGGCGGTGGGAGTGTGCGGAAATCCCCAGCCGTGTATAAAAGATCATGGGGTGCAAAACCCTAGAATGATTGGACATTTAGTGTGACGGCTGCACCTCCCTTTTTGCAACAAAACATTCCCTCTCTTTCCTCATCCACTTTCTCTCTCTAAGAAAACCCTAAAACACATCAACACCTCCTTCCTTTATTGAAGATTGACGACAGCAATCTTGAAGAATCAGTAACATCCCATTCTTTTCTCTTCAAAGCATCATCCTTTTCTTTTATTTGCACAATCTTGCACTATAACTTCTAGGTTAGTTGATGTCCTACATGCCATTGTTGTTGACAATTTGATTTCTTGTTTGTATGTTATGAAAAATCTGATCTTGTGTCTAATATATAATAAAATGTTTAAGGACGAGATAAGAATCGAGGGCTCATAAATAAACGGATGTTGAATGATGATATATTAAAAAGAGGAACTTTGATGAATATAGATGTTGTAAAAGTTTAAACCTTTTGATCTAATAGTTAACTATGTTTGATGATGGATGATCCTCGTATACTATAGAATCTGATTATGTGAAATAGGAATGATTATTGTTGACTGAATGAGATCTGTTCACTATAGTGTTAGACAACATGATGTTATGAAAATGAATTGATTTAACAGAAAACAAGAATCTGTTTTGAGGAATAGTTTTGTGCATGATTGGATGATGGTTGATTTGATAGGAGAGACATTTGAATCTATACCTCATATTCATTCGATTTGATAAATTTGAATGACTCCTGATTGTTTGCCTTGAATGAGAATACCCGTTTTGTCTTATTTGTTTTGATCGTAAAAACTGTGACATGATATGTTTTAAAATGACATCGCACACTAGCTAGAAGGTACAACCTGCCAAGCACATCATACACAGGGGTTTAAGCACACCGCACACTCAAAGAGGTCGCACACTCTGAGTAGTACAAGTGTAGATGCACCCCGTACAGTTCAATGATGCTTAGTCGCACACTGGTTAGGTGTACCATCTGGGAAGCACAACGTACAACAGGATACTGCACATCGCACATTGGTTGTTCGCACATTCCTGTTGTACATCTACTGATGCATAAAGTACAAGTCACTCAATGCATGACCGGACACTGCCTAGTGACCACACACTAGACAATGGGCCGCACACTCCCCTTTTGGGCCAACTAACTCATTTGGGCTGCAAACCTTTAATGGACTGACTTGTTAACTGGACTGCACATTGGACAGCACACTCCCTGTTATGTCGCACACTCGTATTTCTTGGACTGCATGATATTCGGACCGCACACTGGTATTGGGACATAAATTAATTGGGCCGCACATTGTAGACTGATTGTATGCTGATTCATTTGTTGGGTTGTTATATGAATGCCATGATGATGTGGTTTACTTGCTAGAATTAAATGCATAAATATGTGAGTACACGCATATGAATCTGATTAAATTCGATAACCATAATAGGACATGATTGACCAAAGTCGTTTTAACAAGTATATTACCTGTCGAGCAAACTAAGGTGAGTTCACACACTTTTCTAAAAGCATGCATTCCCGGTGGTTGGGAAACGGAACGAAAAACACTTTCCCTGGTTTGGGATTGCTTGAACGGTACAAACAACACTTTCCCTGGTTTGGGATTACTTACTATTCCTTGTTTGGAATACGGTTAATTACTATTTATATTAGATGCAACTAGTGTACTAAACGAAACTCTATCACGAAGTCCCTACTTTCTATACAGATTAGTCGCCAGGGCCTGTCGAACGGGTTATTAGTTGATAGCGCTATTTAGGTTTCACCAACCTCACACCGTGCCAAGAGAGGATCGGTCGTGAACTAATAGACCTTGGCAAACCGTCAATGATGATAGACATTGACAAACGGGGCAACAATGAAACATGAGGTCGCAAAGTATTCGGTATTACGCAGTTTAGTATCTTACATATGGGGTAGCTCCCCATGGCATGATATAAATGAGTAACTTAACACAAAGATAGATTTATGGAATTAAAACTCGACAACTCGTGAACTCGCCAACTTTATGTTGATACTCTACTGCATGCTTTGCAGGTACTCAGTGATAGCAGGAGCTTGTAGCTTGGGAGTGTAGTGGACGCATTAACCCGTGTTGGGTCTTTCTATAACAACTATGGACTTTAAACTTTTATTTGAACTGTTTAACTTATGCTTCCGCTGTTATCTTTAAACGTTGCTTTAAAACTTAAGACTTTGGACATGGACTTTATTAATCACTAATCGTATTGGTTTTGATAAAACTGTTTTATTTTTATGATTGTTCAATATGATTGGTGGCTTGATCCTAGTCAGTCACACGCCTCGTGGTAGTACTTCGCATGTGGAAATTACGGGTGTGACATCAAAGCATTCAGAATCTCTTAATTAGCGAAAGTGAATCTGGAAGTAATAATCGTCCACCTAAGCTAAACCATATTAATGACTATCCTCGATGGAAAGTTAGATTTCACACATATGTGCTCGGTCAGAATACCGAACTTTGGACGTGTTTTACGACTCCGTACAACAAAGCACTTGAAGAATCTGGATCGAGCGTCGGGACATTAGCAAATTTAACTGAACAAGTGAAAAAGGCTTATGATTTGGAAAAGAAAGATTTTGCCATTCTCACTCAAGTGCTAGATAAAGACATTTATTGTCAATTTGTTTATTGCACAACTACTAAGCATTTGTGGTATACTTTACAAGCTAGGGGAAAAGGAAATGCGGCTTTGAGAAAGACTCGACATGATTTATTAAAGAAAGAGTTCGAAGGGTTCATGTTTATGGAAAACGAATCATTGGGAGAGATGACCATAAGATTTTACCACTTGTTAAGAGATATGTTTTCATATCAAGTAGTTGTGAGTCTGCAAGAGATTGTTTCATGATTTGCCAATGCACTACCTCCAAAATGGGGTCAATTTCTAGAAATCCTAAAGCAAAATGGCGGTTTGAACACGATAGTATCTATGAATTTATTCAAACGTTTTTGAGAATAAAGATGAAGAAGAAATTAGAAAGGCCAAAAGAATTCCAGTTGCGCAAAATCCGGAAATGTATTTTGGTATCGATGGTGGTATTAGTGGAACTTCATAACCGGCTCAACACGCCAAGTTACAAACCACCTTTGCCTCCAACGCAAAGCCTTTCCTACCACGACAACCCGCAACTTCTGAACCCGTTTGCCCAACCCCTTCCAACGCAAACCCTTTCCTACCACAACAACCCGCCTTTGTTCCCCAACCATCCCTAGACCTAAATCAAACAACTCAACAAGCTTTCTATGGAGGTTCTTCTAATCCTTATGGTGGACCGACATCTAACCGTAATACAGTCCATCTTGATACCTCCAATCTCAGCAAAGTTAGTGTAGAAGTTGCCAAAGAACACATGGAGTTTCTAAACACTTTGGTGAGTTCCTATTTCGGATAACTAGCTGGACAAGTTGGGAACATCAATTTAACCAGTGAACATTACGCACAGATAGATAATGAGGAGATGGAGTTGACTGATATCAAATGGGCCTTCGCAAGTGCAGTGAGGAGAGCAAAAGACTTTATTGAGAAAAGGGAAGAACTAGCCTGGAAAGCAAAACGAATACTCCATATGATTTTGACAAGGAAATGGTTAATTGTTTCAACTGCAGAGAAAGGGGCACTTTAAAATAGAATGCATGAAGCCCCCACAACAAGGATATCAGTATCCTTTCAACAGAAATCAAGTAACCAACAATGAAAGAGAAATGGTTCCTGCAAACAATGCAAACCGGGCGTTGATTGTTCAGGCTGATGAAATCTGTGATTGGTTTGTTCAATTAGGAAATAGTGGTGGGGGAGGAACTGAATGTTATATAGAAATTGTAAAGAATGTTAGCGATGGGTAATCTTCGGGAAATGATGAAAGTTCACGGTATAGCAGTAGTTCAGATGAAGAAGGATCGAGTTTTGGTGAAGATAGATCTGAAGATGGTGGTGAGGTAGATGATTTGATTGCTAAAGCTAAATCAATGGATAGCAAGGAAGCAGCTTTGGAACAGAAAACTGAAGGCTCATCTGATGATTTTTCCATGCATCTCTCAGAAGTTGGATCTTCTACTCTTCGCACTGCTTTCATGGCTCGCTTGGATTGCCAATCCAGTCAGGTAAGTTGAAATAAACATATCTTGTCTAAGTGCGTTGAATGTATGGTTTTAAAAGGGAAATACTTAGAACTAGAAGGTAAATTTGATCACATCAAGAAGCATCATCAGAGTTTGATTGTGGATTTGACAAAGTGTACTGAGGCAAACACAGCTCTTAAGAAAAATGAAAAGGAATTTAAAACGAAAATTAAAACCTTAAGGAAAGATAATTCTGAACTTAAGAAAACCATTCTCAACAAGCAAATTGGTATTAACAACCACATTAATATCATTGATGAAACAAAGAAAGAGCTTGTCCATGCACGATGCGAATATGATGCAATCAAACTTAAGTTGGATAGTTACTCTAACTCGAGATATTTTTCGAATCATATCATATCATTGATGTTCAAAAGAAGAAGGGTGATGTAAAATGCATAGGTTATCAGGCCTGTCCTCCTCCAGTTAGACACAGCCACACCAAAATGCCAGATGACGAGGATATGCCACATTTTGAACCCACTGTTCCTTTAGATCTTGATGAATTTACAGTTGCTCTAGGTTTCACTAAGGGTGCATCCTCAAGTCAAAGTCAATCGGATGATACCAGCTATTCTAATCTATAATAATTAGAGTCCTCCCATTGTTGAGGATTGTGATTGTTCGGACGACGAATCGGATGAGGTCAAACCTAAGTAGTCAGATACGGTAACAAAAGAGGAAAACATACCTCTCGAGAATCACATTCTTTGTGATCTACAAGAAAAACTGTCTGTGACTGCTACGCTCAAGTGTATTGAACCTTCTACTGAGAGTTGTGAAAGCGTGAATCTGTTTTACACGTCGATTGGATCTGATAAAATATATTCAAATAAGGATTTCCCAATCAAAAATGTCAATCAAACCTTCTACTAGTAAGTTTTTGGGAAAACAAGGCCAAAACAATCAACGAAAGCATAACCAAAGAAAAGGAAAGGGCAAACAAGGCCAAAACAAGAAGAAGTTCAGAATGTGAACTTCGTGAAATCTCGAGGGTCTGACAAAATCGAATCTTTTGAAAATAAATCCAACACGGATTTTGTTAAACAAGTTCAGATTTTGAAAAGAAACGGTCAAAACAAGTAAACACAACACACAAACGATTGTGATGTAGGACCAAGTACCTCAAGATCACGAAGTTCATCATTAAGCGATCACAGTCATGATACTCCGAGGTTTGTTGAATGGAGATCATGCTTTGAATGACGTGAGTATGGACACATTGTCAGAAACTGTCTGTACCTCACGAAGGGAAAAGCAAAAGTTGATGCCCCCCGGTTACCATGCAAGACCTGTTTCACCAAAACAGGACCATCGACTTGTTATACATCAAGAAATGAAAAAGAAACAAAGAAAAGAATTCGAAAAGGATTTGAAACCAGAGGTTGCCCAGACACAGGCCGTTTAAATCAAATGTTAAAAATGGCAAACAAAAATAGACTTGGAAACCAAAATCGGTAACTGTTTCAGGGGGAGCTCAGCCAATTCTGAATCATCGGGAAATCAAAGACACAATTCTCGATGGTGCCGGACGACCCATGTCTACGAAGGCTTGGGTTCCACTCTCCAACTGATCGTTAAATTAGTGTGCAGGATGTTCCAGGAGGAACTATTGATAGTTGTAGGATTGCTGATATTAGAGGATCCAGCACCTGATCGGCGACATGCAACTCCGACACATTGATTACATCCGAAGGAGTTGTTGCCTTTGATGGAGAGAAAAGAAGACATAAAATCCGGTGAAGGAATGATGGTGACAGAATATGGATGAATGAAGTTGAAAACTTCGACAAAATGGTAAAAAATGTGTCTAAATTTGATTGCTATGGCTTTGATCGGGTCAAGACGATAAATTCTGACGAAATGTATGCGCCTGCAGCACGTCTGAAACTTTTCGAAGATTCAAGGGTTGTACTTCTCACAAGAAGTTTTAGCCTCACAAGATGAACGTGCAGTGTACATTTCTCTACTGTGTGATTGAAGAAAATGTGTTTGATGAAAAACTAACCAGGTGTGCGGATACCTTGGAATGGATTGAACAACCGCACACAACTTCTCAAGGAGAAAGACGAAGACTTCTGCTGGTGCAAAAGCATGTGGAAGACATCATGTATGGATTGACCAATGATGATGTATACAAGCTTTCCCATATGCTCCCTTGCCACTTACTAGCTGGACTCGGACGTTTGTCCTCTTGTTGCTGTGAAGAGATTTCTGAGTTAATTGTGGCAGCTACAAAATCAACCTTGAAATCCACACCGGGTGGACATCCAGTTTGGGAGAGCACTCATATACCTGGCACTGCATGAAGCAGTTGCATGATTATGGTTTTGAATTTCTAATCTCTCTTATCCTTGTTGATATTTAAGCTGCTTTACGAATTTCTAACATATCGTACAACACTCCTTGACCAGACACGCTGATCTCGAATATCACCTCACACGTGATTGTTTCAATATGAAACTCGTCAATGTTGTTTTGGTCCACACTAATTACCAACGTGCCAACTCATTTTTCCAAAATTTGATAAATCATTTTTGAATAATTAATTTTGGGAAACGGCATCGAGGTAAAACTTGAGTTAATCCACACCGGGTAATCGTTTTTGTGAATATTTTTCTTGAGAAAATCCAAAAAGATGTTATTTAATAGTTAAAATTTTTCTTTTTGAATTTTAGGGGGGGGGGGGGGTAAATTCAAATCCGAAAAATATAAACATTAAAAAACGTCAAAAACGACAAAAACAAGAGAAACTAAAAAATGAGTTTCCTGGTGAGAAAAAGAGAAAATGATAGTAAATCAGTGATTTGTCAAAACCTCTTTGAACTTAAAATGAAGAACGATAAGTAGCTCTATATACGATGTATCGGTAGGTTCACAATCATTTTAAAGTGTGCAGGGTGATATAAACATAATCGACTGAAGACCGTGTAGGAACCGCTCATTAGCATATGGTCTTGGTACCGAAATTTCGTTTGATAGATTGTCGAGGTTCTGAGATACGTGGTCTTTATGTTGTTTGTCATATGGGTATCACGGTTGTCTCTTTTACCGAAAACAACGGGGACACAAGTCTAGAACTTCCATGATACCATACTGATGTGCGTGAAGTGTGTTATATTTTAGATGTATATTTTAAGCCCTTTTTACACTTTTAGCAAAGTTTTAAATTTATAAAACACGATATTTACTAACACTAAACACACATATGGGCAAGTGCACCCATCGTGGACGTAGTATAGTGTTGGTAAGATACCGAGGTCGTCCAACGACACAAGAGCTTTTAGTACCGGTTTATCCTCAACGTCTAACCAAATCAAAATGTTAGAAAAGATTTTTAAACTAAGAAAATAAAACTAACTAAATGCTGAAAAATAAAAATAAAAATAAAAACAGATAGACAAGATGAATCACTTGGATCCGACTCGTGTATTAGTATAACCTTTAATTATTTTCGCACTTTTGCGCTTGTTTAAGAGATTATCTTAGTTATTGTAGTAGGCCCCTCTTTTGAAGGCGACGTTACCCTCAACCCAGTAGTTTGAGTCAGCAAGGATACAATCCTAAAGGGTCGGATTATTGAAAGATAATGAATTAAGTTATTAATGAAAATTATGGTAGGCCCCTCTTTTGGAGGTGATGTTACCCTCGACTAAGTAGTCTGAGTCAGCAGGGATACAGTCCTAAATAGCCGGGTTATAGCATTAATAGTAGTTAACTTATGAGGGGGTCAAAGAGTTTGGATCCCCGCCATCCAATACCTATGGGTATTGAAGGAGATCCTACTAAATTTGACCCAGGTCTCTTGCAGGACCTCTAAACGCTGAACAAGGGCAAGACCCTTACCAAACCGTTCCCTTAACCCCCGACCAGGTAGCCAACATACCTCCATATAGACCATGGAGATATGAATGGTGAAAATCTTTTATTTTATATAGACAGTAAAATAATGCCAAGACACCACGGGCAAACGATAAGGAAGAATCACCTTCAACATAAGCAACTAGTTATTAAAGTCATTAATACAAAACCAAATAAAAAGTGCAAAAGATTGAAAATAGAAAGTATTATACTAAACACTTGTCTTCACTAAGTGATGTAAGAGACTTAGGCAAACATGGCCTTGATTGTCAAGAACTCTTACGATCAATCTTGGATCCCGAGACGACTCACACACTCTATGATGGACAATGGATGATGGTGGTGGATGATGGTGTTGTGATGGTGGTGGGTGGTGGATGAAGTGTGAGAGAGGTGGTGTGCCAAGGGATGAGTTGCAATGAAGCCAAGCACTCCTATTTATAGGCTGAACAGAAGCCTGGGCACGGCCCCGTGTCCGCTGCACACGGCCCCGTGCCCGTCTGACAATCTCTCTCCTCATTAATTGTTCGCAATTACAATTAATGCGCCTGCAGTACTTTCTCCACGCCCCCGTGTTCACTGGGCACGGCCCCGTGGGGGGCAATAGAAGCTTCTATAGGTTTGTCTTTTCTGCTGCTTCTTGGGCACGGCCCCGTGCTAGCTGAGCACGGGGCGTGTTCAGTCTTCTGCCTTCTCTGTTTTGCTTGGGAGGATGTTGTCGAGGGTCGGGCAATCCACTTATGTTTCTTTTCTTGTATTTATGTTAGATTTAGCTGCCTTTTTGCTTCGTTTGTTAATTTGAGCTCATTTAATCCTGAAAATACAAAAGGAAGACAAAAACACTTTTTTTCCAACACTAGTACTTAAAAAAGGTTAGTTTTATGCCTCATTTGATGTAATTTATATGTTGCATTTTACACACATCAAATACCCCCACACTTGAATTTTTGCTTGTCCTCAAGCAAAACTCTTTAATATGTGGCTTACACTCCCAAATGGAATGGGTAGAAGAGAAGGTTTTGGCCTGTCATAGAGTTGCGGGAATCTAAGATCTTTATTGGGTTTTATTTTTATTTATTTACAATCCTATTCGTTATGATTTATTTAGAACGTTTCATAAGAGAAATTACTTATTTGGGCATAACATGCCTTTTTAAATTTCCATTTATATACAAGTTCATATACCTCACGGGAGAAATCACTCACACTCGGCCGAAGGTGTTTTTTTTTTTTTGTGAATCACTCGAGAGCGGCATGGGACTTATCCCTACCATAGGCTTGCCAAGCAATCAATCCTCCTCCTTTTTAACTTTTTACCTTTGTAAATATCAAGAGGACTTTTTTTTGGGTAAAGGCTTGGGCTAAAGGTGGGTACCTTGGTTAGCGGTTAGTAGAAAAGGGCAAAAAGCGTAAAAAGCGTCGGTTTTCGCAAAACATTTTGTTTTAGTGACTTTTTTATTCTTAATGAAGTATTTCTTCAAACAAGCTTTTTAGGAGCTTTGCTTGTTTATTTCTAACTTCATTGTAAAATTCTCTCTTTTTTTTAGTCACACGAAAACCGAGCTTGTTACTAAAATAAAGGGTAAAAAATAAAAAGGGTTTTTGGTGGGTAAAAAGGGTTTTGGGTTAAGAAATGAAAAGGTTTAGGCTCAAAGGGGTTAACTAGGGGGAGTTTTTGGGTAGGTGAAAAGAAAAATAAAAATAATGGTTTTGAAAGAAAAAGAGTTGTCCTAATGCCTCCATCATTTACTTACTTGGGTTTAAGTTGGTAAGGACCGGGAATGGATTGTCGTGGCAAGTTCTAGAGTCGTAAGAACCAAGCGGCTATTCACACAAGAAACGAAAAATGAGCATTTAGCGTAAAGATGTATATTTGTATGCTCAATAAAGGCTCAAAACTCACTTTTGTGGGAATGGGTTTTTCTATGTGATCAAGTATATATAATCGAATTTTAACTAAGCTTGTCATGCCGTTTCATAATTTTCTTATGTTGGTTCTTTTTATCACGACGCTATCGGTTATAAATTTGTAAAAATATAACCTTGTTAGTCTTAGAATTCCCAACTTAAACTTTAGACAAGTAAAAAAAATGAAAATTTTTGAAAAAATTTGGGGTGATTAGCGGTTCCAATAGAGTTTTGTGTAAGGCTTGTTATTAGGACTTGCAAAATTCAAGGTTTTAGCATCCCCCCACACTTAAATTACACATTGTCCTCAATGTGTCCCAAAAATAAATTTTTAGGTTGATTGAATGTGTAGCATGGTGTTAAAAGCAAAAATTTATGTTACTGGCAGGCTGGACACGGCCCCGTGGGGACCGGGCACGGCCCCGTGTTCAGGTGCCAGTAACGATAATTAAAGAAAAGAAACAGAAGCCTGGACAAGGGGGCGTGTCTGGTGAACACGACCCGTGTCCAGTTACCTGAACTGGGCATTTTCCTGCAGGGTGTTCAGCACGGGGCCGTGTGGGCTGGGCACGGCCCGTGCTGAACCTACTGTAATGGAGAAATTGATGTCGGATGGCCTTGTTCTTGTGCATGGGGCCATGTTTCTCGTTTCCCTTATCATCCTTTACCACCATGAGTGTGTTTTATTTATTATGAACAACTCAAACCTTAAAACCATCATTCCATTAAAACCATAGAGAGACACATAACATTCCTAAAATAAAAAAAACTTAACTAATTAGGTCAGGAGGTACACGAGGTTATCATAAGGAGTTCTACTTTTCAAGAAAATTTCGAGAATAGTTTCCCGATGTAGTAGGACTTTCGGCCGACGGTTTTCTCCCCTAGATGTTGTTAAAGTCATTCTTCTATCTCCCTCGGAAGGAAGAAGGCAGCTTCATTTTCCTCAGCAACTTGTGGAGGAGGGGGAACACTCACCGGGACTCCTTGCACTACCCTTTGCGGAGGCTCAGGGTGCATGGCGTACCATTCGGCCGGTATGATGACTTCGGGCACCATGTTCCACGCCCTTTGGGTTATTATAGGTACCAAAGGCGGGGAGGCGAGAAGGTTTAACCTCTGGTGCAAGAGGTTTACCTCTCGGAGACACCCCTCCAGTCCCACCGTTAGATGGTTGATACGGTCGACCAATGCTTCTTCCACTCCCGTCATTTCATCAATAGCCTCCCTTAGGGCGTAAACATAGTTTACAAGAGAGTCTTTCGCCGTTAATGATCTCCTCCCTTGTCGGTTATTCCTTGAAGATGTTCCGCTTGTTCTGCTTGCCATTTCTGGGAAATAAACCAAAGAAAGCTAAATTTTTAAGAAACAGAACCTCGGACACGGCCCCGTGCTCGATGAGCACGGCCCCGTGTCCACTTGTCTGCAGGATTTTAGGCCAAGGAGTCCTGGAGTTTTAAATTATTTTATGGTTTTCGGCTGGGTTTTAAGCACAGATAATTTAAAACAGAGTTATACAACTAACTTTAAACAAGATTCCTTAGCCAATAATCTTACAAACTTATCACTTCAAGGTTGGGATCATGGAGTTCCCAAGCTTTCATGGAGGAAATGTTTGAAAAAATTTGGAAGAAGAGGTAATGAATAAAAGTGGAAGGGACAAGAGGGTTCTTGGGAACCTTCTTTTAGAACTTACCTAGGATGGTATAAGTGAAGATCCCAGGAATCTCTGTCTTTTGAAGTGGTAAAAAATGAGCAGGAATCAGGTTGCATTTAAAGAAAACGACAGCGCACTGGACACGGCCCCGCGTTGGTTGGACACGGCCCCGTGTGCAGATGAAATCCTGACACATTTTGTCCGTATTCTGACAAAATCAGCAGAGAATCTTTAGGTGAGCACGGGGGCGTGTTGACCTGGACACGGCCCCGTGTCTGGAAGCTGTCTTATGGAGTTTCTTTAATTCTAAGGAACTTATTGATATCGGGTGGTTCCTTACTGGTCGGGACAACCCCAAAGTGCCTAAGATACCTTAATTGTCCTAGACTAAGGCGAGAACGCAAGAGGTTGTCGGTGAGGGTAATTCCTATTTTTATTCTAGGTGGACAAGTCCAACCCTTTCCCGGGCTCTCGTTAAAGAAGGTATATGCCGAATCGCTCAGGTCTATGTATGTACCGAACGAAGTCGATGGAGAGTCCTTCACGGCACAATCGGCACAGGGACGACTATCGTCCAAGTCTTCGCTAGGTATGAAGGTATTTTTGGAAGCAACGAGGTTGTTGGAATGCGATCCCAACATTTCTTCATGGTCTTCGTCTTGGGGTGAATCAAGGAAATCCTTCCTAAGCTCTTTTGACCAATTTAGAACTAGATATTCTAGTTGAAATAACTCGTCTAGGAGCATTTCTCCTAGAATATCTGGCTGGGCGCATTCGAGGGAGAGATAGTGATTATTTTTACTTTCGCCCCTCTTAAGGTTATAGGGAGTCGGTGGGTCTATGTAGTGCGGCTTATAATTTAGAAAGTAACATTCTAATTCTTTGTGTTCGCCTCCACATAATTGACACCACGTACCATAAGAGTGCCCAAAGTAAAAAGAATTACCATCACTCATGTTTGTGTCAAAAATTACCAACCGCCGGGATCTAACGACTCTGTTTTCAGTAAGTGAATCTTGGGCACGGGGGCGTGTTGAGTGAGCACGGCCCCGTGTTCAGCTTACTGTCTGACTTAAAACAAGATTGCCAGTTCCAATGATTGAGCACAGGGGCGTGTTCAGCAGGCACGACCCGTGCTGAGCTCTGCAGAAGCTGAAAAACTAAGAAAATCCTAAAAAATTAAAAAGAAAAATAAAAATATGATTAGGCCGTTGATTCCTAACTTTCTTAAAATCCTTGTGTCCCCGGTAACGGCGCTAAAAACTTGATGTGCGTGAAGTGTGTTATATTTTAGATGTATATTTTAAGCCCTTTTTACACTTTTAGCCAAGTTTTAAATTTATAAAACACGATATTTACTGACACTAAACACACATATGGGCAAGTGCACCCATCGTGGACGTAGTATAGTGTTGGTAAGATACTGAGGTCGTTCAAGGACACAAGAGCTTGGATCCGACTCGTGTATTAGTATAACCTTTGATTATTTTCGCACTTTTGCACTTGTTTAAGAGATTATCTTAGTTATTGTAGTAGGGCCCCTCTTTTGAAGGCGACGTTACCCTCAACCCAGTAGTTTGAGTCAGCAAGGATACAATCCTAAAGGGTCGGATTATTGAAAGATAATAAATTAAGTTATTAATGAAAATTATGGTAGGCCCCTCTTTTGGAGGTGACGTTACCCTCGACTAAGTAGTCTGAGTCAGCAGGGATACACTCCTAAATAGCCGGGTTATAGTATTAATAGTAGTTAACTTATGAGGGGGTCAAAGAGTTTGGATCCCCGCCATCCAATACCTATGGGTATTGAAGGAGATCCTACTAAATTTGACCCAGGTCTCTTGCAGGACCTCTAAACGCTGAACAAGGGCAAGACCCTTACCAAACCGTTCCCTTAACCCCCGACCAGGTAGCCAACATACCTCCATATAGACCGTGGAGATATGAATGGTGAAAATCTTTTATTTTATATAGACAGTAAAATAATGCCAAGACACCACGGACAAAAGATAAGGAAGAATCACCTTCAACACAAGCAACTAGTTATTAAAGTCATTAATACAAAACCAAATAAAAAGTTCAAAAGATTGAAAATAAAAAGTATTATTCTAAACACTTGTCTTCACCAGTGATGTAGGAGACTTAGGCAAACATGGCCTTGATTGTCAAGAACTCTTACGATCAATCTTGGATCCCGAGACGACTCACACACTCTATGATGGACAATGGATGATGGTGGTGGATGATGGTGTTGTGATGGTGGTGGGTGGTGGATGAAGGGTGAGAGAGGTGGTGTGCCAAGGGATGAGTTGCAATGAAGCCAAGCACTCCTATTTATAGGCTGAACAGAAGCCTGGACAAGGCCCCGTGTCCGCTGCACACGGCCCCGTGCCCGTCTGACAATCTCTCTCCTCATTAATTGTAATTCGCAATTACAATTAATGCGCCTGCAGTACTTTCGCCACGCCCCCGTGTTCACTGGGCACGGCCCCGTGGTGGGCAATAGAAGCTTCTATAGGTTTGTCTTTTCTGCTGCTTCTTGGGCACGGCCCCGTGCTGGCTGAGCACGGGGCGTGTTCAGTCTTCTGCCTTCTCTGTTTTGCTTGGGAGGATGCTGTCGAGGGGTCGGGCAACCCACTTATGTTCCTTTTCTTGTATTTATGTTAGATTTAGCTGCCTTTTTGCTTCTTTTATTAATTTGAGCTCATTTAATCCTGAAAATACAAAAGGAAGACAAAAACACTCTTTTTCCAACATTAGTACTTAAAAAAGGTTAGTTTTATGCCTCATTTGATGTAATTTATATGTTGCATTTTACACACATCACATACATACGTGTACATACTATGCATACATGTATATAATACATGCTGCATACGACCAATAATAAGTGATAAAAATATGACATCTACTCTGAATAAGTGATTCTAAATCACAGCTATCATCCGAGAGTCAAGTTCGTCTCTTTGTCGGTACGATGGTACTAACCTGTCCAAGGACTTGCTCTCGTGCCCTGCATGCATCCGAAAATCAAGTTCCTCATTAATAAGTGATTTAATCACATAGGACTTGTTTCCATCCCCAAAATAAGTAAGTATCTCACATTCTTTATGTCAAAACAGATGATAAATGGTATACTCACCAGTAAAATGAACTCTCATGCATACCTTGATACGGGAATGTGTCGTGAGTGGATGAACACAGGTCGGTAAGTATAAATCATACCTTAATGTATTCGCAAGTCATATAATTACATCTGATTTTTGAGTTTAAGTGGACAACAATATCGATAATCGTTATAGGATACTTATCTAAATGCTAACTAATTGAACAACAAGTGTGTTTTGGCATCACCGTACACTTATATGATTTTTTTACCCTCGAAACTCGCAAAAAGAATATTTCTAAATATTTATTTATTGCTTTCCGTCTTTTACTTTTGAAAAAATTCAAAAACTACCGAAAATATTTTAGGTGTGTTTTAATATAAACTTTATAAAAGCCAAAAAGATTTTGCTTCGATCTTATTTTTGGTTAACTGATGTTGGAACTCGTATCTATCCATCTAAAATCTGATTGAAAGCCAAAAATAATCGGATCTTCATAAATGGTTGAAGTTGACAAATTTTCAAAGTTAAAGATAAATTTAACTTTTTTAAAACTTTTAGAATGTTCTCGGTTGGTAGTTGAATGAGAGTTGGTCTCACATGTGTCTCGTCAGTTAATACTGTTTAAAATCAATCCTAAGTAAGGTTTTCAGTTGAAAATTCTCTAAGATTAATTAAAATCCTAAAGGTTGTTATCATTACGCGTTTAGCTTTGTTGTGTGTGCGGATGTGGCATTCAAACAAGCTATAGGCAAAGAGAACGTGCCAGAAAACAAGCTGTGGAGTGACGACACGACATGGATGCAATAAGTGGATCAAGATGATCAAGATAATCAAGTTGTAGTTGACCTCTCATCAACACCACGAGGATCTGAAGCCTTGAATGTCAAAAGATTCACAAGCTACATTCAAGGGGGAGCTTGTTGATGCACCTCTTGACTATGACGAGTGAAGCCGGTTTGTAGATCCGACAGTGTGAAGTCGAACATCACGAGCATCATCCAGGGGGAGTTTGTTGATGCACTTAGTGTGGATGCCGCTAGTGACATCCGAGACCGTTCAAGACACGACCGAAGTCCACGGCGTTCCTCTGTCGGTTCGACTCGGCATACAAGATGGAAGTGACGATGATACGAGACGTGCGAGAATGACATCATGATGATGTCATCATTATTCAAGACATCAAACAAACATGCAAACAAACATGATCACACGAAACATATTGTTTGAATTGCATGAAACACACGAAGCATGGTTATAGGCATGCAACACACGAAACATAGATTGTAGGAAATGCTTATATACAACACGAAATTGTTGGTCATGAAACACATATATATTCATATGGTTCGTGTATAACAAAATGAATGTACTTCGTGTTGCAATTAGATGTTTCGTGCTGTTTCGGGTAGGTCACTTTGTATTTTGAGTGTTCACCTATTGTATCGCCTAAAAATACAACATGTTAGAATTCATTCTGTAGGAGAGAAAGAGTGCATTTTGAGAGAGTTAGCAGAGCTTTTGTATGGTTGTATTTTGTACAGAAACTCTGTCGAATTCAATATACGGAACCGTTAATCGTTGAACCTTAATTGTATTATACTTTCTCCCGCTCGGTTTGTGTCGTAGCTATGATTCTGCACTCGCTACGGCATCCGAAGCAATAAATCATCATAGTCTGACAATCCTTATTGGGACCTACATTAACCTGGATTTTGAACTCCATTAGTGAGGATTTATACATGGGACATGTTTTTTCTAAAGCTGCTTGTCATGTCTGGACTGGTTTGAAAGAACATAATAAGATTGACGGGTCTGTTATCTTTGATCTGTATTAAAACATTAATTCCTTTAGTCAGAATGGGTCTAGTGTTTCTGAGTATTATCATAAGTTGAATATAATGTGGAGACAATTAGATCAAATATTGAAGTTGCCTGCCTGTACTTGTGATGCTGCCAAAGATTTTAATGGGTTTAATCATATGATCAGGTTAATGCAGTTTTTAATGGGTTTAGATGGTGTCTATCAATGGGTTAGAACTAATCTGACCTAGTCAAGAGAGTACGATACATCTGTGTAAAAGATTGATCCCTTTGGATCTTGGTCCATGATGGCCTTTTTATTAATAGAACTGAAAGAGTTGAAAAAGAAAGAGATTCATTAGCTATGGAATCTGACAGGTCTGTTGATAAAAGAAACTTTACCTACAGTGAAAGAGGCATTTGTTATAGTTTCTAGAGATGAATCTCATAGAAATATAGTAGTGGTAGTAAAAAGAATCAAAGTTTGGCTTTTGTGTCTAAAGTTAGTCAACCTCCTGAGTTTAAGAAAACAAATAAAGTTTCAAATCAAAACCTTAAGTGTACTCACTGTAACAAGATAGAACATTCCTTCGATAAATGTTTTGAAATCATTGGATATCCTTCATGGATGAAACCAAGAGGCAGTCAAGGAAAACGAGCAATTGCAAGTAGTAACAATACTGTTGTTAATTGTGAGGCTGCTGGTAATACTCTAACTAGTGATCAAATTACTAGGTTGTTAAGTTTGTTGAGTGACAAGTCTAATGAAGGTCATCAAAGTTGCAATGTGTCAGGTTATTGTCATACTGTGTTTTGTTTTTCTAATAGTCTAGATGAACAGAATAAAACTGGTTGGATAGTGGACTCAGGAGCTAATCAACATATGATTAGAGATGAAACTAGTTTCACTAATGTGGTTAATGTATCTAAATTTGATATTTAAATAAAAACACCCAAATGGAACCAGTGCTTTAGTCACTAAAATTGGAAACTTAAACTGGCCGATAAAGTTGTTTTAAAAGATGTGTTTGTTCTTCCTGAGTACAACATTAACCTAATTTCAGTTCATAAGTTGGCTAAAGATAATCAGGTATTTGTAGGGTGTGATGAAAACACTTGGTTTGTACAGGACTTGTTAACCAAGAAAGTCCTGGTGACTGGTAGTCAATTTGATGGGTTATATTTTTGTGGCAGTCTATATATATCTAACAAGGTGTATCATAATAGCAGTAGTGTGTCTAACCTATGGCATGCAATGTTTGGTCATCCATCTGATAATGCTTTAAATGTTTTTAAACAAAAGTTAAATGTTAAAGTTGAGGTTACCAAACTTTATGAAACATGTCAAAGGGCCAAGCAACATCATGAACCTTTTACTTTGAGTAATCATTCAACTTCAGAACTGGGGGAACTTGTACATCTTGATGTATGGGGTCCTTACAAGACTCATAGTAAAGAAGGCTTCAAGTTCTTCTTGACTATTGTTGATGACTACTTAAGAGCTGTATGGATATGTCTTATGAAGTCTAAACAAGAGGTTTTTGAAAATGTTTTTGAGTTTGTTAATATAAAAAAACTCAGTTCAAAAAAGATGTTAAGTGTTTAAGAAGCGACAATGGAACTGAATTCATTAATCATCAAATGAATAATTTTTGTAAAACTAAAGGTATTTTACATTAGACTTCATGCACATATACTCCACAACAGAATGGGGTAGTTGTCACACCCTGATATTTCCTGCTGGGCCCGGACTTGGGGTACGTGACGATTGATATAAGATACACAATTAGCATATCAGAAGTCTTGGATTTAAAATACTATTACAAATTATAATTGTCCGAATGTTTAAAAATATTATAAAGACGAATGTCTCAAAAGATCCACAGGCGGATCGAAATAACTAGAAAATGATAAACAGACCACCAGGCTTCAAATGCAAGGAGTTTTAAATTCCTCTTAAGCATTACCGGGCACTTCCAGCCTAGTTTGTAACCTTGCAACCTGTCACTTAGTCTTTTGAAGATACGTCAGTTTACACTGGTAGATACAAATAACCGACACATTTTGAAATTATTTCAAAATTGTTTTAAGTGCACAAAGGCACATGTAATTTTATAAATAACTTGGGACAATAATAATTATCTTGTATACAGTTTTACATGCTTGTCAATACATATGGGGCCCGGTACAGAAACCGATAACATGATTACCGACACGCCACTTTAACCCATAAAAGGTATCCCCAATATGGGTAGAAAATATTTTATAATAGCATTAGCATCTGTGAGGTGTATGCCTACACCCCGTGCTTAAGTTGTGGCCATTTGCAATTAAATGAGCCGAGGATATCCAGGACACAGTCGCATTAACCCCCAATGTTTAAGTTCTCAAGCAAAACAGATTAAAACGGGTTATGCGGATTTTCTACTCACAATCCGACATATGATCCCATACCCGACCAAACGAAAATAATTTACCGTATACCAAGCCCGTATAGGGAAAATAGGTTAAGAGTATTTACCTGGATTAATATCTTATACTCAAGATATAAATAATAATCACAACCGATATATCAATTAACTAAGCCTGTTTGCAATCTACTGGAATGCCTTAGTCTGGAATGAATGGTATAATAACCAATTAAAATGTTAACGGGTCTTATTCTAGTCATAGATTTGGACCGGTTAACTTAAAATTATGAAAACGATACGATACGCTAGATTAAGCGCTAACAGAATAGAATGTAGTTTAAACCCTCACAGGTACTAAGACTTGTATAATATGGGTAAACTTATTTACATTTTGGAATTTGAAAGAAATTGAAAAGATTTGACACGATTCGGTAAACTTACGTAAACTAGTTTCATCAAATAACTCACTAGTTTCTTGCAAAGTTGTAAGATCTTCCTTTGTTATTTTTAAGCTTGATATAATATGTAGTTCATTAATGTACATGTTAAATCACCTTGAACAAAAACATTAATCAAAGATTAAGACACTAATCTTTACATAAAAAGTCTACTTTTGAGATATATTATGTGTTGATTATGTTGATATGTTTTAGATTATGCTTATGTTGATGTTGATTAGGTAAAAGTAGGGTGTTTACAAATATCATCTTGTGTAAATTAGGCTAGTAAGGATGATCTAAACATTTTTATGTTTAGATCTTAACAAGATCACCATCCACATAATACATGAACTTTACATTGAACTTGAAAATGATTTGTCACAACCCCCGACCCCTATCCCGGGAGCAGGCAGCCGCGATCCAGTTTCGGTGGTATCATGTTATTGTCTAATTTGGCAGCGGAATTTTCATCAGGACCGTAGTTAGGAAATATTTTATCAGAGTAAAATACCACATTTCCATAACATTAAACACATGAGTAAAACCCAAGTTTTCGGTACACACATTTTCATAGGGATACACCCTATTTTTTATTTAAGAAAAACATCTATTTCTTTTAGGTAACTTTATTGCCACTTTTCCAAGCCTTCAGTGCTGTCCAGCTGGCTTCTATTTGGCTTTCACATATTGTTACCTGAAACGCGTTTTAAAAACATTTTGTCAGTGGGAAATACTGGTGAGTGAATCCTAGTTTAATCAAGTTTTAATAAAAACCATTGTACAATATTGAGGGCGATCTCGCAATTACATTTGTTTCCAAGTTATAACAATTAACATCCATGGTACTGTCATACTCAACTTGTGGAAATGTTACTCCTTGACCAGGTGGTAACAAATTTTGTATACAAAACCCCAACATCCTCATGATAATTGTATTCTTACAAATACTCAATAACTGCTTAATATATAATTAATCATGTGAGGTTTTGTAAAAACATTTAACAAAAAGAGGATTACTCACATTGATGTCTTAGATTATCCGTAAGGGTTCCTGATGACAATCTATAAATTACCTAAATGCACGCGTGTTAGTATAATAACCCATTTTAACATTAGTAATACTCTCCCCGAGACGGCATTCCAACGACTACGTCGGGCAGAACCACGACAGCCGTTACGGAACCCTAGATCAATCGGGCAGAGTATTTAATACGTCTCCAGGGGTTATGATACTTACATCGTAGCAGAACCTCGCTATTTAGGGGGGTATAATACCCGAGTATAATGCCCACTATTTAATTTTGAGAGAAAGAAAGAAAGTTTTGAACTATCGGCCGATGCCTCCTTTATATAGGGCTGATTTCTGGTTCTCTCGCCGCCCGCGTAAGAGTAGCCAAGGGGCTACGCGGCCCGCGTCATTGCTGGTCAACGGACTAGCTTGTCCGGGTCAGCTTATAGGTCTGCCGGGTGTTGGGCCACGTGGCAGCCCAGGGTCGTGCCAGGTTTTAAGTTCTCGCGGCCCGCGTAAGCTTAAGGGGTGGCTTGCGCGACCCGCCTAAACCCCAAAAATCAATTTTTAATTATTTTTATTAATATTTAAGGTATTCGGGGCCCGTTTTCGCGTATGGGGTGTATTTTAAGACATATTGGGATATTTTAAAATATATTAGGGTGTTGGAAAAATTATAAGGGTGTCGGTTTAGGGTTGTTATATCCTCCCCACCTTGTTTTAGAGCTCGTCCTCGAGATCTACTGGAACAAGTGTGGATATTTCCTTTGCATTTCCGATTCAAGTTCCCATGTGTACTCAGGTCCTCTTTTGGAGTCCCACTTCACTTTGACCAGAACTAATCTCTTATGCTTGAGATTCTTAATTTTCCTATATTCAATCTGTAGAGGCTTTTCTACAAATTTGAGTTGTTCATTTACCTCTATATCCTTAAGAGGCACTACGAGTGTTTCATCAGCTAGGCATTTCTTGATATTTGATACATGAAATACATCATGTATTCCTTCCATTTCCTCTGGCAGTTGTAGCTGATAGGCTACAGGTCCTATTCTTCTAATAATCTCAAAAGGTCCAATATACCTGTGACTTAGCTTTCCTCGTTTGATAAATCTTACCACTCCTTTCTAAGGAGAGACTTTTTGTAATACTTTATCACCTACCTGGAATTCTAATGGCTTACGTCTGTTATCAGCGTAGCTCTTTTGTCGATCACGTGGTGCTTTCAGTCGTTCCTTGACTTGAATGATCTTGTCGGTTATTTCCTGCACTATCTTAGGTCCAGATAGTTGCTTTTCCCCAATTTCTGCCAACAGACTGGGGTTCGACACTTTCGTCCATAAAGTGTTTCGAATGGTGCAGCATTGATACTTCTGTGAGAATTGTTATTATAAGAAAATTCTATTAAAGGTAAGTGATCGTCCCAATTACCTCCGAAATCAATTACACAAGCTCTAAGCATGTCCCCCATTGTCTGAATTGTCCTTTCGCTTTGTCCGTCCGTTTGAGGATGATAAGCTGTGCTTAGATTCAGCTTGGTTCCCATTGCTTTTTGGAAACTTGACAAAAAATGAGAGGTAAAACGGCTATCCCTATCAGAAACAATTGATAAAGGAATTCCATATAATGAAACAATTTCATTTACATACAATTTGGCTAATTGTTCCATACTAAAAGTTTATTTCATTGGTAGAAAATGGGCTGACTTGGTTAGCCTGTCTACAATCACCCAGATTGTATCATTACCTTTTCTTGTTTTGGGTAATTTGGTAACAAAATCCATTGTTATCAATTCCCATTTCCAAACTGGCATTTCTAACTGTTGCAGCAATCCTGAAGGTCTCTGGTGTTCAGCTTTGACTTGTAAACAGGTCAAACACTTAGAAACGTAAGCTGCTATATCCTTTTTCATTCCTATCCACCAGAAATTTTTCCTTAAATCCTGGTACATCTTATCACTTCCCGGATGCATCGTATACTTAGACTTATGAGCTTCTTCTAATATACAGTGGCGTAGGTTTCCTAATTTCGGTATCCACATTCTCTTCTTATGGAATCTCCAAATTCCATCTATTCCTT
Organism: Helianthus annuus; assembly: GCF_002127325.2. Classification (NCBI taxonomy): domain Eukaryota; kingdom Viridiplantae; phylum Streptophyta; class Magnoliopsida; order Asterales; family Asteraceae; genus Helianthus; species Helianthus annuus. The sequence goes on along the minus strand of NC_035440.2, from coordinate 34,627,981 downwards.
GTTCTAATTCCTTAATCATTCCTTTTAATTTTTCAACATCATCCTTGATTACTGATTCTTGTGCTTTTCTAATCTGATCATTTAAATCTACTTGTAGATTTAATTTAAGAGAATGTACCCTTTTTGGCTTTTCATGATACTTTCGGCTTAAAGCATCAGCCACTACATTGTCTTTTCCTGCATGGTACTGGATATTACAATCATAATCACTAAGAATCTCCATCCAGCGTCTTTGTCTCATGTTTAGGTCTTTTTGCCCAAAAACGTACCTTAAACTCTTATGATCGGTGAATATGGTAAACTTACTACCGTAAAGGTAATGTCTCCAAATCTTAAGGGCAAAAATTATGGCTCCTAATTCTAGATCATGGGTTGAATAATTCTCTTCATGATTCTTAAGTTGTCGGGATGCGTAAGCTATAACTGTTTGACGTTGCAACAATACACATCCATAACCTAACTTAGAAGCGTCACAAAAGACTACAAAGTCTTCAGTTCCTTCTGGTAATGCTAGTATAGGTGCATGGGTTAATCTTTGCTTAAGGATTCTAAAGGCTTCTTCTTGTTTTAGTCCCCATTCAAACTTAATGGATTTACAAGTTAACTTAGTTAAGGGAATAACTATTCTAGAAAAATCTCGAATAAATCGTCTATAATAACCAGCCAATCCTAAGAAACTTCTAACCTCGGTTGGTGATTCAGGGGTTTTCCATTTGGTAATCGCCTCGATCTTTGTTGGATCCACATGAACTCCTTCATGATTAACTAAGTGTCCAAGAAATTGTACCTGTTCTAACCAAAACTCGGACTTGGAAAACTTAGCATAAAGCTTTTCCTTTCTTAATAAACTTAAAAGTAAGTGCAAATGCTTTGCATGTTCCTCTTTACTCTTAGAGTAGATTAGAACATCATCAATAAAAACGATTATGAATTTATCCAAATATGGCTTACATATTCGGTTCATCATGTCCATAAATGCGGCTGGGGCATTGGTTAAACCAAATGGCATGACAGTAAATTCATAATGGCCATACCTTGTTCTAAATGCGGTTTTAGGAATGTCCTCTTCCTGTACCTTTAATTGATGATATCCTAATCTTAAATCGATTTTAGAGAAAAACCGAGCTCCTTGTAGTTGATCGAATAGATCATCGATCCTTGGTAATGGGTACCGATTCTTAATCGTGACCTTGTTCAATTCACGGTAGTCAATGCACATACGCATTGATCCGTCCTTCTTTTTGACAAACAGTATTGGTGTTCCCCATGGCGATGAGCTTGGCTGTATGGAATCCTTTCTCTAACAATTCGTCTAACTGTTTCTTCAGTTCCTGCATTTCGGCGGGTGCCAAACGGTAAGGTGCTTGGGCAATCGGTGCTGTCCCTGGTAGTAGATGGATTCTGAATTCGACTTCTCTGTCTGGCGGTAATCCTGGCAATTCTTCTGGAAATATATCTGTAAACTGGGAAACTACTGGAATGTCTTTTAGTTCTTTTCCTTTAGTGTTAGTGATTATAGAAATCAAATACACTATAGATCCTTTTCTTATATAACTTGCAGTTTTCATCATAGAGATGAATTTAGTGGATCTAGATGGTTTATCTCCCTTAATTGTGATCTTTTCACCCCTTGGTGATTTTACTTGAATTGACTTTTGATCACATGAAATACTTGCTTTATTGGCTATTAACCAATCCATTCCTAACACAACATCAAATCCTGCCAGATTCATTGGGTAAAGGTTTGCAATAAATTTTTGATTAAAAATTTCTATTCTTGCTCCCTGCAAGATTTCAGAAATCCTAACGGTTTCTCCATTTGCTGTCTCTACTAGACATTCTTGTGGTAGTTTAGTTAATGATTGATTTAGAAGTTTGCAAAACGAAGTATTAATAAAACTTTGGTTTGCACCAGAGTCAAATAATATTTTAGCAAAAATATCATTAACTAAAAACGTACCAGCTATGACATCCGGGATCATTTTGGCTTCATCTGCAGTTAGAACAAATGCTCTAGCATTTTTAGTGTTCTTGTTATTCGCAGCTGGAGCCAATTTCGGACAGTTTGGCTTGATGTGACCTTTTTCTCCACAGTTGAAGCACAATCCATTACTAGATTTCCTCTTGCAATCTTCTTCCTTATGTCCTGGTGCCTTGCAGAAATTGCAGTGAGTGGAGCATCTTCCTGAATGCTTCTTTCTGCAGGTTTTGTAGTACGGTGCAGAGGTAGAACCTATATTCCTATGGTTGGAATTCCCAGAACGGAATTCTTGAGTAAGCCTTTGAGTTAGGTTTCTCCTCTGATCTTCTTCTCTAGTACGCAGTAGTTCATCAGTCAAGGTATTGGCTAGTTCTACAGTTTCTTCTATACTTTGGGGTCTAGCTGCCTTGACTACATGCCTAATCTCCCCGATTAGTCCCCAGATGTATCGGGAGATTAATACTGGCTCAAGTGATGCAAGGGTTGGTACTATTCTAGCATATTCAAAGAATGTAGTAGTGTACCCCTTACTATCTACCCCAGTCATCCTAAGGTTCAGAAATTTATTTGCTATGTGTTCTTTTTCATTGGGAGGGCAGAATTTCCTTTCTACCATATTCTTAATTTCCTCCCATTCCATGCTATAAACCCTATCACTTCCTCTTGACTAGAGGATAGTGTTCCACCGTTCTAGGGCTGAGTTCTTAAATAGATTAGAAGCAAACATTATCTTATCTTCTTCAGCACACTTGCTTATTTTTAGAACAGCCTCAGTCTTTTCTATCTAGCGTAGAGCTGCAATGGGTCCTTCATTGCCCGAGAATTCTATTGGTTTGCAGGACCAGAATTCTTTATAAGAACATCCATAAGGCATGGTTCTCCTTCTTTTGGGAATGGGCACTTGAAGTACGGGTCCTTTGTTCACACTGTGCTCAGGTTCAGTTGGTCGCTTACTACTATGCTTACTTTTATTTTCGGCTTCCTTAACATTTTGGATAATAAATGGCATCATATCTATGATTCCTTGTGCCACTATATGTTGGATGGCACTATTATCCACATGGTTTCCATTGTTATTGTTGTTCGGATTCCCGTTATAACAACCCTCGGTAAAACCGACACCCTCATAATAGTTCTGACACCCTAATATATCTTTAAATGTCTCAACATGTCTTTATATGCACCCGTATGTGAAAACCGAGCCCAAAATACAATATAACATATAAAATAAATTAAAAACAATAATTATTAAGTTGAGGCGGGCCGCATTGACCTCACCTCAACTTAACGCGGGCCGCATTAGAACGCAACCAGAATCCGCTGAAATCATTAGTTGATGCGGGCCGCGTACAAGATCGCTTAAGTCCATGCGGGCCGCGAGCGACCTAGAATGTGGCGCAGCCTGGTGATGACACGTGTCATCACCGTGTCAAGTCTAGAGGGTGACCGGGCCAAGCTATACGTTGACCAGAGGTTGACGCGGGCCGCGTAAGGGTTAGCCTTACTTAACGCGGGCCGCGTGAAGACGCGATTACAGCCCTATAAATAGAGGCCATCAACCTTCAGTCCGTCTCGCTCATTTCTTTCTTTCTTTCTTAAATTTCTATAGTGGCGTTACTATACCCGGGCATTATACCCCCTAAAATAGCGAGGTTCTGCTACGATGTAAGTATTATAACCCCTTGAGACGTATTAGATATGCTGCCCGATTGATCTAGGGTTCCGTAACGGCTGTCGTGGTTCTGCCCGACGTAGTCGTTGGAATGCCGTCTCGGGGAGGGTATTACTAATGTTAAAATGGGTTATTATACTAACACACGTGCATTTGTGTAAATTATAGATATTCACCAGGAAACCCTAAAGAATAACCTAAGACAGCAATGTGAGTAATCCTCTTTTTGTTAACTGTTTTTACAAAACCTTAAATATCTTTCCATGCGAATAGCAGTTATTGAGTATTTGTAAGAATACAATTACAGACGGTAAATTTGGGGTTTTGTATACAAAATTTGTTACCACCTGGTAAAGGAGTAACATGACCATAAGTCGGAACGACAGTACCGAGTGGTGGTAATTGATATAACTTGGAAACAAATGTAATTGCGGATGCGCCCTCAATACTGTTCACTGTGAAATTGTTTTTATATAAACTTGATTCAACTGGGATTCACTCACCAGTATTTCCCACTGACAAAATGTTTTTAAAACGCATTTCAGGTAACAATATGTGAAAGCCAAATAGAAGCCAGCTGGACAGCACTGAAGGCTTGGAAAAGTGGCAATAAAGTTACCTAAGAATAAAAGAGATGTTTTTAATAAATAAATAGGATTTATTCCTATGAAACGTGTGTATTGAAAACTTGGGTTTTTCCCATATGTTTAATATTATTAAACGAGGTGGTTTACTCTGATTAAATATTTCCTAACTACGGTCCTGATGAAAATTTCCGCTGCCAAATTGAATAAATAAACGTGATACCACCGAAACTGGCTCACGGCCGCCCGTTCCCGGGAACTAGGAATCGGCGGCTGTGACAGAAGGTGGTATCAGAGCTATGCCACTGATTCAGCCACAGAAGTGTTCTGCTGACATCAAAATTCAAAGTGTTAGGAAATAAATTATGGAAATACGTGTATAATTGTATTTCTTGCTATGTGTTATCTGACTATTTGTTAGTTTACAGTATGAGCGACCAAGGACCTTCTGACGCCTATCGTCAACTGTCTGGTTCGCCTAGGAGCGAAGGCACCTCCTCTTCTCAGCCTGCCCTCTCAGGGTATTCTGCTGACACAGAAGAAGGAATCTTTATGTTTAAGGCTCAGTCTGAAGAGCCATTTCCTCAGAAAAAGAAGGGATGGTTCAGTAGGGGAGCGCATGAACGTAGGAAGAGAATGAAAAAGTTGCAGGAGCAGCGAGTGTTAGCCACAGCAAAAAGAGAGACTGATGCTTATAATCAGGATATGCTCAATAGGGGTATCGCTAATATCCATATTTTAGCAACCACTGCTGCTGATTCAAACCTGGAACAAATGCTAGCACCCCAACCACAAAATCCTGACCAACCCATGGAAGTAGAAAACCAGATAGAAATGCCTGATTACAACCCAGAGGAGATACCTAGGGTACCTGCACCAGATCCCCTAGACCCAAACAACTACGACCCCTGGTGGGACGATGTTAGGGACTACGTGCAACAGAACCCAATACAGGAAAATGTGCCAATACCCAACTTAGGAGCTTATCCAGGGTTAGATCCTCAAGATCCCTACAACATTAGTGATGCATATGTTAGGGAAATTTTAGAGAATCCATACCCGTACCAGGCCCCTATGCCTCTGTATCAGGAACCTGTACCACAAATTCCAAACCCAATCCTAGAACCTGCACCCCCAATGAGTGCAGAAAATGTCCAAGAACTTAGGACTTTTGGGGAGGAAATTTTAGAAAGCAGTGAGAGAATGCGACAGGTGGGAGAACGCCTCGTATGGAAATACGATGAGCGTAATATGGATTTTTGGATGAATCCATATCAGTGAATGTGATGGCAGAAACGACAGTAGTAATAATAATAATATAATATAATAATATATGTGTGTATGAAAAAAAAAACACTATGGATGCATACTATTAGTATTATAGCTTTAAATTTCAGTCGGTATTGTACTTTAAATTTCAGTACTAGTGTGTAATGATGCATACTATATAAATAGAGTAAAAGTCGCAATGCTCGACGCTTTTGGTTAAAAGTGCGTGTCATGTGATTGGCTATATTCAAATATTAATTGTAATATTAATATTTGGTAATTGTGTAAAATTCAGATGGCCGACGAGGAAAATCAGGATAATCTGAATAACGATAACCAGAGTAACATTAACGTGGTTAATGAGAATCCGGACAACAATAACAATGGAAACCAAATGGATAATAGTGCCGTTCAACACATAGTGACACAAGGAATTATAGATGCAATGCCATTTATTATTCAAACGGTTCAAGAAGCGAATAATAAAAGTAAGCATAGTAGTAAACGACCAAGTGAATCGGAACACAGCGTGAACAATGGACCCGTACTTCAAGCGCCCATTCCCAAAAGAAGAAGAACCATGCCATATGGTTGTTCTTACAAAGAATTCTGGTCCTGTAAACCAATAGAATTCTCGGGCAATGAAGGACCCATTGTAGCCCTACGCTGGATAGAGAAAACTGAGGCCGTTCTAAAAATAAGCAAGTGTGCTGAAGAAGATAAGATAATGTTTGCTTCAAATCTGTTTAAAAACGCAGCCTTAGAATGGTGGAACACTATCCTCCAGTCAAGAGGAAGTGATAGGGTTTATAACATGGAATGGGAGGAATTTAAAAACATGGTAGAAAGAAAATTCTGCCCTCCCAATGAAAAGGAACAGATAGCAAATAAGTTCCTGAATCTTAGAATGACCAGGGTAGACAGTAAGGGTTACACTACTACATTCTTTGAATATGCTAGAATAGTACCAACCCTTGCATCACCAGAACCAATGTTAATCTCCCGGTACATCTGGGGATTAATTGGAGAGATTAGACATGTAGTCAAGGCAGCTAGACCTCAAACTATAGAAGAAGCTGTAGAACTAGCTAATACCTTGACTGATGAACTAGTGAGAACTAGAGAAGAAGACCAGAGGAGAAACCTAACCCAAAGGCTTACTCAAGAATTCCGTTCTGGGAATTCCAACCGTAGGAATATAGGTTCTACCTCTGCACCATACTACAAAGCCTGCAAAAAGAAGCATTCTGGAAGATGCTCTACTTACTGCAATTTCTGCAAAGCACCAGGACATAAGGAGGAGACATGTAGAAGAAAACCAACTAATGGAATGTGCTTCAATTGTGGAGAAAAAGGTCATATCAAGCCAAACTGTCCAAAGTTAGCCCCAGCTGCAAACAACAAGAACACTAAAAATGCTAGAGCATTCATTCTAACTACAGACGAAGCTAGACTAATTCCGGACGTCATTGCTGGTACGTTTTTAGTTAATGATATATTTGCTAAAGTATTATTTGACTCTGGTGCCAACCAAAGTTTTATTAATACTTCATTTTGCAAACTCCTAAATCAATCATTAACTAAACTACCACAAGAATGTCTAGTGGAGACAGCAAATGGAGAAACCGTTAAGATTTCTGAAATCTTGCAAGAAGCAAGAATAGAAATTTTTAATCAAAAATTTATTGCAAACCTTTACCCAATGAATCTGGTAGGATTTGATGTCGTGTTAGGAATGGATTGGTTAATAGCCAATAAAGCCAGTATCTTATGTGATCAAAAGTCAATTCAAGTAAAATCACCAAGAGGTGAAAAGATCACAATTAAAGGAGATAAACCATCTAGATCCACTAAATTCATCTCTGTGATGAAAACTGCAAGTTATATAAGGAAAGGATCTATAGTATATATGATTTCTATAATCACTAACACTAAAGGAAAAGAGTTAAAAGACATTCCAGTAGTGTCCCAGTTTTCAGATGTCTTTCCTGAAGAATTGCCAGGACTCCCGCTAGACAGGGAAGTTGAATTCAGAATTCACCTGTTACCAGGGACAGCACCGATTGCCAAAGCACCGTACCGTTTGGCACCCGCGGAAATGCAAGAACTGAAGAACCAGCTAGATGAATTGTTGGAGAAAGGATTCATACAGCCAAGCTCATCGCCATGGGGAGCGCCGATTTTATTCGTTAAAAAGAAAGACGGATCAATGCGTATGTGCATTGACTACCGTGAATTAAACAAAGTCACGATTAAGAATCGGTATCCATTACCGAGGATCGATGATTTGTTTGATCAACTTCAAGGAGCTCGATTTTTCTCTAAAATTGATTTAAGATCAGGATATCATCAATTAAAGGTACAGGAAGAGGATATTCCTAAAACCGCATTCAGAACTAGGTATGGTCATTATGAATTTACTGTCATGCCATTTGGTTTAACCAATGCCCCAGCCGCATTCATGGACATGATGAACCGAATATGTAAGCCATATTTGGATAAATTCATAATTGTCTTCATAGATGATATTCTAATTTACTCTAAAAGTAAAGAAGAGCATGCAAAGCACTTGCGCTTACTTTGAAGTTTATTGAGAAAGGAAAAGCTTTATGCTAAATTTTCAAAGTGTGAGTTCTGGTTAGAGCAAGTACAATTTCTCGGGCATCTAGTTAATCATAAAGGAATTCATGTGGATCCAACCAAGATAGAGGCAATTACCAAATGGAAAACCCCTGAGTCACCAACTGAGGTTAGAAGTTTCTTAGGATTGGCCGGTTATTATAGAAGATTTATCCAAGATTTTTCTAGAATAGCCATTCCTTTAACAAAGTTAACCTGTAAATCTGTTAAATTTGAATGGGGACCAAAACAAGAAGAAGCCTTTAGAATCCTTAAGCAAAAATTAACCCATACACCCATACTAGCGTTACCAGAAGGAACTGAAGACTTTGTAGTCTTTTGTGACGCTTCAAAGTTAGGATATGGATGTGTATTAATGCAACGTCAAAAGGTTATAGCTTACGCCTCTAGACAGCTTAAGAATCATGAAGAAAATTATTCAACCCATGATTTGGAACTAGGAGCTATAATTTTTGCCCTTAAGATTTGGAGACATTATCTTTATGGTAGTAAGTTTACTATTCTCACAGATCATAAAAGTTTAAGATATGTCTTCGGACAAAAAGAGTTGAATATGAGACAAAGACGCTGGATGGAATTACTTAGTGATTATGATTGTGATATCCAGTATCATGCAGGAAAAGCAAATGTAGTGGCAGATGCTTTAAGTCGAAAGTATCATGAAAAGCCAAAAAGGGTACGTTCTCTTAAATTAAATCTTCAAGTAGATTTAAATGATCAGATTAGGAAAGTTCAAGAATCAGTAATCAAGGAAGATACTGAAAAATTAAAAGGAATGATTAAAGAATTAGAACAAGGAACAGATGGAATTTGGAGGTTCCATAAAAAGAGAATGTGGATACCTAAATTAGGAAATTTACGTCACCGTATATTAGAAGAAGCCCATAAGTCTAAATATACGATGCATCCAGGAAGTGATAAAATGTACCAGGATTTAAGGAAAAATTTCTGGTGGATAGGAATGAAAAAGGATGTAGCAGCCTATGTTTCTAAATGTTTAACTTGCTCACAAGTTAAAGCTGAACATCAGAAACCCTCAGGTTTGTTACAACAATTAGAAATGCCAATCTGGAAATGGGAATTAATAACAATGGATTTTGTTACCAAATTACCTAAAACAAGAAAAGGTAATGATACAATCTGGGTGATTGTAGATAGGCTAACCAAGTCAGCTCATTTCTTACTAATGAAGGAAACCTTTAGTATGGAACAATTAGCCAAATTGTATGTAAAAGAAATCGTTTCTTTACATGGCATTCCTTTATCAATTGTTTCTGATAGAGATAGCCGATTTACCTCTCATTTTTGGTCAAGTTTCCAAAAAGCAATGGGAACCAGGTTAAATCTAAGCACAACTTATCATCCTCAAACGGACGGACAAAGCGAAAGAACCATTCAAACAAAGGAAGACATGCTTAGAGCTTGTGTAATTGATTTCGGAGGTAATTGGGACGAGCACTTATCTTTAATAGAATTTTCTTATAATAACAGTTATCACACAAGTATCAATGCTGCCCCATTCTAAGCACTTTATGGACGAAAGTGCAGAACCCAGTCTGTTGGGCAGAAATTGGGGAAAAACAATTATCTGGACCTGAGATAGTACAAGAAACCACTGACAAAATCATTCAAGTCAAGGAACGACTGAAAGCAGCACGTGATCGACAAAAGAGCTATGCTGATAACAGACGCAAACCATTAGAATTTCAAGTGGGAGATAGAGTATTATTAAAAGTCTCTCCTTGGAAAGGAGTGGTAAGATTCATTAAAAGAGGAAAGCTTAGTCCCAGGTATATTGGACCTTTCAAAATTCTTAAAAGAATAGGACCTGTAGCCTATCAGCTACAACTGCCAGAGGAAATGGCATGAATACATGATGTATTTCATGTATCTAATCTCAAAAAGTGTCTAGCTGATGAATCACTCGTAGTACCTCTCAAGGATATAGAGGTTAATGAACAACTCAAATTTGTAGAGAGGCCTCTACAAATTGAAGATAGGAAAATTAAGAATCTCAAGCATAAGAGATTAGTTCTGGTCAAAGTAAAGTGGGACTCCAAAAGAGGACCTGAATACACATGGGAGCTTGAATCAGAAATGCAAAAGAAATATCCACACTTGTTCCAGTAGATCTCGAGGACGAGCTCTAAAACAAGGTGGGGAGGATATAACAACCCTCGGTAAAACCGACACCCTCATAATAGTTCTGACACCCTAATATATCTTTAAATGTCTCAACATGTCTTTATATGCACCCGTATGTGAAAACCGAGCCCAAAATACAATATAACATATAAAATAAATTAAAAACAATAATTATTAAGTTGAGGCGGGCCGCATTGACCTCACCTCAACTTAATGCGGGCCGCATTAGAACGCAACCAGAATCCGCTGAAATCATTAGTTGATGCGGGTCGCGTACAAGATCGCTTAAGTCCATGCGGGCCGCGAGCGACCTAGAATGTGGCGCAGCCCGGTGATGACACGTGTCATCACCGTGTCAAGTCTAGAGGGTGACCGGGCCAAACTATACGTTGACCAGAGGTTGACGCGGGCCGCGTAAGGGTTAGCCTTACTTAACGCGGGCCGCATGAAGACGCGATTACAGCCCTATAAATAGAGGCCATCAGCCTTCAGTCCGTCTCGCTCATTTCTTTCTTTCTTTCTTAAATTTCTATAGTGGCGTTACTATACCCGGGCATTATACCCCCCAAAATAGCGAGGTTCTGCTACGATGTAAGTATTATAACCCCTGGAGACGTATTAGATATGCTGCCCGATTGATCTAGGGTTCCGTAACGGCTGTCGTGGTTCTGCCCGACGTAGTCGTTGGAATGCCGTCTCGGGGAGGGTATTACTAATGTTAAAATGGGTTATTATACTAACACACGTGCATTTGTGTAAATTATAGATATTCACCAGGAAACCCTAAAGAATAACCTAAGACAGCAATGTGAGTAATCCTCTTTTTGTTAACTGTTTTTACAAAACCTTAAATATCTTTCCATGCGAATAGCAGTTATTGAGTATTTGTAAGAATACAATTACAGTCGGTAAATTTGGGGTTTTGTATACAAAATTTGTTACCACCTGGTAAAGGAGTAACATGACCATAAGTCGGAACGACAGTACCGAGTGGTGGTAATTGATATAACTTGGAAACAAATGTAATTGCGGATGCGCCCTCAATACTGTTCACTGTGAAATTGTTTTTATATAAACTTGATTCAACTGGGATTCACTCACCAGTATTTCCCACTGACAAAATGTTTTTAAAACGCGTTTCAGGTAACAATATGTGAAAGCCAAATAGAAGCCAGCTGGACAGCACTGAAGGCTTGGAAAAGTGGCAATAAAGTTACCTAAGAATAAAAGAGATGTTTTTAATAAATAAATAGGATTTATTCCTATGAAACGTGTGTATTGAAAACTTGGGTTTTTCCCATATGTTTAATATTATTAAACGAGGTGGTTTACTCTGATTAAATATTTCCTAACTACGGTCCTGATGAAAATTTCCGCTGCCAAATTGAATAAATAAACGTGATACCACCGAAACTGGCTCACGGCCGCCCGTTCCCGGGAACTAGGAATCGGGGGCTGTGACACCCGTTATTCAGATTATCGTTATTCGAGTGGTTATCATTCTGGTTTTCCTGATTCACTTCGTTGTCCATCTGAATTTTAAACATTTACCACATATTAATATCACCAATAATATTGAATATTGCCAATCACATGTCACACACTTTTGGTCAAAAGCGTCGATCATTGCGACTAGTAGTAGTAGGCATTAAAAACTACCAGTACTGAAATAAAAATTACAATACCGACTGAAATTAAAAACTACACGACTAGTAGTAGGCATCCGTAGTTTTTTTTATACGCATACACACATATTATGACAACCCTCACCAAATCAGGTATCCGTACGAATTAATTAATATTTAATTAATGCTTAATTACTGTGCTTGCTTACAGTTGTGAATAAACTGCTTCTTGATTTCTGATACATACATAATCATGCATCATACTTTATTGCTGTCACTCCATTATTTTCACAGAACTATAGTGACAAACTTGATGCACAAAAGCACAGTAGCACAATGAACGGATAACCCAGTAAACATGCTGACATAGCCAGCACTAGACAGATACTGTCTCTGAGGCCAGTATGAGCCGGGAATAGATCACTACACTAGTAGGGAGGGTAGAGAGGTGAGGATTGTAAAACTGCGTCACTAGGTGATAGTTATAGTGACCTGATGTGCCCAAAACATGTGTTAAATATAAAATTCTGCACTTTGTTACAAATTCAGCATTTAACTTAACTAGTGAAGTGCAAAAACATGGGAAAATAATACTAGACACTTTCCAAAGTGTCGGGAATTCATTGTGTCACTAAAACACTATAAAAGACACTTTAAATGCTTATTTAGCACTTTAACGGATCAATATCCAACCGAACAACCGGACTTTACCCGGAACATAAAAATATTGTCAATGACATAGTTTTTCCTTTTCTGAGCTAATTAGGGTCCCCGAACACCCTAACACCCGTTATATTACATAACACACTAGTAACTAACTTAAAGTTCTAACTAACATAACTAGTTACTAACTAAATGGTTGAAATCAAACCATAACCCCCCCCCCCTTCAACCGATCAGTCCCCATATGGGACACACTTCTTACAATTTTGATTATTTTATTCCATCATGTCTAATATCTTCATGACATATTGTTTATTGGACAAAGGCTCTAATATGGTTTATAAATAAAACCATAAGATCACAATTTCATTCACTAACCACACTTCAAAAATTTTGCTCTCTCTTTCCATCTCCTTGAGTTCGGCCAAAACCATAGCCCACCATCATCAAGCTTTGATCAAGACATTCCACATACATACAAGTGTGCAAGAGACCATACGAGGAGACCCGGTGCTTTCGGAATCTCAAGAATCTCCCTACGTTGCTTTTATCCACCTTGTTTTCGCTTTGATTCTTCCCTAGCCTTGAGCTAGTAGTAAGTGCTTCTAAACACTCTCTTGTTCATGTTTAAAGTGGTTAATAAGAGATTTAACGGTTAAAACTCGAGAACATACAAGATCAAATCTAAAAGTCTTGAAAGAAATATGAATATGATGGTTAAAGAGAAACTAATAGTGTAAAACTTGTGAATCTTGTTTAGAAATGATTATTTTATGTTGTTAGTGGCTAGTAGTGGAACGGATCGTCATCTAACCAAGCTAGATCATGTTCATGGAACATGAACTAGCAATACGTTAAGTGTAAAAATAGCAAGATGATGAACCCTTCCACACATGAACATGAACTTGTGTAAAAGTGATTTTTCTTGTAAAATAGAGTTTTAAACTAGTAGATCTAAAGATCTACAAGTGGTTTTTCGGAAAAACCAAGTGAAAGATACAAGACTTGTTTTAAACCCGGATCCTACATAAACTACAAGCTTTTTAGTGAAAAAGCAAGTGTGTGAACATTTGTGTAACAAAAGATTTAACAAAAAAATATTTTCGTAAATATGGACTAGAAGTTGTGAGATTACATATTCTTTAGAAATAAAGTTTTCAAGAAACTAATGTTATTTTTAAAGATGGAAAGACCTACTAGACATGTTGGAAAGTTACTACTTACTTTTAAACAACTAACAAGTTCATGAGTTTACGATTTATACTTATTCTGACTAGTTTGATGTTTTGGATATTGTATATGGATGATTGGAAAAATTGGTTGATTGATTTTTTTAAAAGAAAATGATACGCTAGTAAGCGTGGCCACCTCCAGTTACAGAGGAAACTCTGGCGAAATTTTTCCAGAAAATAACACTTAGAATATTTTTGGTGACAAGTGTTTATAAAAATATTTTTGACTTGTTTTCCAAACAAACTTCTCCATGATTTTTATTATAAAATAACCAGGTATTCGGAGGTGGATTTTCGTAAATAAAACTTGTTAAATATATATTTAGAATACATATTACATGGTAAAACGCTTGTGTGAGTTTATGATTATTTTGTGAACTATATATATATATATATATATATATATTATTTTTAGAGTAAAAATAATATTACTTGAATTATCATGAAAATACGACTCCAAAATTGTCACACCCCAACCGATGGCGGAATCATCGGGGCGCGGCACTGAGCGAAACAGATTGTTCAGAAGTTTCCACAACAACTATCATACAATTCAGTTATATAACACGTCCCATACCGTGTCCCAAATAATAACAAGTTATCATAGAAATCAACTAAACAATATGGGAACTGTTCCGACAACTCAAATTCTTAATTATTACAGACCGAATTAAATATTGTTTTAAGACTTCTAGACGGCTAACTATAGATCTTACTGACTACAGGTGCCAGTACAAGATCTACAGATAATTATGGCCCTGGAGCAGGTATATGGACACTGTCCTAAGGTCACTGGCTCCTAGAAGCTTATTATTGCCTCGCTTCCCTAGCACGCTAGTAGCTTAAACACCTGTCACATACGTTAAAATAAAAGTCAATACATATAATGTAAAGGTGAGTACACAAGTTTGATATAGCATATAGAGTTCGAATAGTTTACGCATAACCAAGCACGTACACAAGGGCAAACGATGCATGTAAATTATCAACATGGGACCATCGATACCAATGACTTCAAGTTGACTGTCCGAGACAGTTCGCAATACATGATTACCACCGTAATCCATGCAAGTAATTGTCCTTAGCAACCCCCGTGTGAACGGGTGCTGAGTCCAAACTATAGTACTATGTTGCTAAAGCAGGTAGATAGCACTCCACGTGTAAACATAATAAACAGCAATCATTTAGACAAGTAATACATGCAAGAAGGTTAGCGTTCAAATAGTTTGTGTTGTTTGTGAATTTGATAGATTACGTATGTAACACCCAAAAGTGCTGAAAGCAAAAAGGGGTCGAGTATACTCACAGTGGTTGATCGTGGATTGAGAGGAACACTGAGAATAGGTTAGCCTGAATAGTTCGATAACACAACGATGAGTAACGCGGAAAAAGTAAACAATGTACTTGGATCGAGTAGGCCATTCGATCGGACAGCAGTTCGATCGAGTGGGCTGTTCGATTGGTTTGAAAGTCCGTTCGAACATCCATTCGATCGGCCGGCTGGCTCGATCGGCTGGTTCCTTCAAGTGGATTGTTTCTTCCTTTGATGTGAAGGATGTGTTTGTGTATGATGGTTTGTACTACCTTTCAGGTTGGCCGATCGAACAGCTGTTCGATCGGTTAGCCCAACCGATCGGCTAGCACTTCGTTGTTTTCAAATATGTTTCGAAAAGTCTAAGTGTTTTGAAGTATAGTATCTCATGATTCGAGCAGTAATGATTACAATCGAGTGGCGTAGTCGATCGAACAGTACCTCGTCAATACTACACTTCATGAGTTTGTGGGACTAAGTGCTAGTCGTTCGGTTAGCCTAGTCGATCGGCTGGCATAGTCGTTCGGTTGGGCTGTTCGATCGAACAGCCTAGCCGTTCGGCCAGCTTCTCGATTCGGTTAACCTATCACTTAACACTTGGTTATTCCCGTTAATTGTTGATGTTTTAGAGATATTTTGACTACGAGTTGAACCACAAAGCTGAAGTCCCTACTTAGTCTACTGACTCGAGCAGGAATCACCCAAGCTCGGCCAGAGGCGGTTTGGAACTTAAGTTTAACGTTCTACCCGAAATCGGTATATCTCTCGGTAAAACCCGAATCTTGAACCATGTGTTTGTTTAGATTGATTTGTAAATCGGTTCAAGTCCCGTTTTCACCTTTTTGAGTGTAAAAGAGTTGAAAGATAGATGAAAACCCATCTTCCAATCCTTTTCCTCCGTGAAATGTTAAGATCTTTGGTAGATTTTAGGTTATTTATGTGGAAATCGGTTAGATCTAGCTTATTCATGGTTGAATGAAGTCAAGAACATGAAGTTCTTGATGAACACCAAGAACACCATGATGACATCACTCAAGAACACCTAGATCTTGGTGATTTCATGGATGAAATCCAAGTTTTGAAAGATAGAAAGATGTAGAATCGATTAATGAACAAAAACGTACAAGGATTAGAGCGAAATACTTACTGGTTTGAGAGAAATCTGAGATTTAGTGAGAAGAAGAGGCTGGTCGGTCAGAGCTTTTCCAAAAGTGGAAAGTTTGACAAGGACAGCCCTATTTATAGGCTTCCAAAAGAGGAAAGGGTCAGCTGATCGAACAGCATCCCTGATCGAGCAGCTGCCCGTTCGAACAGCCTGTTCGATCGGCTAGCCTGTTCGATCAGGTTGCCCTGTTCGATCGGCTTGCCTGTTCGATCAGGTTGCCCTGTTCGATCGGCTTGCCTGGTTTAGAGTGTTTCGCGACGATTTTTGATATTTCGACTTCGATGAATGATGATTTGAGAATGATAGAATTCCTAATCAAATTACTTTTAGTCTCAACTACTATATCTAACATACGAGCATCCTTACACCACGATTTGGATTCGATTTCGATTGAGTTTGATTCACCTTTGAGTCTTGATTGATTTGATTGATTCACCACACACTTTAACATAAAAGTAAACATGCACAAGTAACACATAAGGCACACACACACGTATAAAAGCATTTAAAATTATCCACACTTGAGTTCGATGATTGATTTGATTAGCTTGATTATTGATTGACTAGCTTTATTGCATTGTTACTTCCTATCATTCACAGTCGGTCGTTGATTCACAGTTCGATTATTGGTCGATTAGTTTGATTATACAACACTTACTCCAAATAATACGAAAATCAAAATGAAACTAAAATGAAATTAATCTTCATTAATCTTTAATTCCAATAACAGTCAACTCTTGACTTTGACTTTGACTTTTGGAAAACACGGGGTGTTACAGTCTCCCCTCCTTTAGGGAATTTCGTCCCGAAATTAGGCCGAGAACCGTACATCGCCGTGTGATTTTACCAATTTGATGCTTCAGATCTATCTGAACAACTGCGGGTACTTGGCCTTCATGTCACTTTCGAGTTCCCAAGTGAACTCCGCGCCTCGTTTGCCTTCCCATCGTACTTTTACAATAGGAATGCGAGAGCGTCTGAGTTGCTTGGTCTGTCGGTCCATGATTTCGACAGGCTTTTCCACGAAGTGTAGCGTCTCATTGACCTGAAGATCGTCGAGTGGTATTATTGCGTCGTGGTCGGCTACGCATTTTCGAAGGTTTGAAATATGGAAAGTCGGGTGGACATTGCTGAGTTCCTCCGGTAATTCGAGTTTGTAGGCAACTTTACCGATCCTTTCCAGAATCTTAAAAGGTCCAACAAATCGAGGCGCAAGTTTCCCTCTTTTGCCGAATCGGACTACTCCCTTCCAAGGTGATACCTTTAGGAGCACATAGTCGCCAACTGCAAATTCGCGGGGCTTGCGTCGTCTATCTGCGTACATCTTTTGTCTGTCCCGGGCCTTTACCAAGTTTTCCCTTATCTGGTGGATCTTGTCAGTCGTTTCTTGCAGAATCTCGGGCCCAGTCAATTGTGAATGACCGACCTCGTGCCATACAATAGGCGAGCGACATCTCCTACCATACAAGGCTTCGAAAGGTGCCATTTCGATGCTGGAGTGATAGCTATTATTGTACGAAAATTCGACCAACGGTAGGTGTTTGCTCCAACTACCACCAAAATCGATAACACACGCACGGAGCATGTCTTCAATAGTACGAATCGTTCTTTCAGTCTGCCCGTCGGTTTGCGGGTGGAATGCGGTACTCAAATTCAGCGTCGTACCAAGAGCTGCTTGAAAAGTTTCCCACAATCTCGATGTAAACCGAGCGTCGCGATCCGAAATGATGTCTCGAGGCGTACCATGATTCTTAATGATCTCGTCGGTGTAGATTTGGGCTAGCTTGGCCACCTTATAGTCTTCTCGTATTGGCAGAAAGTGGGCTGACTTGGTTAGACGGTCGACTATAACCCAAATACTGTCGTGACCTGATGGCGTGGTCGGAAGCTTAGTTATGAAATCCATAGCTATGCTTTCCCACTTCCATACGGGTATCGGCGGTTGTTCGAGTAAGCCTGACGGTCTTTGGTGTTCAGCCTTGACTCTTGCACAAGTTAAACAGCTACCAACATATAGAGCAATATCCCTTTTCATCCCAGGCCACCAGTACTTGTAGCGAAGGTCCTGGTACATTTTGTCCGCACCGGGATGAATGGAATATCGGGATTTGTGGGCTTCGTTCATGATGATCTTTCGCAAATCTGTCCTCCTCGGAACCCAGATTCGGTCCAGATAATAGAACATCCCGTTGGCTTTGCTCACGAGCTGAGTTCCATCGTGATAGATTCGTTCTTTCTTCAACGTACGCTCGTTAAAGCAAGCGTGTTGTGCTTCGCGGATGAGAGCTTCGAGGTTATACTGAGCCTGGATGTTTCGAACACCTATCACGTAATTCTTTCTGCTGAGGGCGTCTGCAACTACATTCGCCTTGCCTGGGTGATAACGGATCTCACAGTCGTAATCGTTGAGAAGTTCTACCCATCGGCGTTGACGCATATTGAGTTCTCTCTGGTTAAAGATATGTTGTAAGCTCTTGTGATCGGTGAAGATCGTACACTTTGTACCATACAGGTAGTGTCGCCAAATCTTTAAGGCAAAGACAACTGCGCCTAGCTCGAGGTCATGGGTTGTATAGTTCTTCTCGTGGATTTTGAGCTGTCGAGATGCGTAAGCTATAACCTTGTCTCGTTGCATGAGAACACAGCCAAGTCCAAGGTTTGAAGCATCACAATAGACAACGAAGTCATCGCTTCCGTCCGGCAGTGTAAGAACTGGTGCATGGCACAGCATGTGTTTGAGGGTTTGGAAAGCAGTCTCCTGCGCGTTTCCCCACACAAAAGGCTTGTCTTTATGAGTAAGGGAGGTAAGCGGTACAGCAATCTTTGAGAATCCTTCGATGAATCGCCGGTAGTAACCGGCTAATCCGAGAAAAGAGCGAACTTCTGACGGATTCTTTGGCGTAACCCATCCCTTGACTGCCTCAATCTTTGCAGGATCAACGTGTATACCCCGACTATTCACAATGTGACCCAGAAATTGAACCTCCTCCAACCAAAACTCACACTTGGAGAATTTGGCGTAGAGTTGGTTTCCCTGAAGCAACTCGAGAACCAATCGCAAATGCTGCGCATGTTCGGCCCTCGATCTGGAATAGATCAGGACATCGTCGATGAATACAATGACGAAACGGTCTAAGAACGGTTTACACACGCGATTCATCAGATCCATGAAGACCGCGGGTGCGTTGGTCAAACCAAAAGGCATGACAACAAATTCGTAGTGGCCGTATCGGGTTCGAAAAGCGGTTTTGGGTATATCTTCCTCTTGAATCCGCAACTGATGGTAGCCTGAACGTAGATCAATCTTGGAGAAACACTGAGCACCTTGTAATTGGTCGAACAGATCATCGATTCTTGGTAAGGGGTATCGGTTCTTGATGGTCAGCTTGTTCAATTCCCGGTAATCGATGCACATTCGGAACGACCCATCCTTCTTTTTGACGAAAAGGACTGGTGCGCCCCATGGAGAAGTGCTCGGGCGAATGAAGCCTTTTTCAAGTAACTCTTGGAGTTGGTTTGAGAGTTCTCGCATCTCAGATGGAGCGAGTCGATACGGAGCCTTGGCCACTGGGTTGGCTCCTGGAATAAGGTCGATTCGAAAGTCGATATCACGACTTGGAGGTAATCCAGGAAGATCATCAGGGAACACCTGAGGAAATTCTCGGACAACAGGAACATCCTTGACTTCAACTTTCTTTTTCTTGTCCGTCTCTGCTACAACAATGTTGGCCAAGAAGGCTCGATATTCCTTGCGGAGATATTTGCGAGCTTGAAGACAGGACATGAGCTTGAGATCTCTTGCAGTAGTTTCACCATAAACACATAGAATATCACCACTAGCTAGCACAAAACGAATCATCTTATCGGAACACACAACTTCAGCACGGTTTTCACGAAGAAAGTCCATGCCTACTATGACATCGAAACTTCCGAGCTGCATTGGAATGAGATTAATCGGGAATATATGATTGTTGAGCTCGAGAGTACAATCACGGAGCACAGAATTGACAGCAATGGTTCTTCCGGTAGCGATTTCTACTTCGAAAGGTGACGAAAGATAAGAGCGCTTACGTCTAAGAAGCTTCTCAAATTCAAATGACACAAAGCAGTTATCGGCTCCAGTATCAAACAAACATGATGCATATATACCATTCACAAGGAACGTACCATTGACCACGTTGTTATCAGCTTGAGCCTGGCGTGCATTGATGTTGAAAGTTCTGGCGTGAGCGGCTTGTTGTTGAGGCTGCTGTTGTTGTTGCTGGGGTTGTTGGGCTTCTTGTTTCACCACCCTGTTCGGGCACCGGTTTGCGAAATGGTTAGGGTCACCACATGCAAAGCAGGTCCGAACATTGTTTGCTGGGGCCTGTGCAGCTTGAGGAGCTTGAGGAGCAGGTAGCAGGGCTTGGTTAACAGCGGCTTGAGCTTGCGTTTGACGAGGACCATAGCGGCAATTTGCAGTGAAATGCCCGTAAACATTGCAGTGGGCACAGTAACGGCAGGCCACACCCACCGGGTGATGATAAGAACATGTAGCACAGAGTGGGTGGGGGCCGGTGTACGCACGCTTAGCCGGCGGCGCATTGATCACTGGCGCAGTGCGCTGTGGTTGTTGCTGTTGTGGCGGTACTGACTGAAGAGGAGCAGCATTGGTTGCGGCGGCGCAACTCCTGTTCTTCTTTCTTCTTCTCGAGGACTTGGAAGCTTGAGCAGTAGGGTTGTCGGTTGATGCGGCAGTAACTTGATGCAACGACTTGGATGGCTTATCCCAGACACCAGCCTTAACTCGCTTGTCGTTAATCTCGGCAGCGAGTAGGTAGGTCTCCTCGATTGATGCGGGTTTGGCGGCGAACACATAATCTGCAACACAATCCGGAAGAGCACGGATGTATTTCTTGATGGTCATCTCGGGAGTCTTGACCTGGTCTGGACAGATAATGCTCAGTTGTTTGAAACGGGCGGTGAGACCAGCGTTGTCGCCCTCCTTCTGCTTGATGGTCCAGAACTCATCCTCCAACTTTTGGCGTTCGTGGGGAGGACAGAACTCGTCCAGCATGATAGCCTTCAGTTCCTCCCACGTCAGCTCGTAGGCAGCGTCGTTCCCGCGCTTGTTCCTTTCGGCTGTCCACCAGTCCAATGCCCGCGACTGGAAGACACCGGTAGCATTGAGAGTTCGAAGATGATCCGGGCATCCGCTTTGACGAAGGGTAACTTCCACATAGTCAAACCAGTGAAATAAGCCTGTAGGGCCCTCTTCACCGGTGAACTCCTTCGGTCCACATGCCTTAAATTGCTTGAAACTGAACGAAGCTTTGCTGGGTTCAGTGAGGGTTCGGGATTCTTCCGACGACTTGCTGGTGTTTTCGTACACCTCACTGACAGCTTTCGCTACAGACCTCGAGATGAGCTTGGCGAGACGTCGATCTCTCTTTTCCTGACGGGTAAGGTTTTGGCGAATTCTCGATGATGTCGACATGGTCTGCAATAGACATCGCCATAGGGCTCAACACAACGAATTCGAATCTCGCACGTCTTAGTTTACTAAAGCTTAGAATCACGTCGCATCTCACGTCACGTAACACATATAAACACATAATCACATAATCATAGAGGCACATAAGCACAGAAGCAATTAGAGCACATAAGCAATTAAGCAAATAGAGCAATTAATTTCCTAAACACGTACGAAATTTTACCACAGAGGATGTCAGAAAACAGAAACCTATAACCACAAGTCGAGTGTTGTTCGTTTTGCATATCGGGTAGCATCTCACTGTATCGTCTAACTTAGTCGTATAGCGTAGCATAGCACACTGGTTTCGTTTAGATCACATCAACAGGGATTTGAATCGAGATAGGATAGCAACAAAGGTCATGCAGATTGATAACAAATGGAGTAACCAACGAATCTTAAAACACATAAACAGGTAAATCACATAAAATCAACGAAGCAACACTCAAAATCGGAAAATGGATTGTCTGCGGCTACTAGACTTTGACTAACCATGGCAATTTAACTATTCACAGTTGACTTGTCGTCACTTTCGACTCTGGGGGACATGTTTCTGCCTCGATTCTTGGGCATTATGCATGCGCATTCTAGGCCATACTCGTGAGTTCAGGTCATTGGAGTCCGTCAATTGCCTTGGCGAGATGAAATAAAGTTGGAATAACTGCCAAGGTTAGGGTTTCACCCCTAGCTCAGCAATTTCTTCCTTGTTTTAAGAAAATTTTAGAGGAAAGTTTTCATCAAATTATGGGTTTCAGCCCTGATTTGGTATAATTCTCCCCCGTTTGTTGATAGAAACTTGCACAAAATAATTGGCAAAAATTTGTAATTTAGGCAGGAATTCGCGGGTTTCACTCCTAATCCCGTCCAAATTACGAAATTTGGCTCGGAGTTCGGATGTAATGATAGAATAGAAGGAAACAACATAAAATAAGCATATAAACTTGGTCTCTTGGTTCCTAACTATAGTCTAGGTCTCTAAGACAGCGATCCGGACTAGATCGTGTCTAACCTAATTCCCTATAGTTACAGCTCTGATACCAATCTGTCACACCCCAACCGATGGCGGAATCATCGGGGCGCGGCACTGAGCGAAACAGATTGTTCAGAAGTTTCCACAACAACTATCATACAATTCAGTTATATAACACGTCCCATACCGTGTCCCAAATAATAACAAGTTATCATAGAAATCAACTAAACAATATGGGAACTGTTCCGACAACTCAAATTCTTAATTATTACAGACCGAATTAAATATTGTTTTAAGACTTCTAGACGGCTAACTATAGATCTTACTGACTACAGGTGCCAGTACAAGATCTACAGATAATTATGGCCCTGGAGCAGGTATATGGACACTGTCCTAAGGTCACTGGCTCCTAGAAGCTTATTATTGCCTCGCTTCCCTAGCACGCTAGTAGCTTAAACACCTGTCACATACGTTAAAATAAAAGTCAATACATATAATGTAAAGGTGAGTACACAAGTTTGATATAGCATATAGAGTTCGAATAGTTTACGCATAACCAAGCACGTACACAAGGGCAAACGATGCATGTAAATTATCAACATGGGACCATCGATACCAATGACTTCAAGTTGACTGTCCGAGACAGTTCGCAATACATGATTACCACCGTAATCCATGCAAGTAATTGTCCTTAGCAACCCCCGTGTGAACGGGTGCTGAGTCCAAACTATAGTACTATGTTGCTAAAGCAGGTAGATAGCACTCCACGTGTAAACATAATAAACAGCAATCATTTAGACAAGTAATACATGCAAGAAGGTTAGCGTTCAAATAGTTTGTGTTGTTTGTGAATTTGATAGATTACGTATGTAACACCCAAAAGTGCTGAAAGCAAAAAGGGGTCGAGTATACTCACAGTGGTTGATCGTGGATTGAGAGGAACACTGAGAATAGGTTAGCCTGAATAGTTCGATAACACAACGATGAGTAACGCGGAAAAAGTAAACAATGTACTTGGATCGAGTAGGCCATTCGATCGGACAGCAGTTCGATCGAGTGGGCTGTTCGATTGGTTTGAAAGTCCGTTCGAACATCCATTCGATCGGCCGGCTGGCTCGATCGGCTGGTTCCTTCAAGTGGATTGTTTCTTCCTTTGATGTGAAGGATGTGTTTGTGTATGATGGTTTGTACTACCTTTCAGGTTGGCCGATCGAACAGCTGTTCGATCGGTTAGCCCAACCGATCGGCTAGCACTCCGTTGTTTTCAAATATGTTTCGAAAAGTCTAAGTGTTTTGAAGTATAGTATCTCATGATTCGAGCAGTAATGATTACAATCGAGTGGCGTAGTCGATCGAACAGTACCTCGTCAATACTACACTTCATGAGTTTGTGGGACTAAGTGCTAGTCGTTCGGTTAGCCTAGTCGATCGGCTGGCATAGTCGTTCGGTTGGGCTGTTCGATCGAACAGCCTAGCCGTTCGGCCAGCTTCTCGATTCGGTTA
Source organism: Helianthus annuus (assembly GCF_002127325.2). Classification (NCBI taxonomy): domain Eukaryota; kingdom Viridiplantae; phylum Streptophyta; class Magnoliopsida; order Asterales; family Asteraceae; genus Helianthus; species Helianthus annuus. Next base: position 34,603,708 of record NC_035440.2, on the reverse strand, counting down.
ACCTATCACTTAACACTTGGTTATTCCCGTTAATTGTTGATGTTTTAGAGATATTTTGACTACGAGTTGAACCACAAAGCTGAAGTCCCTACTTAGTCTACTGACTCGAGCAGGAATCACCCAAGCTCGGCCAGAGGCGGTTTGGAACTTAAGTTTAACGTTCTACCCGAAATCGGTATATCTCTCGGTAAAACCCGAATCTTGAACCATGTGTTTGTTTAGATTGATTTGTAAATCGGTTCAAGTCCCGTTTTCACCTTTTTGAGTGTAAAAGAGTTGAAAGATAGATGAAAACCCATCTTCCAATCCTTTTCCTCCGTGAAATGTTAAGATCTTTGGTAGATTTTAGGTTATTTATGTGGAAATCGGTTAGATCTAGCTTATTCATGGTTGAATGAAGTCAAGAACATGAAGTTCTTGATGAACACCAAGAACACCATGATGACATCACTCAAGAACACCTAGATGTTGGTGATTTCATGGATGAAATCCAAGTTTTGAAAGATAGAAAGATGTAGAATCGATTAATGAACAAAAACGTACAAGGATTAGAGCGAAATACTTACTGGTTTGAGAGAAATCTGAGATTTAGTGAGAAGAAGAGGCTGGTCGGTCAGAGCTTTTCCAAAAGTGGAAAGTTTGACAAGGACAGCCCTATTTATAGGCTTCCAAAAGAGGAAAGGGTCAGCTGATCGAACAGCATCCCTGATCGAGCAGCTGCCCGTTCGAACAGCCTGTTCGATCGGCTAGCCTGTTCGATCAGGTTGCCCTGTTCGATCGGCTTGCCTGTTCGATCAGGTTGCCCTGTTCGATCGGCTTGCCTGGTTTAGAGTGTTTCGCGACGATTTTTGATATTTCGACTTCGATGAATGATGATTTGAGAATGATAGAATTCCTAATCAAATTACTTTTAGTCTCAACTACTATATCTAACATACGAGCATCCTTACACCACGATTTGGATTCGATTTCGATTGAGTTTGATTCACCTTTGAGTCTTGATTGATTTGATTGATTCACCACACACTTTAACATAAAAGTAAACATGCACAAGTAACACATAAGGCACACACACACGTATAAAAGCATTTAAAATTATCCACACTTGAGTTCGATGATTGATTTGATTAGCTTGATTATTGATTGACTAGCTTTATTGCATTGTTACTTCCTATCATTCACAGTCGGTCGTTGATTCACAGTTCGATTATTGGTCGATTAGTTTGATTATACAACACTTACTCCAAATAATACGAAAATCAAAATGAAACTAAAATGAAATTAATCTTCATTAATCTTTAATTCCAATAACAGTCAACTCTTGACTTTGACTTTGACTTTTGGAAAACACGGGGTGTTACAAAAATAATACCAACGCTTTCACAAATAAACGTCCAAGTTACACCGGTATTATTATTACCACCCGAACTTTAAATGTAACTTATGTATTTTCGGAAAAATACTCTTAAATGCGTATTTTGATAAAAGTATTATTTTGGAGATAGAATATTTTAGACAAATGAATAAAAATATATTTTATTAAGTGAGACTTAATAATATATTTTCGGAATTATAAAAACGCACATGTATTAAAACCCCCATCCTTGGGAAGGAAAATTTATAAATAACTAAGAAGTGTAGATTACGAAATAGTTGCCTAACTATTTCCAAAAAACGTTAAACCTTAAGCCCAGGCACGGTCGTCCGTCTAATAGAAGTTAGTACGTGTAGGTCGTCACGCAGCAGGTTGATTGGGATTTACTATTTCGAGACGCACTTCTGTGAGTTCATGTCCCCCTTTTCTCTTAACTGTTTTCAGTTTTTTATACTTCGGGGGTGAAATACATGTTACTATGATTACGAATACTTTTTACATGGCATGGTTAGCGTAAGGAGGGTTACTACTTAGATCATCTGAGTGAGTAGGCTGAAACTGGAGGCCATTAATCCTCATTGTAGGACCGAGGGTCATTAGCGGTAGATCTATCTGGGTGTAGCGAGCCCAACTCCAGGCCCAACAGAACGGACCTCGGGGTGACTTTGAGCCCGACGCAAAAAATCTGCTAGGTTTGAGTCTTCCTACTGCACTTCACACATATCAATGGCCTTGCAAACCATTGGTGATCTCTTTATTTCCTTATTTGCTACATACCAGGGATTTTCATATTACAAAGGTTTTACATACTCACTTTACATGAACTCGCTCAACATTTTTGTTGATTTTTCAACTTACATGTATTTCAGGGAATTAGGGATCTGGCGAGGTATGCTATGTTTTCAAGCTGCGTAAGAAGGGTGATGTCATCCAAGTTTAGGGGTTGTGGCTTTTACCTGGACGAGTCACAAGTCTTAAGCTGTGTTTATTTCATGTCTGTGGTTGTGTCTTTCGAACAAGGTTTTATTTAGTTGTGTTGTATTATCGTTGCATGTGTCAACGTTTGAAAACAATGTTGTGGTATTTTGTTTTTAAAACCTGAAGTAATGGATGAACATCATGGTTTTATTTGCATATAGCTTTGTTGTGATTAAGCTATGGTATTAAGAAGTCACACCAAATAAACCCACGTTTCCGCAAAGCCAGGATGTGACAGCTTGGTATCAGAGCTTTGATCATAGCGAACTAGGATTCCTTCTCGAGTCTAGACTATGATCACTAGGGCTCTCACGAAAACATTTTTACATTGCATAATTACGTCCAGATCCCGGATACAAAAGTTTTTACAAACAAAAAGTATGAGCACATTTTTCAAAATTTAGGGATTCAGTCAGGGAGACTGTGGGGCCAATCTGAGAGATTGGGAAGGTTCTGGTCTGAGAGGTCAGGGAGTCAGTCTGAGAGACTGGGAGGGTAGTCTAGTGGGACTAGAGAGTTCAGTCTGGGAGGCTGGGAGGTTAATCTAGTGGGACTAGGAGGTTCAGTCTGAGAGGCTAGGAGGTTAATCTAGTGGGACTAGGAGATTCAGTCTGAGAGGCTGGGAGGTAACTAGTGGGACTAGGAAGATTTCTTGATTGCTTATTGGTGACTAACATGTTTATTTGATTATATGATTGATTATTTGTGCATGTGTGTGTGTTTGTGTTACAGACGTCATGCCTTCATCAGATACTGGAGAGTCAGACACTACAGATCCCATGGTTATAGTATCAGACGACATAGTTTCATCGGAGCACGAGGTGTACACATCCGATACTACGAGCACAGACGATGACGACTTCCAGCCCTTTGCGCTGCCTGATGTCGTAGCAGAGCCTGCTGATGGCCATCTTGTTGGGGACTTGCCACTCACGGTGATCCCTGCTCCTGTGCCCCTTGCAGCTTATCCCGTTGTTGACATGCCCCTCGACGTTGTCTCTGACGATGATGTCGATCTATTCGAGGAGGATGACCTTGAGGGCGAGGCCCATATTGCTGCCAGTGATATCCTACTTCTTGCTGATGCTCCTGCAAAGGAGGCTCCCGCTCATTCACCTGTTCCAGACTCCTTTGATTCTGTGGCATCCGCACCTTCGCATACTCAGGGAGTGCAACACCATTCACACGACGCCGACCCGGACATGGCGTCATCAGTCGCACCCGTTCCTGAGCACAGTTTTGAGTTTGATCATGATGTTGATGATGATTCAGATCCTGTTTTTCCACCTGGTTTTGATCCCGACCATGACATTGAGTTTATTCAATTAGACCAACCCTTGGAGGATCCTGTAGCCCCTGTCGATCATGTGTTTGCTGATCCAGCTGATTTTGAGATGGAGTTTAATGATCCGGAGCCTGCTGTGGCCTTTGAGCCAGTTGTTGCTCCTGACCCCGCATTTGAGCATGACCCTATTCATGCTGATGCACCTGTTGTTGCTCCTTTGGTTGATGATATACCTGTTGATGATCATCCTGTTGTTGCTCCGCCATTGGTGGATGATCATGTTGCTGTTGATGCTCATATCGATGCTCCTCATGTTGCTGACATGCCTGCTGATCTTGTTGCTGCACCTCTTCCTGATCCAGTGCCGGTGATGTTCGACCGTGCACATTTCGCGACCCATATTGATCCATGATACGCGCACACAATTAATGGGTGGATAGACGATGATGATGATTTCCCGCCTTTCGTGGTACCTGTTACCCCACCTGTAGCCCCTGTTTTAGCCCCTGTTTCAGTTCCTATTGATGTTCCTTTGCTTCCCACACATACTACAGATGTTCACTGCACCGACTTACCTATTACATTTCTTCAGGACATACCTCCACTACGTCCTGGGGAGGGTTCATCTTGTCAGCCATTTGGCCATACACCTTTCATGACAGGAGGAGATCAGTTTGTACCACAGATTTCTCATCCCACTGTTGTTCCCACTGTTGCACCATTTACTGTACCATCCTTCGCTCCATCTGGAGGGCCGTTCCTTTGGACGACGCCCCCCATTATGCCACCATCTGATCCGTATCACCCATATCACGTGGGTTATTCTATGGAGGATATTCTCAGATCTTTCATGATACAGCAGGAGGCGCTGACCCGTCGCGTACAGGAGCTGGAGAGAGCTCAGCGACTCTCGTGCCAGTGCCAGACTCCACCTGCAGTATCACACCCTTCGCGTCCACTTTCACCTAACTCTGCCGCTCGCTTTTGGACTCCTGAGCAGCAGATAGCATACTTGATGCACTCTCATCGCGCTATGGAGGAGGATTGGCTTCATATGCGACGTTTGCTCTTTTCTCGTTTTCCCCCTCCTCCACCGCCATCAGCTTAGGCCATTTTGTACGACAAGGGTAGACTTTTGATGAGAGGACCGCGATTGTGCAGACTTTGCAGCCTTTTTGGAGACCGCATTTTGGATGATTATGATTTTTGATGTTTGTATATTGGTTGTTGTTGATATTGATTTGATAGTTTTGGACTAGGGCGATGTGGCCCTTAGTCAGTGATGATGTAAACCTTACATTCTGGTCTTGATCTATGACAGCGCAATCGCAGTATTCTCATTATACGTGGTGTTTGATTGATTGTTTATGTTCTATAACATGAGATGTTATGTATTTATAACATGAGATGTTATGTGTTGATATTGTTGAATACATACGTACACTTTACTTACTATGACCTGACCAAAGTGAAACATCTTTTAGAAGATGCCTGCAAGACGCCAGACGCGTATGCCTGCCAACGAGGCAGAACTTCAAGGAATCATTGCTGCCGCCATAGCGCAGTATGCAGCCTCACAAGGAGGAACCAGTGGAAGCAATTCGAACAACAATGGCAATAACAATCCACCTCATGGTAACGTTAAGTCGTTGGGACATAATACGATACATTTGGATATTTTTAGCACGTCCGCTAATACCATATGTATATTCTAACGTATGTGCAGGGTGCACTTACAAGCAGTTCCTTGACTGCAAGCCCGTAAACTTCGACGGCACCGGAGGTGCTGTTGCATTTGTCAGATGGGCCGAAAAGACTGAGTCTCTTCTCAGAATGAGCAAGTGCGCTCCAGACCAACAAGTGACCTACATTTCTGGGCTATTTTTGGACGGAGCCCTATCATGGTGGAACTTATAAGTACCGACTCTTCGTGAAGCCGCAACTTATGCGGTGACATGGAATGAGCTAAAGGAGCTCATGCGAAGAAAGTACTGCTCGCGCGCTAAGATTCAAAGGTTGGAAACTGAATTCTGGCATCTCAAGATGGAAGGTTCCAAGATCGCTGAGTACGTTCAGAGATTCCACGATTTGTCACACGTGGTACCTTATATGGTTACACCGGAATTCAAACGAATCGAGCTCTTTATTTGGGGTTTAGCTCCACAGATCATGAGTATGGTCACTACTTTCAAGCCTGCGACAATCACAGAGGCCATCGATCTGAGCGTGGATCTTACTGAGGAGGCTATCCGCCTAAACAAGTTTTCGAATGTTGAGCAGAAAAGGAAGGAGACTCACGTAGAGTCATCTGGCGAAAACAAAAGGAAGTTCTCGTACTTCAAACAAGGTACAAGCAGTGTTGGCAAGAAAGGAGAATCAAGCACACCGGTCCAAGCTGCAACCGGTGCTGCGAAGAAAGGAAAAGGTTATATGGGTTCACTACCCAAGTGTAACTCCTGCCAACGTTATCATTCTGGCCGGTGTGGGCCAAAAGTATGTGAAGCTTGTGGAAAAGTTGGCCACTTGAAGGATAATTGCTGGGCTAGTGCAGGCCGGGTAGGCCAAGGAGGTTTTGGTAATAGGAACAATAACCGTGGTGGAAATGGATATCGTTCACAAGGGAATAATGGAGGCAATGGAAATCGAGGGAACAATGCAAATCAAGCTGGGGACGCGAATCGAAATCAAAACAACAATCAAGCTGGGAACGGAGGAGGTAATGGTCAGAAATTGGGTTGTTTTAACTGTGGTGACGTTGGGCACTTTAAGAGGGACTGCCCAGGATTGAACCAAGCACGGGGAAGAGTCTTTAACATCGAGGCGAGGGAAGCGCGCCAGGATCCCAATGTTGTTACTGGTACGTTCCCTATCAATCAACGCTTTGCATCCGTTCTGTTTGATACTGGTGCCGATTATAGCTTCGTGTCATTAGAATTTAAGAATATGCTTGGGTTAACTGCTAGTAAATTAGATATCTCGTACTCAATTGAACTGGCTAATGGAAAGCTGGTTGAAGCCAACGAAGTCGTCAGAGGTTGTGTAATCGAGTTGGGAGAGCGTGAGTTTACTTTGGATCTACTACCAGTCAAGTTGGGAAGCTTCGATGTGGTAGTAGGGATGGATTGGTTATCAAGAAACAAGGCTGAGATTATTTGTCGCGAAAAGATCATTCGCATCCCAACCGAAGATGGAGAAACGATTGTGGTTCACGGAGAGAAGCGTGATACGCCTTTAAGAATTATCAGCTGCCTGAAAGCTCGAAAGTGTTTACAGAAGGGATGTGTTGCCTTCTTGGCACACATCGTGGACAAAGAAGCCGTTGAGCCACAGATCGAAGACACCCATGTCGTAAGGGAGTATCCTGAGCTCTTTCCAGAAGACTTGTCAGGATTGCCACCCCAAAGGCAAGTAGAGTTCCATATTGACTTAGTTCTAGGCGCCGCGCCTGTAGCTAAGGCACCTTATCGACTTGCCCCATCTGAGATGCAGGAACTGTCGACACAACTTCAAGAGTTGCTAGACAAAGGATTCATCAGACCAAGCTTCTCACCTTGGGGAGCTCCGGTCCTGTTTGTCAAGAAGAAAGACGGTAGTTTTCGTATGTGTATTGACTACCGGGAGTTGAACAAGTTGACTATTAAGAATAGGTATCCTCTGCCAAGGATTGATGACTTATTTGACCAGTTGCAAGGTTTAAGCTACTACTCGAAGATCGATTTGCGATCAGGTTATCACCAACTGAGAATACAAGAGGAAAGTATTCCTAAGACCGCTTTTAGAACTCGTTATGGACATTACGAGTTTCTAGTAATGCCGTTTGGGTTGACGAACGCACCTACAGTTTTCATGGACCTAATGAACCGAGTCTGCAAGCCATACTTGGATAAGTTTGTGATCGTGTTTATCGACTACATTTTGATCTATTCGAAGACGAAGAATGAACACGAACAACATTTAAGAGCCATTTTGGAATTGCTGAAAAAGGAAAAGTTGTATGCCAAATTCTCAAAGTGCGAATTTTGGTTGCGCGAAGTCCAATTTCTTGGACACATGGTTAATGGAGATGGAATTCATGTGGACCCCACAAAGATCGAAGCAATCAAGAATTGGGAGACTCCAAAGACGCCAACCGAGATTCGACAATTCTTAGGTTTGGCTGGCTACTATCGAAGGTTTATATAGAATTTTTCAAAGATCGCTCAACCGTTGACCTTTCTCACGCAGAAGGATAAGAAGTTTGATTGGGGAATCAAACAGAAAGAAGCATTTCAGTTGTTGAAAGACAAGCTCTGCAATGCGCCGATCTTAGCGCTACCAGAGGGAACTGATGATTTTGTGGTATATTGTGACGCATCGCGTCAAGATTTGGGTTGCGTGTTGATGCAACGCCAAAAAGTTATAGCTTACGCTTCGCGCCAGTTGAAAGTTCATGAAAAGAACTATACCACGCATGATCTAGAGTTAGGCGCAGTGGTATTTGCGTTGAAGATTTGGAGACATTATTTATATGGTACAAAGTGTACAATCTTTACGGATCATAAAAGTCTACATCACATATTCGACCAGAAAGAGCTGAATATGAGGCAAAGACGTTGGGTCGAATTATTGAACGATTACGAATGCGAGATCAAGTATCACCCAGGGAAGGCGAATGTGGTTGCCGACGCCCTAAGTCGAAAAGAAAGGATCAAGCCCATAAGGGTTAGGGCTTTAGGGATGATTATCCAGACGGATCTTTCCCTGCGCATTCGTGCCGCGTAGAAAGAGGCTCTGAAAGAAAGGAACATTGAAGAGGAATACCTCCGTGGGATGGAGAAGCAATTGGTGACAAACGAGGAAGGAACGTTATGTTTTATGAAACGGATTTGGGTTCCTCTGTTTGGTGGTTTAAGAAAAGTTATTTTCGATGAAGCTCACAAATCACGGTACTCTATCCATCCAGGAGCGGATAAGATGTACCAAGATCTTAACGATTATTATTGGTGGCCTAGGATGAAAGGCGATGTTGTTGTTTATGTTAGCAAGTGTTTAACGTGCGCCAAGGTAAAAGATGAATACCAGAAGCCTTCAGGACTTCTGCAACAACCTGAGATTCCCAAATGGAAATGGGAACAAATTTCAATGGATTTTATTACAAAGTTGCCAAGAACGCCAAAAGGTCATGACACTATTTGGGTAATAGTAGACCGGTTAACAAAATCTGCCACTTCTTACCCATCAGAGAGAAGGATAACACGAGCAAATTAGCCGAAATATACATGAGAGAAATCGTTGCACGCCATGGAGTGCCTCTCTCGATCATCCCTGATAGAGACGGAAGGTTTGTGTCAAGGATTTGGCAGTCTTTCCAAGAAGCATTCGGATCTCAGTTGAATCTGAGTACTGTGTTTCACCCACAGACCGATGGACAGAGCGAACGGACGATACAGACTTTGGAAGATATGCTGAGAGCATGTGTTATGGATCTGGGTGGTAGCTGGGATAAACATTTACCATTGGTCGAATTTTCAAACAACAATAGCTACCACACCAGTATTGGAGCCGCGCCATTTGAAGCCCTATATGGCCGCAAGTGTCGATCACCGCTTTGTTGGTCTGATGCCGGAGATAAACAATTGGTTGGTCCTGATGTGGTCCAGGAAACCACAGATAAGATTTCACAGATCCGAGATCGCATCAAGGCGGCTCGCGATCGTCAAAAATGCTATGCGGACCGAAGAAGGAAACCTCTGGAGTTTGAGGTAGGAGACATGGTATTGTTAAAGGTATCACCCTGGAAGGGTGTGGCACGCTTCGGGAAGCGTGGAAAGTTGAATCCGCGTTATATTGGTCCATTCAAGATTCTGGAAAGGATTGGTTTAGTAGCGTACAAGTTGGACTTACCTGCCGAACTGAATGGTGTTCACGATACATTTCATGTATCAAATCTAAAGAAGAGTCCAACGCAAGATACTGTTGTCATTCCCGCAGACGAGATTCATATTGACGACACGCTCCATTTTGTCGAAGAACCAGTTGAGGTTACAGATTGGAAGATCAACAAAACCCGCAGGAGCAGTGTCAAACTCGTCAAAGTTCGTTGGAATGCACGACATGGTCCAGAATACACCTGGGAGCGTGAGGACCGAATGAAAGAGAATTACCCCCACTTGTTTCCTAAGACCCCTGCAACTAGAAGCAGAGCCTAAAATTTCGGGACGAAATTTTCTTAACGGGGGGAGAATGTGACAACCCTCACCAAATCAGGTATCCGTACGAATTAATTAATATTTAATTAATGCTTAATTACTGTGCTTGCTTACAGTTGTGAATAAACTGCTTCTTGATTTCTGATACATACATAATAATGCATCATACTTTATTGCTGTCACTCCATTATTTTCACAGAACTATAGTGACAAACTTGATGCACAAAAACACAGTAGCACAATGAACGGATAACCCAGTAAACATGCTGACATAGCCAGCACTAGACAGACACTGTCTCTGAGGCCAGTATGAGCCGGGAATAGATCACTACACTAGTAGGGAGTGTAGAGAGGTGAGGATTGTAAAACTGCGTCACTAGCTGATAGTTATAGTGACCGGATGTGCCCAAAACATGTGTTAAATATAAAATTCTGCACTTTATTACAAAATTCAGCATTTAACTTAACTAGTGAAGTGCAAAAACATGGGAAAATAATACTAGACACTTTCCAAAGTGTCGGGAATTCATTGTGTCACTAAAACACTATAAAAGACACTTTAAATGCTTATTTAGCACTTTAACGGATCAATATCCAACCGAACAACCGGACTTTATCCGGAACATAAAAATATTGTCAATGACATTGTTTTTCCTTTTCTGAGCTAGTTAGGGTCCCCGAACACCCTAACACCCGTTATATTACATAACACACTAGTAACTAACTTAAAGTTCTAACTAACATAACTAGTTACTAACTAAATGGTTGAAATCAAACCATAACCCCCCCCCCCCTTCAACCGATCGGTCCCCAAATGGGACACACTTCTTACAATTTTGATTATTTTATTCCATCATGTCTAATATCTTCATGACATATTGTTTATTGGACAAAGGCTCTAATATGGTTTATAAATAAAACCATAAGATCACAATTTCATTCACTAACCACACTTCAAAAATTTTGCTCTCTCTTTCCATCTCCTTGAGTTCGGCCAAAACCATAGCCCACCATCATCAAGCTTTGATCAAGACATTCCACATACATACAAGTGTGCAAGAGACCATACGAGGAGACCCGGTGCTTTCGGAATCTCAAGAACCTCCCTACGTTGCTTTTATCCACCTTGTTTTCGCTTTGATTCTTCCCTAGCCTTGAGCTAGTAGTAAGTGCTTCTAAACACTCTCTTGTTCATGTTTAAAGTGGTTAATAAGAGATTTAACGGTTAAAACTCGAGAACATACAAGATCAAATCTAAAAGTCTTGAAAGAAAGATGAATATGATGGTTAAAGAGAAACTTATAGTGTAAAACTTGTGAATCTTGTTTAGAAATGATTATTTTATGTTGTTAGTGGCTAGTAGTGGAACGGATCGTCATCTAACCAAGCTAGAGCATGTTCATGGAACATGAACTAGCAATATGTTAAGTGTAAAAATAGCAAGATGATGAACCCTTCCACACATGAACATGAACTTGTGTAAAAGTGATTTTTCTTGTAAAATAGAGTTTTAAACTAGTAGATCTAAAGATCTACAAGTGGTTTTTCAGAAAAATCAAGTGAAAGATACAAGACTTGTTTTAAACCCGGATCCTATATAAACAACAAGCTTTTTAGCGAAAAAGCAAGTGTGTGAACACTTGTGTAACAAAAGATTTAAAAAAGAAATATATTCGTAAATATGGACTAGAAGTTGTGAGATTACATATTCTTTAGAAATAAAGTTTTCAAGAAACTAATGTTATTTTTAAAGATGGAAAGACCTACTAGACATGTTGGAAAGTTACTACTTACTTTTACACAACTTACAAGTTCATGAGTTTACGATTTATACTTATTCTGACTAGTTTGATGTTTTGGATATTGTATATGGATGATTGGAAAAATTGGTTGATTGATTTTTTTAAAAGAAAATGATACGCTAGTAGCGTGGCCACCTCCAGTTACAGAGGAAACTCTGGCGAAATTTTTCCAGAAAATAACACTTAGAATATTTTTGGTGACAAGTGTTTATAAAAATATTTTTGACTTGTTTTCCAAACAAACTTCGCCATGATTTTTTATTATAAAATAACCAGGTATTCGGAGGTGGATTTTCGTAAATAAAACTTGTTAAATATATATTTAGAATATATATTACATGGTAAAACGCTTGTGTGAGTTTATGATTATTTTGTGAACTATATATATATTATTTTTAGAGTAAAAATAATATTACTTGAATTATCATGAAAATACGACTCCAAAATAATACCAACGCTTTCACAAATAAACGTCCAAGTTACACCGGTATTATTATTACCACCCGAACTTTAAATGTAACTTATGTATTTTCGGAAAAATACTCTTAAATGCGTATTTTGATAAAAGTATTATTTTGGAAATTGTATGGAATAAAATATAATATTTTTGGGAAAAATATGTATATTTTGGAGATAGAATATTTTAGACAAATGAATAAAAATATATTTTATTTAGTGAGACTTAATAATATATTTTCGGAATTATAAAAACGCACATGTATTAAAACCCCCATCCTTGGGAAGGAAAATTTATAAATAACTAAGAAGTGTAAATTACGAAATAGTTGCCTAACTATTTCCCAAAAACGTTAAACCTTAAGCCCAGGCACGGTCGTCCGTCTAATAGAAGTTAGTACGTGTAGGTCGTCACGCCGCAGGTTGATTGGGATTTACTATTTCGAGACGCACTTCTGTGAGTTCATGTCCCCCTTTTCTCTTAACTATTTTCAATTTATTATACTTCGGGGGTGAAATACATGTTACTATGATTACGAATACTTTTTAGATGGTATGGTTAGCGTATGGAGGGTTACTACTTAGATCATGTGAGTGAGTAGGCTGAAACTGGAGGCCATTAATCCTCATTGTAGGACCGAGGGTCATTAGCGGTAGATCTATCTGGGTGTAGCGAGCCCAACTCCAGGCCCAACAGAATGGACCTCGGGGTGACTTTGAGCCCGACGCAAAAATCTGCTAGGTTTGAGTCTTCCTACTGCACTTCACACATATCAATGGCCTTGCAAACTATTGGTGATCTCTTTATTTCCTTATTTGCTACATACCAGGGATTTTCATATTACAAAGGTTTTAGATACTCACTTTACATGAACGCGCTCAACATTTTTGTTGATTTTTCAACTTACATGTATTTCAGGGAATTAGGGATCTGGCGAGGTATGTTATGTTTTCAAGCTGCGTAAGAAGGGTGATGTCATCCAAGTTTAGGGGTTGTGGCTTTTACCTGGACGAGTCACAAGTCTTAAGTTGTGTTTATTTCATGTCTGTGGTTGTGTCTTTCGAGCAAGGTTTTATTTAGTTGTGTTGTATTATCGTTGCATGTGTCGACCTTTGAAAACAATGTTGTGGTATTTTGTTTTTAAAACCTGAAGTAATGGATGAACATCATGGTTTTATTTGCATATAGCTTTGTTGTGATTAAGCTATGGTATTAAGAAGTCACACCAAATAAACCCACGCTTCCGCAAAGCCAGGGTGTGACACATATTTTATTATTATTATTTTTATTTCTACCATCTCCATCATCGATTCAAGGATATGGATCGTAACACCTCGAAAATTCATGTCCAATAAGGTATCGACACATGTCATAAGCTTTAAACGTGTAAAAGATCACTTTAGAGGGACTAAAGTTGAAAAATAGAGAAAGTATGTGAAAAAAAGGGTTCAAAGTGTCAACGATGGATAAATATACTTCACAATAGCCCTACACGATGTTTATACCCTTAAACGAATAAATCATGGATCATATGAATCTAAATGTGAAAGAAAGTGAGAGATTACAAACTACAAGGGTTAAATGTGTCAACATGTTTAAAGTATACCTCTGAGTGACCTTTTAGCAAACCCGAAGCTTTGTAACGATAAATTATACTCACTAGAATGCGTGATAAAAATTTCACAAAGTTTCGTTATCATATGAGAAAGTTATGATGAAATTCGTATACGAGGGGTTAAAAGCGTCAAAATTGAAATCTAAGGCTTTTCGGGTGATCTAAAAGTTAGCTAAGGACTTAATGATGTTTGGTTATGGCTTGGAACCCTTAAAAGTAAAGTTAAGGGGGTAAAAATGCAAGAAAACCACTTAAAACCACGTTAGAAAGGACCAGGGACTGAAATGTAATTAGCTGAAACTTGTTTGGCTGGTTCTGGGGAGCCAGGCGGCCCGCGTAAGATGTCTTAGGGGCCTACGCGGCCCGCGTGAGCATGCCAGCGACAGAAAACACCTGCAGGTGTCTGTCCAGGCCTGTTAACCGACTTAAAACCTTGTTTTCTTATACCAGGGACTCCCCCACTGGTATTTCATGCACTAGGGACAAATGGGACCATCTCATAACATGTGTAGACTTGCATGGCATGATCAAAAGGCATTTAATCTCCTATATAAGAACCCACTTAGTTGCAACACTTCACACTTCATTTGCAAACTTTCACAAGCTCACTTCTGGAGTATTTTGGAGCTCAAGCACCCTTCCTAGGAGTCTCTAGTCGTAATTAGGACCTTTGTAAGTGTCCTTAACCCTTCTTAATTCAGTTTTGCCTAGTTAATTAGCCTAAAGTCAAACCGTCGTAATTAAGGTTTGACTTCGTCATTAATCTTAATTTGTCCAGTCAAATTTCAAATTGAAAGTACCTATAAGTTGGTAATTATGTGGGCAATAAATCCTTAAAAGGGCACCCTCTGAATCCCACTCTAACTAGGTTAATTGTCGGGTCAAAGTTAATCTTAAAAAGTCAACAGAAAGCTTATTTTCAAATTAACACATAATTAGCAATGTAGAAGCCATGCAACCTATTTTATCACTAATATGACTTGGTAATTAATGTAAGAACATGTCTAAACATGTTCAACCCGATGATTTTCAGTTTAAGCTCGGTTCGGAGCCGAAAGTCGCAAAAGTAGACTTTTGCTTTGACTTTCAGTTCTGACCCATTAGAGCATAGTTTAGAAATGCCTTAGAGATTGAATAGGACCAGGTTTCATGTTAGTATAACCCTCTGTGATTATACAACATGGTTCATTAGTTATCCGATTTATATGCATGTTTCCGTTAATTGCTTAAATGTTGACTATTATGCCCTTTTGACCTTAAAACATGATTTTTGAAAAAGTAAAAGAGTAGAAACCTTCATTACTTATTTATAAACTTGTCCCTAAAATTTGACATCAGTTTGAGGTCTAGATTAGGAGTTATGCTCATTAGCGTAAATGAAAAGCTTTTTATTAATTAAACGGCATAATTAGCATATAGCCTATTTAAACCCAAATTTTTATATCAAACCTTTTACCCACTGAT
Organism: Helianthus annuus; assembly: GCF_002127325.2. NCBI lineage: Eukaryota > Viridiplantae > Streptophyta > Magnoliopsida > Asterales > Asteraceae > Helianthus > Helianthus annuus. Next base: position 34,588,544 of record NC_035440.2, on the reverse strand, counting down.
ATAAAATAATATTTTGGGATTTTTGAAGATTTTTATTTATTTTTAGGCTGAGCATAACATAGAGGTCTAAGCTTGATTCGATTATTGTCGGTTTTGCCCTTTTAGCCTATAAAATGAGTTTTACAAATCCTTTTGATACCAAACCTTTTTCTGCTGATCTAATATGATAAATAAAATATTTTGAGCCTTCTGTAATAATAAAAATATCCACTTTCCTTTAAAAACCCTGAAATAGCTCAAAATCGTCTTTTTAAGCGTTTTTAATGCATAGTATGTATTAAAACTATTTTAGACACATAAGGTTTGATGCCTACTGATATTTTCAGTAATTTTTTATATTTTAACAGTAGGTAAAAGTTTTAAACTCAGATTTCCAGAATTGACCTTTTAGGCTTATGTGAAATTACCAAAATGCCCCTACGGTGCATAGTTTAGTTAAAAATGATAAAATTCACATATATGTAATACCCTACTGTTATAACTTATTAAATTAAGTATTTTTACTTATTATATCAGACCTGTAACTCATATTAGTATTTAAACTCTTTTAAAACCCTTAAAATGACCAAAATGCCCCTTCGGGGGCATACTTTGAGTTTAAATTCGTTTTGGGCATAATAGAAGATATCTTACCGATGTCACAACATATTTAATACATATTAACTTAGGAAACCTGTATATGACTATTATGGTTACCCGTTACGCATTATTCGCGTTCAGTTCGGTTTATGTAACTAGTTTGCATAAATTAGCCGAAACGGGTCAAACCTTACCATTTTTGTCTCAAAATCCAGAATGTGTTTAGTTTACCCATATTATACAAGTCTTCAAACTTGTCGGGTCTAAATCACATTCTATTCCGGTCTTCGCTTATTCATGCGTTTGAACCGTATCTTCCTTTAAAAACTAACCGGTCTAAGTTTAAGCTTAATTAAAGACCCGTTAGGAATCTAATAGGTTATTATAAACCTTCGTTCCAGAATAGGAGACCCGGTAAAAGCTATGTGCACTTGATTGTTGTGATTATTACTTGCAAAGGTAAATACTTTTAACTTATTTTCCCTATACGGGCTTGGGGTACGGTATATAAAATACCGCTTGGTTGGGCATTGAATCTTTAATCGTATGATGGTTAATTTATTGAAATGACCCGTTTAAATTGTTTTGTATGCTGAAAACCTTTGGGGGGTTAATGATCATGTCCCGGATATCCTTGGCATCATTCACAGAAATGGCCACGACCTTAGCACACGCGGGTGTAGGCGTACACCCGCCAGTGCATTTATAAATAAAGAGATATAATCGCCGGTTTCGAGAATAACTCGCTGCGGGACTATATCATGTGGTGTGTCAATTAATCTTTAACCCGGTGTTCAACCTGGGCTACTGAACGTATAAGAAACATGTAATTCTTTTACAAGTTTATATATAAATAATTTTTCCAAGTTATAAAATCTTTTGTGCCATGTCCATTCAAATCAATTTTTAAATATTTTCAAAATGAGTCAGTTAAATTGTATTTACCAGTGTAAACTGACGTATTTTCCCAAAAAGGCTAAATGCATGTACTAATCGGAATAGGCTGGTCTCTCCTAGCATCAAATAGAAGTCTCGCAAGCTTAGATGCATAAAGTCTCTGGAATAAAGTTTCTTTTTATTCGATCTGCCTGTGGATCTGTTTCAACTATGTTGTGATACTTAATATTACAATTTATTCAGTTGAAATAAATCTATCTTTTGCTTCCGTTGTGCATTTAAATTTGTGTTGTTTGACTATGATGATATCAACTACGTCACGATACTCCCCACCGGGCCCACCGGCAATACGTGAAAATATCAGGGTGTGACATGGATTCATCCAAAAATCCATATTGAGTTCGTCGTATTTCCATACGAGACGCTCTCCCACCTATCTCATTCTCTCACTGCTCTCTAAAATTTCATCACTGAATGTACTAAGTTCTTGTACGTTTTCTGCACTCATTGGGGGTGCAGGTTCTAGGACTGGGTTCGGAATCTGGGGTGCAGGTTCCTGGTACGAGGCCTGGTATGGGTAAGGATTCTCTAAAGTCTCCCTAATGAATGGATCGTTATCGTAATAGGGATCTAGAGGATCTAACCCTGGATGTAACACCCATACTAATTTAACACTAATATATAAATTTAAAGTAAGCATTTTATGAGAAAATGCCACTTGTTAAAAATTTTTACATCTTGAGTGTTTAGACATGTTTACAACATTCTAAAACATAGTTCGAATTGTCTACATATTCCACTCTTTACTAAACAAAACTAGATAATTGCGGAAGCTTCAAAAGTGTGTATTCGGTTCTTCAAAATATGCTCGACCACCATCCATAAGATCCCCATTGTCACCTAGGGTCAAAAACACATCAATTGCTAGTTTTGACCACATTCAAATGTATGAAATCAAGTTCTAATATCATACAATCGAAGAAAAATAAAAAATTCAGCATTGGGTCTGTCGCGCCCCGCGACAGATCCCCTATAAGCTTACGCGGGCCGCTAGGAGGCCCCGCGTGTCGCGACAGAATTCAGGTCTCCCTCCGCGTGGCGCGGGGGAGCACGTTTTCCAGCAGGTCCAGATTTGTGACCTGCATTTGCTGCCAGTTCCGGAATTTCAAGTTTTTAACTTCGTTTGGCCATAACTTTTGACTCGTAAGTCCGTTTTAGGTGATTCTTTTTCCTATACGTCTGTAAATTCATTACCGACGTGTCTATCATATTTGTTATACCGAAAATTGGATTTATGGGCCAAACGAATAAAAGTCATTTATGCATTATCCGCCCCTTTCTAATTACACGCATTTTACTTACCCTTTTTAATTAGCAACCTAAGGCGCTTGTTACCCAACTTCCGGGGCTTATTATCACCGGCACTTCATTACCGAACCTATGGCTTTGTGCTCTCGTGATTATTATCGCCATCACTATCTACTTAAAACATCAACGCCACAATGTACACCTTTATTCGACCCGTTGGGCTCATCTCCGGAATCCTCCATTTGGAGGACTACCAAACAACTACAACCCAATTCTTAACCTACGGATTTAAGTAACGATCGTGGTTGCTACAATCAACACAACTCTATTCTACAATGTAACCATACCAAATTAAATAACAATTCACTTAATGAAACGGGTCAAGTTGCATATCTTCATAATTCGTCGATGTTGCTTTCTAACCATAATTATCCCATCCCGGGCTTGCCAACCTTAGCGTATCCCTTCTAATCCATTGTTTCTGCTTTCATAACTCTATCTAACGAGTGACGTTCGTGTCACGCCAACACTACTATTTTGACCATTAGTTTAACCCGTTCTTTGTCTAGTGAATTACATCACTTTACATACACCCCATTATGACCGATTAAGCAATATTATCAATAAATATATCTAACCAACTATTTATTTTGACCCGTTTGGTTTGTCGAGTGAATTGCATCACTTCTTGGACTCACCAAACGCAACTATTTTTGCTATAACAACATTAGGCATATTTGCGACTAGGCTTATCTACATAAATGTAACGAGATGACAAGTCGCGTACCTGGCCCGGGTTAAAGTACTGACCCATTTACATAGCTTTTGCTTTAAATCTTTCTAGTTAAAGCAACGCAAGCTCATGTTATTTCCTGTGATTACAAAACTCAACAAGCGATTGTCAAATGTTATTGTCAAATGATATTAACCACACCATTTGACCCATTTAGTCTAATTGACCATTTGTCCATATGAGATGATATTTAATTACCATTTCACCCCTTTTAAACCTATCCCGGTTTTCTTTTGAGCTTGTTTTACTTAAAACCGTTTTTATTTATTCGTCATTACATGACTAATTTACCACTTTACCCCTTTTTACTATAATTCATGATTTCTTACCATTTTCCCTCATTCCGACTCTCATTGAATCGTGTCGGAATATCATATATCAACCACTTAGTAGCTTTCATATCAATACTTGGAATTAAGTAACTTTGCAAATAATGTAAAGGGGCGTAAGCTCTACTTACCTAGCATCCGAATATGCTTTCTTCTCGTGCTTGATTCGTTTGACGGCTTCTTTCCCAAGCCTCCACCTAGCTCGTTAGGCGACAAACTATCATCATTCACAAGGTGGTTAGATTAGTCATTTCAATTCACGACTATTCCACCTTACGTATTTTCTATGTCGAAACCACTATTCGACTTTATCATTGGTTAGTTTGACTTTTATAGGTCAACTCTCTTAAATCATACAATAGACATAATTAAGTTAAATCAACATTATGATTTGAACCCGTTTTAACCCTTATTTCACGTAATTAGTCAAACAAGGCAATTACGTGTTTCATTCATAATTTCAACATATAAACATTCACTTAGGCATTTTAACAAACACCTTGCGAGCATGATTTCTCACAATTTATTATCAAGCTCAATACTTGTCATTTAGCCATGGTTAACATCAACTAAGCATGTTTGCATCAATTTTCACATTGACAAAAATCTGAATTTACTTCCTAGAACTCAAATTACACTAGAACAACAATTAAAATTCTAGTGTTTAACATGTTCCTACAACACCCACTTATCACCTTCAATGGTGATTGTGAATTCACAAGAAATAAGCATGATTTCAACATGTGATCGACTAGGGTTTTACTCCTAGACATTATATCATTCCTTTTTCATCAAAATAACCAACATGCAACCATAAATTTCGAATTCTCTAGGTTTGCTCAGAAATTCAAGTAGAAATTTTCTATCAAGTTTCACATACCTTATGACCCCCTTGCAATGGAGATCACCAATCTAGGCTCGGATTTCGTTTTGGAGTTGATCTTGACCTTCAATTTGATCAAATTGCACAAACTAGGGTTTGAGAGCAAGCTCTGGTCGTCCCCTGTGTTCTAAACGTCCCGACACACACTTAAGTGTGTGTTTGGTGTTAATTTTTTTTGTTTGAAGTAATATAACTTTGCAATTGTCCAACTTTGGTCCCTCAATTATCCATGGTTTATAAAAGACTTACTAGTCCATGCTTCTTTATTGTTTTTAAACAAATAATTAACTAGGTTAATTACCCCTAGTTAACTTAGTGAGTCCCGGGAGTTCTAACCGTTTATTTTAAGTTCCGTTAACTCGGGCCTTTTATCCATTTCATCTCTTGAAAGTTCTTATCCACTTTTTAATTAATATTAGGATTATTTATTTAAATCCTAATATTTTCCGGGTTACTTTTACCACTAACGGTACTTTACCCGTCTTTTAGTATTAACGGGGTTTGATTACTAAACCCGTTTTCGGGATGTTACACTGGATAGGCTCCTAGATTGGGCATGGGCAAATATTTATGGATGGGGTAACGTTGCAGTAACGTTGCACATAGTCCCTGTTGTCATCCCACCATGGGTCGTAATTTGGGTCTAGGGGATTTGGTGCAGGTACCCTAGGTATTTCCTCCGGATTGAAATCATGCATTTCTACTTGGTTTTCAGGGTTTTCTATTTCCATGGGTTGGTCAGGAATTTGTGGTTGTGGTTGGGGTGCTAGCATTTGCTCCAGGTTTGGGTCAGCTGCAATGGTTGCTAAGATATGGTTATTGGCTATACCCCTATTAAGCATATCCTGGGCATAAGCATCGGTTTCTCTTTTAGCTGCGGCTAGTGCTCTCTGGTCTTGTAACTTTTTCATATGCTTTCTACGCTCATGTGCTCCCCTACTGAACCATCCCCTCTTTTTTTTTTTTGAGGAAATGGCTCTTCAGATTGAGCCTTAAATACGAATATTCCTTCTTCTGTATCAGCAGAGTACCCCGAGAGGGCAGGCTGAGAAGAGGCATCTTCGCTCCTAGGCGAACAAGACAATTGACGGTACGCGTCAGATGGTCGTTGGTCGCTCATACTGTAAACTAACAAATAGTCAGATAACACATAACAAGAAAATACAACTATGCATGTATTCCCGTAATTTATTTCCTAACCCTTTGAATTTTGGTGTCAGCAGAACACTTCTGTGGCTGAATCAGTGGCTTAGCTCTGATACCACCTTTTGTCACAACCCCCGACCCCTATCCCAGGAGCGGGCGGCCGCGATCCAGTTTCGGTGGTATCATGTTATTGTCTAATTTGGCAGCAGAATTTTCATTAGGACCATAGTTAGGAAATATTTTATCGGAGTAAAATACCACATTTCCATAACATTAAACACGTGGGTAAAACCTAAGTTTTCAGTACACACATTTTCATAGGGATACACCCTATTTTTTATTTAAGAAAAACATCTATTTCTTTTAGGTAACTTTATTGCCACTTTTCCAAGCCTTCAGTGCTGTCCAGCTGGCTTCTATTTGGCTTTCACATATTGTTACCTGAAACGTGTTTTAAAAACATTTTGTCAGTGGGAAATACTGGTGAGTGAATCCCAGTTTAATCAAGTTTTAATAAAAACCATTGTACAGTATTGAGAGCGATCTCGCAATTACATTTGTTTCCAAGTTATAACAATTAACATCCATGGTACTGTCATACTCAACTTGTGGAAATGTTACTCCTTGACCAGGTGGTAACAAATTTTGTATACAAAACCCCAACATACTCATGATAATTGTATTCTTACAAATACTCAATAACTGCTTAATATATAATTAATCATGTGAGGTTTTGTAAAAACATTTAACAAAAAGAGGATTACTCACATTGCTGTCTTAGATTATCCGTAAGGGTTTCCTGATGACAATCTATAAATTACACAAATGCATGCGTGTTAGTATAATAACCCATTTTAACATTAGTAATACTCTCCCCGTGACGGCATTCCAATGACTACATCGGGCAGAACCACGACAGCCGTTACGGAACCCTAGATCAATCGGGCAGAGTATCTAATACGTCTCCAGGGGTTATGATACTCACATCGTAGCAGAACCTCGCTATTTAGGGGGTATAATACCCGAGTATAATGCCCACTATTTAATTTTGAGAGAAAGAAAGAAAGTTTTGAACGATCGGAACTGAAGGCCGATGCCTCCTTTATATAGGGCTGATTTCTGGTTCTCTCGCGGCCCGCGTAAGAGTAGCCAAGGGGCTACGCGGCCCGCGTCAATGCTAGTCAACAGACTAGCTTGTCCGGGTCAGCTTATAGGTCTGCCGAGTGTTAGGCCATGTGGCGGCCTAGGGTCGTGCCAGGTTTTAAGTTCTCGCGGCCCGCGTAAGCTTAAGGGGTGGCTTACGCGGCTCGCCTAAACCCCAAAAATCAATTTTTAATTATTTTTATTAATATTTAAGGTATTCGGGGCCCGTTTTCGCGTATGGGGTGTATTTTAAGACATATTGGGATATTTTAAAATATATTAGGGTGTCAAAAAATTATAACGGTGTCGGTTTAGGGTTGTTATATGATTTATGGCTAAAATAACTTTTATAAAAATTAAACATCATGATTTACACTATAAAAGTGTTAAAAGTGTGTTAAACAAAGTGGTTTAAGTGAAGGATCAAGACTTTTAAAGTATGATAAAGTGATGGTTTAGGTAATTTTGTTTAAAGATTTAAGAAATGTTATCATGTTCTTACTAAAAATGTGATTAAACTATGTAAAGTTCCAAGATTATATGGATAATTATGTGGAAAATATTACTTGAAAAAGTGGTGTCTTGGAACTTGAATTGAATATTGATGATGATTATGGGTTTAAACATGAATTAAATACGTTTTTAAAATGTGGAAAACGCCATAGTTTTGGGGAAACTATGGTGAAATTTTCAAAAAATCTAATCGCGTTTAACGAAGTGATTAATAGGGCTAAACGCGATTAGTGACCTTAATTGCCATTAAGGAAGTTTTAATAAAAACGGTTAAGTCCTAAACTGTAGGTCCCTTTTCGCGGAGGATTACGAACCTAAACCTTGTTATACTAACCCACTAGCAAGTGCGGAATCCAAGCTAGTAGGCAAATGATACGCGGTTGAAAACCGGTGCTTGTTATTGTTTAACTTAACGTTTTTACGTAAGTTTTAGTTTCGAATAGCCTACTTTTAATCAAGAATGTGTTTTGCAGGTTTGATGGAGTTTAAGGAGCTTTTCGGGAGCTTTACGGGTCACCGGATTGAAAATCGGAACATTGGAACGCATTACGGATCAAACGGGAGCGAAACAAGCAAAGCTGGAAATCAAGTTTTGAGAACCCGTCGCCGACGGGTCCCAAGCCGTCGGCGACGCCCCCTTAAAATACCCGTAGGCTAGTTTTGCCCGTATCCAGGTGCATAAGCCGTCGGAACAAGATGAACAAACCAGGACCCGTCGCCGACGGGTTGGTGGCCGTCGGCGACGGCCTCTCAAATCGTGAAACGCGAACTTTGTGGTTGTGGGGTTTTATTCCGATTCCTATTGGTTGATACTCATTCAATACGGGAGTTACAACTTGTTGGGAGTTTGAAAAACATTCTTGGAGCCAATTATCAATCATCTTTGACTACCAATTGATCACCAATCCATCATCCATCCTCTACATAATCAAATCACCATTCGAATCAAAACCCTGGCTCATCACCATCACCATCATCCTTCCACATTCAATCCATCCATCACCACCAACCATTCCTAAACCCTAATCATTCCACCATCCATCCTCAAGCTCCAAAGATGATCCAATTGAAGTCTTGTGCATCCGTTGATCGTGTCGTTTACACCATGAGCGGCTAGTTTCTTGGAGGTTTCACCCCGGTGTAGACTTTTGTAAGGTTTAGGGTTTGCTATGTCTTGTTAATTGTTTTGTGACAACTTGAATTGCGTTTGAATCTTAGACAATTGTCCTACGTTGGTATTGAATTTGCAAATTGTCGAGTGAATGATTAAATTTGACTTTGTGAAATGAATGCACGTATTTATGCCTTGTCTTTTGGTAGGATTTGTTAATCCAAAGTAACGAAGTGTATCATGGTCCGTTGTTTACGACGTTGATAGCGATTGACACCTAAGCTTTGTGATTGCGACCCGTTAACGAACTTTTTCAAGTAAAATTAATTAAAATACATAGTAACCCTAAGTCTTGCAATTGTTGAAACCGGGTGTGAGCCTTGTTTTCTCCTTATTGTTTAAACCATCATTTTCACTTCTTGCATTTAGTAGTTAATTTTAGTTAATCGTTTTAGTAATTTCAGCTCACATCTTTCAATCAAACCAAAATATTCAAAAACAAGTTAGCAAGCTTCATAAAAGTGACAACTATTCATCATTCAATCAAATCCGCACACAAACCACATACTCTTCGTGGTTCGACCCCTTGCTACCACTAGCTATTTGTTAAGGGTAATTAGGGTATATAAATATTATCTTTGACCGGAGCGCGACACTCCGATCAAATTTTGGCGCCGCTGCCGGGGAGTGCGTGCGCTTTGTGTTTGGATATTGTTTGAATTTGTGTGATTAACTGTTTAAATTGTTTTGCTTTCTTTTTGTCTTGTCTTTTTCCTTGTTACGCGGGGTGTGTTACTTGTGCAGGTTACAGGTAGTGCATGCGTACACGAAATTCCGGGAGGACTTCACCGCTAGTCTACGAACCGGAAATTGAAAGACTCGCAAGAAGAAACTTAGCAAGCCGGTTAGAAGCAACTCTTGCTTCTAATCAAACCAACCGAACACCACCACTCACACCGACCATTGAAACCGATTCAATGGCGAACCACAATTCCAACCAAGAATTTAACCCAAACCAAAACCTCCACCCAAATCAATTCCAAACCCGAGGAACCTTTTTCCCCGCTCAAGAGCTACCGGGTGGTAACACCAATGCAAGACCACCCACTCCACCTTTCCGAAACCAAAACACCAACAACACCCAACGAACACCTCAGCAACAACCTATTCACCGACAAGCATCATTACCTATTAACCTTGATGATCGGAATGTCAACTCCGATCGAAGAGGTAACCGTGATCACGGCAATCCCGTGAACGAAGACCCATTCTTCAACATTGACGATTTACGGAATGCAATTCCCGATGACGAACCGTATAGTGTTCCCGGTTATCAATCGCCGGAACACGTGAGTATTCATACGGAAAATTCGGACGATGGGGGTTATTATGATGATCGAGCCAATGATGATGAAGATTGGGGTTACTTGAATAGGGGAAACGTATATAATGATCGAAGGTATGATGATGAGGAGTTTGGGTCTCAAAACGCCAATTACGTTGGGGAAGAGGAATATGGTTATGGAGGTGGAAGAAATGAGGGTTATGGGAACAACCGTCAACCACAAAACAACAACCAACGAAACCGGAATGAAGGGTTTTACAACAACAACAATAACAACAACAATGTAAACCCTAACCGGATTCCTCGTTTTGTGGGAGGTGGTAACCCGAGAGATAATCGAAGAGAGGAGCGAAGGGATGAAAGACGGGGTAATCGTAGACAAGTCGATCAAGAAGTCAACGGGCCACAACGTCGTCAACAACCTCCACGGGGAGTCAATGACCGTTTCCGACCGATAGTGACCGAAAACAATTCTCCAATAGTATGTGAAAGGAGGATGTTTGATTGTAAACCACATTACATCAACATCCTTCCTCATTTCAACGGAAGGTCTAACGATGAGCCGTACAACCACTTAACGGAGTTCTCATCCATTTGTGATACTATTGGAGGACACAACTTCGCATTGGAGGAAGTGAAGCTTCGCCTTTTTCAATTCTCATTGAAGGATAAGGCAAAGCAGTGGTTCTTTACACTTCCGCCTAATAGTATTCGAACTTGGGAACAAATGCAACAAGCATTTTTGGACGAGTACTATTCCATGGCCAAGACCGATGATGCTAGAGATGAAATTCGGTCATTTCGTCAACTTTCAAGTGAGCCCTTACATGAAGCCTTTACCCGATTCAAGGAACTAATGAGGAGATGCCCACATCACCAAATAGAAAAATGGGAATTGGTGAAATGTTTCGTACGGGGCTTAGATGATGCGACTTGGAATCGGCTTGAGACGACAAGCAATGGCACACTTTTGAGCAACCATGAGGATGACGATTGGGAATTTTTGGAGAGAATGAGCAAACGGTCCAAACAAAAAGAATCGGCCGATAGAGCGAAAAGGCATCCAGTTTCCCGGTCACTTCCCGATCTCGATTCTAAGGATCGGATTTCCTCTTTAGAAAGGGAGATAGCTCAATTGAAAAAGAAGAAAGAGGTGAACGCGGTTCAATTCGAAGTATGTGAGGAATGTGGTGATATTGGACATGCGACCGAGCAATGTTCAATGGGTTCGAGTGGTTACCCCGAAGAAGTCAATCAAGTGTATGGAGATAGGAAGCAATATGACATGAACTCCAACACTTACCATCCGGGTTTGAGAAATCACCCCAACTTTCGGTATGGTAATGCTTCAAATCAAATGAACCCGAATTTCCAAGCGGGTAATCAAGGGGGAAGCGGGTCATCATACCAAAACCGCCAAGGTGGTAACCAAGGAGGCTACCAACGAAATTACAATCAAGGGTACCAAGGTGGATACCAAAAGAATTACAACAACCAAGGCGGTAACGGAGGTGGGTCAAACAACCAAACCGGTGGCAATGACTTGAATACAAAGATGGATGTGATGCTCTCGATGATGCAATAATCTAAGAAGGAGAATGAGATTCGAGACAAAGCACATGAGGCATTAGCAAAGCAAGTGGGCCAACTAGCGGAAGAAGTAGCTCAAATCAAGGGAGGCGCGGGAAAGCTTCCGAGTGACACCACCGTAAACCCTAAGCATCAAGGGTCGAATTCAAGGAACACACGTGAGGTACCAATTAATAAAGTTACTTTACGTAGTGGTAGAGTTGTTGATAATGGTGTCAAAACACCACCACCCCAATTTGTTGAAGGGGTGGTGGAAGATGCTAGTGATGATGAGCTTGAGGATGGCCAAACGGGTCAAAACAAAAATGATTTGAAAAAGAATAATGTTACCCCCGTTGTGGCCATCCCCGTCCCCAAGGCTAAGGAAAAGGGTGTGGAGGTTAATACCGCCCCTTATCCCGAAGCATTGAAGGGACCGACGAAAAAGGTTGTAAACAAAAGAGGTCCACAACAAGAAGAGTTGTTGGAAATTTTCAAACAAGTAAAAATCAATTTACCTCTTTTGGATGCAATCAAACAAGTACCGTCTTATGCTAAGTACTTGAAAGATTTGTGTACTCAAAAACGCACTCACAAATTTCCAAAGAAATTAGATTTAACCGAAAATGTGAGTTCGATCCTTTCGGGTACACTTCCACCTAAGCTCCAAGATCCGGGTGCGCCTATCATTTCAATTCAAGTGGGCGATTTTAAAATCAACCGGGCACTTCTAGATCTTGGTGCTAGTGTAAGCATCCTACCGGGTAGTTTATATGACCAATATGAGTTTGGTCCACTTCAATCGTCAAACACCACCGTGGTGTTAGCCGATTTGACACCTAAACTACCCCGTGGAGTTGTTTCGGATGTGATAGTGAAGATCGAGGATTTTTACTATCCGGTGGACTTTCTTGTACTTGATTATGTGGCCAAGGACCCAACCAAGCAACCTACGGTGATTTTGGGTCGACCGTTCTTAGCAACTGCAAATGCTCAAATTGATTGCAGAACGGGGACGGTTGACATGACATTTGGAAACCGGAGGTTGAGGTTGCATGTTTTTTCCGGACTTATGAACCCTCCAGTTGATGATGAATGCTTTATGGCAGACATTGTTGACACGTGCATACCTCTTTGCGACACAGTCGTTTATGGGGAAAACACAATGGAGGATTGTTATGTGTTTGACAGGTCACAGGTGGAAGTGGAACGAAGCATGGACGAGGAAGTGAGGAGTTTAGAGGTGCTTGCGGTTAGAGAAGGAAAACCGACATGGACGCACCAAGTCGAGAGCTTACCGGAGAGCATTGATACTAAATTGAAGCCGTCTTTAGTGGAGCCTCCGGAAGTTGAGTTAAAAGCATTGCCAAAGCATCTCAAATATGCTTATGTTGGAGAGGGCAATACTCTCCCGGTTATCATTGCATCCAACTTAACCGGAGAGCAAGAGAAAAAGTTGATGGAGGTGTTGGTCACCAATCGGGCAGCGATTGGATGGACCATCGCGGATTTGAAAGGTATTAGCCCCTCGGTGGTGATGCACAAAATCATCACGGAGGAGAATGTGACTCCCGTTAGAGATGCGCAAAGACGGTTAAATCCAAACATGAGGGAGGTCGTGAAGAAAGAGGTGTTGAAGTGGCTTGATGCGGGTATCATTTACCCGATCTCGGATAGCCAATGGGTAAGCCCAACACAAACGGTTCCCAAGAAAGCCGGCATACAAGTCGTCAAAAATGACGCAGGTGAAGAGGTAGCTACCCGGCCGGTAACCGGGTGGCGAATTTGTATTGATTATAGGAAGTTGAATAACGCAACTTCTAAAGATCATTTTCCTTTACCGTTTATTGATCAAATTGTTGAGAAATTATCGGGGCAAAAATTTTATTGCTTCCTAGATGGTTATTCTGGTTATAACCAAATTGCCATCCATCCGGAAGATCAAGCAAAGACTACCTTTACATGTCCTTACGGTACCTTCGCATTTAGGCGGATGCCGTTTGGATTATGTAATGCTCCCGCCACCTTTCAAAGGTGCATGATGAGTATCTTCTCCGATATGGTGGGAGAGTCTTTAGAAATCTTCATGGATGATTTCTCAATTTTTGGATCATCATTTGAGACTTGTTTGGACCAACTAGACAAAGTGCTAAAAAGATGTGTTGAAACTAGTTTGGTCCTAAGTTGGGAAAAGAGCCATTTTATGGTTCAAGAGGGAATTGTGTTGGGGCACGTAGTGTCAAGTCGTGGGATAGAGGTTGATCGTGCTAAGGTACAAGTCATATCTACTCTACCTTATCCCACGACCGTTAAAGGTATTAGGTCATTTTTAGGTCACGCGGGTTTTTATAGGAGGTTTATAAAAGGGTTTAGTGATATTACAAAACCCCTATGTAATCTTTTGTTAAAAGACCAAGACTTTAATTTTGACAAACAGTGTGAAAATGCCTTTAATGTGTTGAAACAGAAATTGGTTGAGGCCCCGATCTTGCAATCACCAAATTGGTCATTACCATTTGAAATTATGTGTGATGCAAGCGACTATGCGGTTGGGGCCGTGTTGGGTCAACGGGTAGACAAAAAGCCGGTTGCCATTTACTACGCAAGTAAGACTCTCTCGGATGCACAACTTAACTATACGACAACTGAGAAAGAGCTACTTGCGGTAGTTTATGCATTGGATAAATTCCGGGCTTACATATGGGGTAGCAAAGTTATTATCTATTCTGACCACAGTGCTGTCAGGTACCTCATGGAGAAAAAGGATGCTAAGCCGCGGTTGATACGATGGGTACTCTTGTTACAAGAGTTTGATTTGGAGATTCGAGATAAGAAGGGGAGTGAGAATGTGGTTGCGGACCATTTGTCTCGGTTGAGTGTAGAGGAGTCCTCTCGTGAAGAAATTAATGAGACTTTTCCAGATGAGCACATTTTAAAAGTTGGAATATTACCATGGTATGCTAATATTGTCAACTATTTGGTTACAGGTGACTTACCGGCTCATTGGGATAGAAGGAAGAGGTTGCATTTCCTGTCTCAAATCAAGTACTACACATTGGAAGAACCAGACTTGTTCAAGATTTGCCCGGATCAAGTCGTTCGAAGATGCATACCCGACGAGGAGATTCCTAGTGTTTTGATACACTTGCATTCGTTTGCTTGTGGGGGCCATTTTAGTGGTCACAAAACAGGGCACAAAGTGCTAAATAGCGGCCTTTATTGGCCGACTATTTTTAAGGATGCCTTTCATTTCGCTAAAAATTGTGTTGAGTGTCAAAAGTTGGGGAGTATCTCTAAAAGGGATGAAATGCCCATGCAACCGATCCTTATTGTAGATATCTTTGATGTATGGGGGATCGATTTCATGGGCCCATTCCCTAATTCGCATGGAAACTTATACATTTTGGTGGCGGTCGATTATGTATCCAAATGGGTCGAAGCGATTGCCACCAAAACGAATGACCATACCGTTGTTTGTAATTTTGTTCAAACGAATATAATTTCTCGATTTGGGGTTCCCCGGGTAATCATTAGTGATGGGGGATCTCATTTCAAGAACTTTAATTTTGGCAAACTCTTGAAACGGTATGGTGTTGACCATCGAATTGCTACTCCCTACCACCCACAAACAAGCGGTCAAGTTGAGGTTTCCAATAGGCAAATAAAAGAAATTTTGCAAAAGACTGTTCGACCCGACCGAAAGGATTGGTCAACAAAGTTGAATGATGCTTTATGGGCTTATAGAACGGCTCATAAAACACCTATTGGAACTACTCCTTATCGCTTAGTTTATGGGCGAAATTGTCACTTGCCGGTGGAACTTGTGCATCGTGCTTGGTGGGCTATAAAAGAGGTTAACATGAAATATGACGATGCAGGAAAGGAGCGAAAGTTGAAGCTTTGCGAGTTGGAGGAGCTTAGGGAAGAAGCGTACGAGTGTGCTTCAAAGTACAAGGATGACATGAAGAGAGCACACGATGCAAAGTTGAAGCCAAAGGAGTTTGAAGTGGGTCAAAAGGTTTGGCTCTACAATTCGAGGATTAAATACTTCCCGGGAAAGCTCAAGAGCAAGTGGATGGGCCCATATGTGATAACACGGGTCGGGAAACTTGGAGATGTCACAATCGAGGACCCGAAGGACGGGTCGAAGCAAACGGTTAACGGTCACCGCCTTAAACCATTCCTCGATGGTAATGAAGAGAAAAAGGATGCAAATGTGGAGTTGATATGCTTCTTGGGAAGCGTACCAACATATGAGGTGAATTAAAAGGACCGGTAACACGTTTTGTAAAGTTATGTATACTTATTTAATTGTTTGCGTAATTGGATGTGAATCGTTTCCGGTGCATACTAACCTTTCTTGATTGTGTGAAGTTCGGGCATTCCAAACGGGTCATGACGATACAAGGTATGTTTTAGACTTGATTGGTGCATTGAGGACAATACACGAATTTTTGGGGGTGGTAGGACCGTTAACGGTTATTTGTTTATAAATTTTAACTTATAAAAATCACAAAAACATTTTTAATAATTTATAGGATTTTTTTTGATGTAAATAGTCCCTTTGGTAAATATTCATAAGTTTCTTCCTCTAAAAAAAAAAAAAAAAAAAAATATATATATATATATATATATATATGTTTTTGACAACCCGTCGGCGACGGGGTCATGACCGTCGTCGACGGCTTCTGCAAATGACCCGTGGGCACCTTTTTGACCGTCGGCAGATGATTAGGCCGTCGCCCCCACATCTCAAATCCAAAGCCCGTCGGCGACGGGGTGGGACCCGTCGGCGACGGGTTCTCAAATCTGTTCCGACGCAGCTTCGTTATTTAGTGTTTTCTACCGAACCAAACACTTCTTAAACCTCTCAAACACCTCCTAAACTTAATTTTCTCCACATAACTCGACCCACATCATTCCCACATCACCCCATATCAGTTTTTCACCACAAAATTCCTTGTGCACTCTCTCACCTAACTTCCATCCTTTTCACCTTCTTCCCCAAACCCTAGCAACCTTCAAGCTTCCATAACTCCCTCAATTTTCCACCAAATCCTCTGATTCTTGGGTCCATCTTGAGTAGTTTTTCAAGACGAACAAAACCCCTAACACGGTTTTCATCAATTCTTGCTATTGTGCAAGATTTCTGGGCGTGTTCTTGAGGATTTTTGAAAGGGTGTTCATCAAAGTGCTTGATTGTCATCTTTTCTTAGTTTTTCTTGTCTAACAACATCAAAGGTATGGTTTCTTCTTAAATTTATGCTTGATTATTATATTTTAGTGTCTTTCTTCCGAAATTTTAAACTTTTGGTTTAAGAGTAGGTTGTTTAGACAATGTATGTTATGATAGCATGATTTTGGGCAAGATTAGTAGTTTTGAATGGAATTTGAGCATGTCATAACCATAGTGAAGTGATTACACTGTTATGAACATGATTGAACATGAATATGATGTTGATTCTTGTTGAAATTATAAGATATTATAAGATTGACAAAAGATTAATAAGTTATGATAAAGTAAGCGACTTTGGAAGTTTAAAGAGGCGACTTTACATATACTCGTTAATTAAATTGTCAACATTATACTTCATGTTCAAAGTTTGGGAGTTAATGAAGGTTGAATTTATATTGATGATTTGCTTGTTTGTGATTGTAGTCATGGCAGGAAGCAAGAGACAAAAGACTACGGGTCAAGCGTCATCATCCGGGATTGGGTCTTCTTCCGGTTTAATACCGAAGAAATGGGAACAACCGAGCACTGTTGCAGAAAATGATCCAAGATTATACCGACAAGATTGGGAATGGGCAAAGTTCAGGGATAGTCAAAATGCCCGAATTTGGGAAGATGAGAAGAACAGGCAGTTGTCGAGCTACCAAGATAGAAAGTTGGAAGCTAAGTTGTGGAAATGGAAGATGACAAATGGGGTAAACACATCGGTTCCAACAAGAGTGATATGTGAACGGACCGTGAATGTAGAAGAATTCCGGAACATCGGAATTGTACAAATGTTTGAGAGGTTGGGCTGGGAGAGTGTATTGGATTGGTGTGAAGACAACACTCACCGGATTTATTTGTCAGAAGTATGTGAGTGGTTGTCCACATTGAAGCTTGTCAACAAGAATGAACCCCCTTCGCAATGGAAGTTAGTGGGGAAGACATCTCGAGGAAACATGACGATGTCTTTTGAAACTATGAATCGTATTGCTAGGTTTGATTCTTTGGGGGTACAAGCCTATGATTATCCATCCATTGAAAATTTTTTGGATAATCATTTGAACACCAACGACATAGATCAATTGGTAGATGTTATCTTGCCAACCCACCCAGGGGGTGATATGAAACGAAAGCATATGTCACTCGAGGGAAAGATCCTTCAAGGGATCTCGGTTGAGAACATTTTAGCAAGATTTGGTGATCGTGGGGGTGTGAGAGTAAGTGATTGCAGGGTGGCGCATGCCTTATTGTATGGGACCCCGACACTGTCGTGGAGGCACATAGTCATGATGAACACATGGGCTACCAGGGAGTCGTCTCAGAGGCGGTTTATTCCGTATGCACGCCTCATTAGTGCCATGCTTGTGCAGCAGAATTGTTTGCCCGTGGATGCACTATGGGTTTCTAAGCCAGTGGAGGAATTTACTTGGGGTTACATGAAGAAAAATTGGAAGATAGAGGTCAAGTTTTCGGGAAATAGGTATGTGGTGACCGATGAGTTGGGGAACAAGTTTGAGGTTCGTACTTCCGGGGCACCACCCGTGCAGGAAGAGGATGTGGAAATGGAGGAAGAAGAGGAAGAAGAGGAGGAAGCTGAACCCTCCGAGGCACGAAGGCCAAGGCAACGTTATATGCGGCCACATAGGGAGATAAACGCTGAGGTGGCAGGTTTTGTGACCCGACGACGGGTACCCTCCTACAAAAACTTTGACAGGGGGCAACAGGAGATATATGATAATGTCTCCGCGTGTATAGGAGAGGGTCGGGAATACAATCAAATGAGAGAAGCTTGGCAAGGGTCTTACGGAGCTTCAATGCAAGAATATTGGGACGCTCAAGGAGCCCAACGTGAAAGAATGAATAAGTTCATGGAAGACCAAGAACTGTTTCAAGCCATGCAAAGGTCACATATGGAACAGTTAGCAAAGCAACAGGAGGATGAAGCAGCCCGAAGGCGGGCATGGGAAGAAGCGGAAACGGCGCGTCGACAACAAGAAGAAGAATTGAACCGCCGCCGTTGGAGTGCCATGTATGTCTCTCAAGAGATGGCGCTTAATAACGCCAAAGTGTTGCATGATCAGGAGCGACACCATAGAGACTACCAAGCCGGCCTCCCCTACGCCGAGCACTCGGGGTGGACAAATTACTCCGATCTTCCCTATCCTCAAGGCCCATCCAACCCGACTCCGCATTGGCCTGAAGCGGTAGGGTCTAGCTTCGTTCCAATCCCGTACCAACCGCCACCCCAAGGGGAGCAAAGCCCCTTAGATAACTATAGGGAGATGTTCGAGGCCCTCACTGGTTATCCATACCAACCCAACCCGCCCATGGATCCAAACGAGCGATATCAGCGGTAGAGGTATGGTATGTTTTATGTTGTTGTTGTTGTATATTATTTTCCGTTATTTCTTTTTGTTTTTACTTAATTATTGCTTAGTTAAATGAACTTTGTGGGTGTGTTCCCTATATAACCCTCACGAGACCTACTCGTCCTCCCGAGCTATCGGGAGGTTTAAAGGGCTTGTTGCATACGCTAAATGCAACCGTGATTCCTACGAAAGTGAGTTAGGATTGTTATTGTTGTAAATTATTTTTCCACATAAAGTTAAAGGTACAATAATGTATGGCTTGGTAATAATTTCATAAAAGTGGTAGAACTAGGTAACTAACGAGTTTTGATGGTCGTGAGAAGCATGCTTCTACACGAGGGTTAAAATTTGTAGGTGCGCTATGTTCGTGAGACGACCGCTTGATTGAGAAGATGAAGAGCACACAAGGAACTAGCGAAAAAACCAGGTGCATACGTTTCTTTTTACCTTTGATCTTTAGTTAGCAAATAAGTGGAGTGTATTTTGTATATTATTTTTCCGGGGTGAAATTTTGGGGAAGTTGGTCGTGTCACATCCCTTGTGCGTTTTTAAAAAACTCTAGTTCTTACATATTGAGGACAATATGTACCTCAAGTGTGGGGATGGGGGAGTAGTAAAAATTTTCGATTTTGAACCGTTCATTTAAATACTACACATTGAGGACAATGTTTACCTCAAGTGTGGGGATGGGGGAAAATTTCAAAAATTTTTCAATGTCTTGTTTTCAATGCAATCTCAAAAGCACAAGTAACCAAGTCAACGAGGGATGTCACAAACCATTTGGTCTTTTGTCATGGTCAAGTTCAAATTAATAAGCATATCGGGTATTTAGTGGGTGGTTATTTGAGAATAATCCGCCTAAGGAACTAGCAATGTATGCATATCACATATCATACCCTTATACGTGAGGTTTGAGCCTTTCTACATCATAGATTCACATTTACATGTTTCCTTGTTGAGTGGGCCATTAGTCGCGTATCGTAGAACTTGCAACTTTTGATACATTCGAGACTATAGACCGAATACAAGCACGAGAATGATTAAGGCATTAGGTAAACCTTTTTCTTTTACACCATTTGCTTACCTTTACCCAAATAAATCCCCTAGTCGCCCACTTTGAGCCTAAAACTTTCATTTGACTACCCTATAGCCCATAACCGTAAACCTTTTTCTTTTAAACCCGTGTGATGAGAAATTCGATTTTAGGACTATTTGTTTGTATAGTTATGGTATTTTTATGAAAAAAAAAAAAAAAAAAAAATCAGAAAATGTGCGAAAAAGAATGAAAAAGCAGTGAGAAAAACACAAAAAGATGTGCTAATAGTTTATTGAATAAAAGGCGAAAGTTTTTACCCATTGTGGATGTTTATAGTTTGCTTTTATTTAGGATAATCTTTTGTAATAAAATTCGAATTTTTCATCACCATAGCCACTTAAAAATATCCTATTCCTACCCTTCGCCTAGCCCCGTTACAACCCCTCAAAGACCTTTTGACTTGTGCTTAGTATTTGTGTTCGATAGTGGAGAATGATTGAGTTGCAAGCCTATGCGGGTACGTGTTCTATTTGGTTTTGAGCGATTAATTGCTGAGAAGCTAACACATTACACACGTTAGCAAACTTTAAGCCGAGTGGAGAGCACATTGTGAGGGATATGCATGATTTGTTAGTTTTACGGGCGGGTTAATCTTGGGTAACCATTTGTGTATCTAAAGCACGTCACCGTTAAATACATTGAATATTGTAAAGAATTTGAACTTTTGTATGACATTAGACCTTAACCTTGTCTCGGGAATGGGATGTATGTTCGTTGTTTGACCCACGTGAAAGTGAAAGACAGATTTGCTTGAGGACAAGCAAAAGACAAGTGTGGGGATGTGATACGCGGTTGAAAACCGGTGCTTGTTATTGTTTAACTTAACGTTTTTACGTAAGTTTTAGTTTCGAATAGCCTACTTTTAATCAAGAATGTGTTTTGCAGGTTTGATGGAGTTTAAGGAGCTTTTCGGGAGCTTTACGGGTCACCGGATTGAAAATCGGAACATTGGAACGCATTACGGATCAAACGGGAGCGAAACAAGCAAAGCTGGAAATCAAGTTTTGAGAACCCGTCGCCGACGGGTCCCAAGCCGTCGGCGACGCCCCCTTAAAATACCCGTAGGCTAGTTTTGCCCGTATCCAGGTGCATAAGCCGTCGGAACAAGATGAACAAACCAGGACCCGTCGCCGACGGGTTGGTGGCCGTCGGCGACGGCCTCTCAAATCGTGAAACGCGAACTTTGTGGTTGTGGGGTTTTATTCCGATTCCTATTGGTTGATACTCATTCAATACGGGAGTTACAACTTGTTGGGAGTTTGAAAAACATTCTTGGAGCCAATTATCAATCATCTTTGACTACCAATTGATCACCAATCCATCATCCATCCTCTACATAATCAAATCACCATTCGAATCAAAACCCTGGCTCATCACCATCACCATCATCCTTCCACATTCAATCCATCCATCACCACCAACCATTCCTAAACCCTAATCATTCCACCATCCATCCTCAAGCTCCAAAGATGATCCAATTGAAGTCTTGTGCATCCGTTGATCGTGTCGTTTACACCATGAGCGGCTAGTTTCTTGGAGGTTTCACCCCGGTGTAGACTTTTGTAAGGTTTAGGGTTTGCTATGTCTTGTTAATTGTTTTGTGACAACTTGAATTGCGTTTGAATCTTAGACAATTGTCCTACGTTGGTATTGAATTTGCAAATTGTCGAGTGAATGATTAAATTTGACTTTGTGAAATGAATGCACGTATTTATGCCTTGTCTTTTGGTAGGATTTGTTAATCCAAAGTAACGAAGTGTATCATGGTCCGTTGTTTACGACGTTGATAGCGATTGACACCTAAGCTTTGTGATTGCGACCCGTTAACGAACTTTTTCAAGTAAAATTAATTAAAATACATAGTAACCCTAAGTCTTGCAATTGTTGAAACCGGGTGTGAGCCTTGTTTTCTCCTTATTGTTTAAACCATCATTTTCACTTCTTGCATTTAGTAGTTAATTTTAGTTAATCGTTTTAGTAATTTCAGCTCACATCTTTCAATCAAACCAAAATATTCAAAAACAAGTTAGCAAGCTTCATAAAAGTGACAACTATTCATCATTCAATCAAATCCGCACACAAACCACATACTCTTCGTGGTTCGACCCCTTGCTACCACTAGCTATTTGTTAAGGGTAATTAGGGTATATAAATATTATCTTTGACCGGAGCGCGACACTCCGATCAGCAAACCGAGATGAAGCAAGTAGAGAAACACAAACACACAAGATTTCACCGATTAACACCAATGTATTAATACGTATGAAGGTTCCAGTTACAAGCACAATGTTTACAATCAGTTTGCAAACTCTCAAAGTGTGTGTGTGTGAGTTTCGGACAGAATGCTCTTAACTCTCCAAATTTCTGTCTCTCTAAGTGTGCATCTCTATCTAAACTCAACACAGCATGGGTATATATATACCCAGCCCATGATGTCTGGTCGAAGGATCCGATAGATGGTCCGAAGGATCATCTATCGAGGACAAGGTAATCGAAGGATCAGCATTGACCTCGAAAGATCACCTTTCGAGGTCTATCATTCGAAGCCTATCTTTCGAGCACCTCGAAGGATCAACAATATCCTTCGAGTCTATCCTTCGATGCAGACAAACATATCAAACATATGTTAACTGTTGGCCAAGTCAAACTAGGAGGATAGATGACTTGGTCAACTTACAGACTAACTTTGGACATCGTTTATATACAGACCGAATACAGACAAAGTACAGACACAAGTGCACCAACAAACTCCCCCTTGGCTGTAGCTTTGTCTTTATCTTTTGTAGTTGTAGACTCGTCTCGAACTTCGACGGTCTTTGGTCTTAGAGTTACCAAAACTCTGATGTCCTTTCAAGTCTTCAATGTCGGAGGATCTTCAAAGTCTTCACATCTTGAAAGCAGAGAGTGTATCAACAAACTACCCGTATCATGTAGGAAGTGTGTTGACAAACTCCCCCTTAACATAAGCTCCCCCTTGAGTTATGCTCTTGAAAAGACTTTATCTTTATGAAGTGAGATCCTTGTGGTGTTGATGATAGCCAGCGGCAACTCGATCATCTTCATCAGTTGAGCGCCTTCTCGTTGTGTCTTCATTCCAAAGCTTGTCATCGACCATGTTCTCCTAGCCTTTAGAGTCTGCACATGCAAGAAATCTAAACGCGTAATGAGAACAACTGCTTGGAATATAGTATAAACAAATGACACACGAATGACCATGTCATAATCAAACACCGTCCGACAGTTTGAAAGTTTAATAAATTTTTCAATTTTAGACCTTAACTTTCAAAACTTGCAAATTTCGACCGTTTATGAAGATTTAGTCAGTTCGGTTTTCAGTCAGGTTTCAGGTAACGAAGACTAGAGCTCCAACATCGTACGATCGAAAATAAAGCAGAAATAAAATCTTTTTGGCTTTTATAAAGTTTATATTAAAACAAGCCTAAAATCTTTTTGGTATTTTTGAGATTAAAAGACAACAATTTAAAATCCTTTGAGTGTTATCAAACGACATCACCGCTAATGTCGTGCTGATATGCACCAAACGACGAAACTGTTTTAAAAGAAAACAATAAAAGTTAAGCAGTAAATAAATATATATACAGACATTCTTTTTGCGAGTTTCGAGGGTAAGAGAATCATATCAGTGTACGGTCATGCCAAAACACTCTTGTTGTTCAGTTAGTTAACATTAAGATAAGCATCCTATAACAATTATCGGTATTGTTGTCCACTTAAGCTCAACTTATCAGATGTAATCATGGCGAGGGGATACGTTAAGGTATGATTTATACTTACCGACCGGTGTTCATCCACATCACGACACATTCCCGTATCAAGGTATGCACAAGAGTTCATCTTACCGGTGAGTATACCGATTATCATCTGTTTGACCGTATAAACTGTGAGATACTCACTTATTTTGATTTGAAAACAAGCCCTTTGTGATATAATCACTTATTGATGAGGAACTTGATTTTCGTATGCATGAGGGCACAGGTGCAAGTCCGTGAACAGGTCAGTACTTCCGTACAGCAGAGAGACGAACTTGACACCCGGAAAAATGTGATATATTATCACTTATATGATTTGGACATGTGATTGTTTATCACTTATTGAGGTCGAATGCAGTATGCAATATGTACACGTATGTATAGTATCATGGAAGATCTAGACTTGCGTCCCCGTTATTTTTCGGTAAAAGATACAACCATGATACCCAGATGATAAGCAGCATAAAGACCAAATATCTCAGAACCTCGGCAATCTATCAAACGAAATTTCGGTACTAAGACCATATGCCAATGAATGGTTACCACCTGATCTTCAGTCGATTAAGATTTATATCACCCTGCACACTTTAAAATGATTGTGAGCCTACCGATACATCTTATATAGAGCTGCTTATCATTTTGCATTTACGGTTTAAAGAGGTTTGGATAGACCACTGATGTACTATCATTTTCTCTTTTGCTCGCCAGGAAACTCATTTTTGATTTTCTATTGTTTTTGTGTTTTTGAAATTTTTTGATGTTTTTGGATTTTCCGATTTTTGGAATTACTCCCCCTAAAATCAACAAACTAAGATAAATTTAAAAACACACAAAGATATTTACAAAAATGATTTTCCGATGTTGGTTTACTCTTGCTTGACCTTAATGCCATTTACCAATAATAAGAAGTCAAATCTAGATTTGTCAAAAGCTTTGGTAAATAAGTCGGCACGTTGGTCATCGGTGTGGACCTTAACAACATCGATTAGCCTTTTCTCAAAGCAATCACGTATGAAGTGATATTTGATTTCGATGTGTTTGGTCT
Organism: Helianthus annuus; assembly: GCF_002127325.2. Lineage (NCBI taxonomy): Eukaryota > Viridiplantae > Streptophyta > Magnoliopsida > Asterales > Asteraceae > Helianthus > Helianthus annuus. The sequence continues at coordinate 34,563,430 of NC_035440.2, read as the reverse complement.
TTGAATGCTGCACAGGATTTTTAGTGATATCTAAAGCAGCAGAATTATCAACGTAAATAGGAGTAGTTAGGAATTCAAAACCGTAGTCCCGCAATTGTTGTTGGATCCAAAGAACTTGTGAACAACAACTTGAGGCAGCAATGTATTCAGCTTCGCATGTTGATGTAGCCACACACGTCTGCTTCTTACACTGCCATGTGACTAGGCGATTTCCTAAAAACTGACATCCAGCCGTTGTAGATTTGCCGTCGATTTTACATCCGCCAAAATCAGAATCACTGAATGCGACCAAGTCAAAGTTATTATCCCTAGGATACCACAGACCGGTGTCGGGGTAAGCCTTCAAATAACGAAAAATCCTTTTGACAGCTGCAAGATGTGAGGCCTTCGGATTAACTTGATATCTGGCAAGTAGGCACGTTGGGTACATTATATCTGGCCTTGATGCTGTGAGGTACATAAGGGATCCGATCATCGCGCGATAGTATGAAGGGCTAACCGGTTCACCCTTCAAGTCAGGAGTAATTCCGTGATTAGTTGGCAGTGGGGTACCAATGGGCGTTGCATCGGACATCTGGAACCGGCTCAAGATGTCTCCAACATATTTAGTCTGATGGATGAATATCCCAGACTCCGTTTGTTGCACTTGTAGGCCCAAAAAGAAATTCATTTCCCCCATAGCACTCATCTCGAACTTATCCTGCATGATGCGCTCGAAATTCCTACACAAAACATCATTAGTAGAACCAAAAATAATATCATCAACATATACCTGTACCAGAAGAAGATCTCCATCTTGTTCTTTGATGAAGAGAGTACAATCGATAAGACCTCTTCGAAAACCATTCTCCAGCAGATATGTAGATAAGGTTGCATACCAAGCTCGTGGCGCTTGATGAAGACCATAGAGAGCTTTGTTGAGCAACCAAACCCGATCGGGATGGACAGGATCTTCAAAACCTGGAGGCTGTTCGACATATACCTCTTCTTCAACCACACCATGTAAGAATGCACTTTTGACGTCCATCTGGTAAACCTTGAATCCTTTGAATGAGGCATAAGCCAGAAAGATCCGAATAGCTTCCAGACGTGCAACAGGTGCATAGACTTCGTTGTAGTCGATCCCTTCTATCTGACGAAAACCTTGAACGACTAAACGAGCTTTGTTTCGAATAACCACTCCACGGTCGTCTTTCTTGCATTTGAAGACCCATCGAGTGCCAATCTTCTTGTAGTTCTCAGGCTTTTCAACAAGCTTCCAAACACCAAGCTTGTGAAATTGCTGTAATTCTTCTTGCATGGCCTCAACCCAGGCACTATCTTTCAATGCTTCTTTCCACGACTTTGGTTCTTCTTGTGACACGTAACACGCGAAGGACCAGTCATTTTGTTGACCAGATTCTCTTATAGCTGAATACAAACCAGCATTCCGGTTGTTTCTCAGCTGATTACGCGTCTGCACACCGCGATGGACATCTCCTATTATGTTCTGCTGGGGATGGGTATCGTGAATCCTCATTTCAGGATTATCTGGCACACGAGCATTGATACCCAAATTATTCAGATTAAGATCAACAACCAACTCCACACCTGGAATGTGGGTAGAGGTGGATGCATTCCCTTCAGCAGTATCTACATTCTGCGTATGAGGTGTATCTACAGAAGCACCTTGAACAGGAGCAGCTGGAGCTGAAGATCCTTCGGCTGCATCATGATATTCATCATCTTCAGAAGAGTCATTATAATCAGCAGCATCTTCAAAAACCTCATTTTGAACCATATTGTTGACTGACAAAGAAGCTTGAGGGTCAACAACAATAGGTCTAACCAATGGCGAGACAGCAGCGTTGTCACTTTCCAACAACATTCGAGCCGCTGCTGATTCTTCGTCAAAGGTTGGCAGATTGAAGGAGTCAAATAGCCCATCATAATCGAACATCCACGGATCACCTGGAGCCCTAACAGGACTCGTGTACCTTTGAACCCTAACTTCGCTCCATAGCTCAATCTTTTTGGTAGCTAGATTCCAAACACGAAAATTCGGAGTAGCATATCCAAGGAAGAAACCCTCGATAGCTCTTGCACCAAACTTTCCATCCGGCTCAATCATAGTACAAGGAGCACCAAACGGTTCAAGGTAAGAAAGATCCGGTTTCCTTTTCTGTAGGAGTTCGAAGCAAGTCTTGCCATGTCTCTTAACTGTAAGAACTCTGTTTAACGTGTAGCATGCAGCCGATACAGCCTCTCCCCAGAATTGAATAGGGAGTTCCGACTCTACTAACATTGTTCTTGCAGTTTCTATAATAGTTCGATTCTTCCTCTCAGCGACACCATTTTGTTGTGGAGTATAACGAGAACTGTACTCATGAAGAATGCCTTTAGAAGTACAAAACTCATCCATAACTTGATTCTTGAATTCGGTACCATTGTCGCTTCGGATCCTTTTCACTTTTAACGTATAGAGATTTTCCAACATTGTGAGAAGATCCTTGAGGATGCCAGGAGTTTCACTCTTGTGTGCCATAAAAGATACCCAAGAAAATCTAGAGTAGTCATCAGTAACTACTAAACAATAAGCATCACCAAACGTTGTCTTGTGCTTCATAGGTCCAAAAAGGTCCATATGAAGACGTTCGAGAGGCATGCTGACAGTGTTGATTTTCTTCAAAGGGTGAGACTTCTTTGTTTGCTTCCCCTTTTGGCACGAGACACAGATATCTTGTAGATGAAAACTTCTAACAGGCACACCATTCACAAGATTATTTTTCACCAAATGGTTCATTTTTCTCAAGTGAATGTGTCCCATTCTTCTGTGCCAAGATATAGACTCCTTTTCTGTGGCTTTTGAGACAAAGCAAGTGACTTGTGCAGATGTTGTAATCGCCTGGCTCATGTCGAGAATATAAAGATCATTAACTCTCGGAGCCGATAAGAGAACCCATTCTTGTGGAATTTTGAATCCAGGTTTCAGCACATAGCAGCCAGCGTCATCAAAAATCACTGAGAACTTTTTATCGCAGATTTGCGACACACTCAGAAGATTGTGATCAATTTGCTTCACATAATTGATCTTATCAAAGCACACGATACCATTGGAGATACTTCCTTCTCCAGTGATGTACCCACCTTTATCACCCGCAAAAGCAACATACCCTCCTCTAATATTTCTCACGTCGTATAGGAGCCGTAAGTCGCCAGTCATGTGCCTGGATGCTCCACTATCAACAATCCAATGACTATTAATAGTTCCTCCTAGAACATCCTGCACATGTCAATTAAACACATCAGTTGAGAATGGGGACCCAAGCCTTAGTGGTCTTGGGTCGTCCCTTGGCATCACGATACGTAAGCTCTATCTCTTGATGGTTTTCAAGAACAACTGCTCCCCCTGAATTGTCACCCGACTTAGGTAACCAAGTTTGTCTTTGCCTACCAGTTTTTGAAGATTCTGGTTTTACAGGTTGTGACACATTTGGTTCCTTTTGCACTGTTTTAACTTCAGATTTTAAAGCTTTTTCAACAGTTTTCATGTTCTTACGTCGTTGTTTAGTTTCTTGTTCTTTTACAGTTCGTTTATCTTGTTTAGGTGAAACTGACCGACGTTGAGGGTGAACTGTTTCAGGTGAAGTTTTCTCAGCAAATTTCTTCTTTGGAGCATTTGGGCAATTTCTGATAATGTGCCCAATTTCTCCACATTTGAAACAAGTTCTCCTTTCAACAGACTTAGGAGAACTTGATCGACTACCAGATGTTGAACTTGTAGAACCTGAGGTACTTGCTCTTTCATCACACCCGTTTGTGTGTTGGGTGTAATTGTTATCACTGTTACGTTTTAAAAACTTGACTTGTTGTACAAAATCAGTGTTTGATTTGTTTTCGAAAGTCTCAATTTTATCTGTACCTTTTGATGCTACAAATTTAACATCTTTTCCTTTCTTCATGTAACGAGCTCCTTTTGATTCAACCTTAGCCTTTGGCTTTGGAGCTCGTTGTGGTTGTTTACCTTTAGAAGCAGTCGGTTGTTGAGTGATTGGAGATTTTTGATTGCCAAATTGTTTCCTAATCTCAGCCTTAGGAATTGGATCACATTGTGTTACCACAATTCCCGGAAGTGTTTTTCCCAAAAATTTGTTTGTATTGTCTTCAAAGACTTTATCAATCAAAGATTTATTTACATTTTTAATTGGAAAAACATGATCTGAGTAGATTTTATTATCTCCAACCAAAGTGTACAACACATTACTGCTTTTAACAGTAGACACATCTGCCTTATCAACCTTGACAGGATCAATCACTTGCTTCTCAACAGATGGAACCTCAGGAGTATCAGGATCACAAAGGATGTGATTCTCTCGTGGAATATCTACTCCTTTCATCTTGCTAAGTGATTTATCCTGATCACTTGCAGCCACTTCTGATTCATCATCCGATGTCTCATAGTCCTCGATAATTGGAGGACTTTGCTTCATGGATGGTGAAGTTTCCTGTTCTTCAGAGGCTGTGTTTGAAGAATTGTCCGGGTTGAACCCAAGGCCAGTAGTAAACTCCTCAACATCAAGAGGCACACTGGGTTCATACCGAGGCATTTCTTCCTCATCTGGCATCTTGGTATAGTTGTTCATCAAAGGGGGTGGACATTTGTTATACCCTATGCCTTTCTGATTTCCCTTTAGTTGTTGAACATCGATGATGTGATCAAGCACAAATTGGGAGTTAGAATAACTATCCAATTTCTGTTTGATCGCATCATGTTCGCATTGGGCAATGGCTAATTGCTTTTTAGTTTCTTCCACAATGTTAATATACTCATTTATACTCACTTGTTTGTGGTAAACTACTTTGTTAACCTCGGACACATTTTTCTTTAAAGTTTCTATTACAGATTTAAATTCTTTTTCATTCCGGGTTAAAGCCATGTTTGCCTCTTTGCATTTCGACAGTTCAACAACCAAATTCTGGTTATGACTATGAAGCTTTTCTGATTCAAGCTTCATCTCTGCACATGATTTACAAATACTAGGAGCAGGTGGTTCAGAAGTTACCTGACTAGTAGAGGCTGAGCCGTTTGCCATAAAGGCAGTTTGAAAAGAAAAAGCTCCATCTTCAGAGAATAGCTTTTCCATTTCCTTTGATGCAGTAGCAGCCTTCCTAATCAGAATTGATTTCTGACATTTAAGCTCATCAGCTTCATTCAGTAGCTCCTGAATATCATCATCTCCTTCTTCATTCACATCAGGCTCTGAGTGATTATCCCCAGAAACAGAGCCTTCTTCATCAGAACTTCCAGAATAACCAGAACTGTCATCACTCCCAGAAGATTCTTCTTTTTGAACCTGCTCGATGACCTTAGCATACAAAGCAGTTCCACTTCCCTGATCACCTTCACCAAACTGCACTGACCAGTCACATCCTTCATCAGCTTGAACAGCCAAAGCCCGATTGTGATTGGTAGTTCCAGGCTGTCCCTGATTGTTGTTCACTGCCACCATCCTCCGTTCACGGTTTTCTTGTTGGGCATTCACATTCGTCTGGTTTCTGAAAGGGTTGTGATTGCCGTGTTTTGTTGGTCGAGTGCACTCACGTTTAAAGTGCCCTTTCTCGCCACAGTTAAAGCACGTGACGGCATTAATATCAAACCCATACTTCGTGTTTTTCTTTCCTTCCAACGAAGTTCTTCCAGTTCGTGCCATGAAATCTTTTGCCCTTCTAACCGCACTAGCAAAAGCCCATTTAATATCCATCAACTCCATTTCTTCCTTGTCGATCTGATCATAATCTTCATTGGTCATGTTGATGTTCCCAAGCTGACCTGCTACCAAACCACAGTAAGCACTGACCATGGTGTTGATAATCTCCATATGTTCCTTAGCAACTTCAATGCTAAGGTGTGAAAGATTTGAGTTGTCGACTCGGATTGTGTGATGACTTTGGGGTTGAGGTTGAGGATTGCTTGTATAGTGAGCTTGCTGTTGTTGTTGTTGAGGTTGTGGTTGTGGCTGTGTTGGAACAGGAATGCAGGACCTCGGATCAAATTGAGGTTGTGGTGGAGCAGCTGTTGACTGAGGAAATGGAAAAGAACTTGAACTTGTATTGGACACAAATGCAGTCTGCAGCTTAGGTTGCTGTTGCTGAGCTGCAGCAGATCTTGCCAAAACATCGAATCCTGGAAGATACATTTCCGTATTCTGAGGAGCTGGAGCACGCCTTGCTTTCCTAATTTCTTCATCATTTTTATGTTCCAGCTTTTGAATGAACTCATAGATGTTGACTTGATCTAGAGTTCCAGTATGCTTCAACAGTTCAATGAAAGAACTCCACTTTGGAGGTAAGGCATCAGCAAATCTACTCACCATTTCTTGTTGAGTAGCGACAACTCCATAAGCACACATCTCACTAATCAAATGATAGAAACGTGTGATCATATCATTCAGAGTCTCGTTTTCCAAAAACTGAAAGGATTCAAACTCTTTCTTCAACAAATCATGCCGAGATTTTCGAGCAGCTGCATTGCCTTCTCCTCTAGCAACTAAGGCATCCCACAATGCTTTCGTGGTCTTGCAATATGAGAACTGATGGTAGATGTCTTTATTGAGTGCTTGAGTAAGTGTGGCAAAGGCCTTTTTCTCCAATTCATAAGCCTTCTTGTCATTTTCAAGCATATTTGCATAACCCTCTGAAGTTGACGCAGCAGTTTCAAGATTAGTATTGAACGCATTGATGAAACACGTCCAAAGATCAGTGCTTTGCCCTTGAACATATGTGTGAAAACGATTTTTCCATGATGGAAAATCGTTCATATGGTTCAACTTAGGTGGACGATTGTTGCTGCCAGTTTCACTCTCACTAATCAGAAGGTTCTGAAGACTTTGACTTTGATTGGATACCAAAGCCCATTGACTTGGACTGATTGATGGCTGTGGAACCATACTCTTTGCCCAATCTGCAGCAGTCACTAACTCTTGATTGTTTCGTGAGTCCAAACTCCAATCCCATGGACTTGTACAGCTCATTTTGATCAAATATTAATTACCAAACCTACACACCACAAACTGTTAAGTGCAAAAACAGATATGAATTGAAAGATGAAAACCTGTTCGAAAGATCAAGACTAGTTCGAATGATCAACAGTGATCGAAAGATTTCTGTTGAGTTTCGAGCAAAGTCTTCGAAAGATTCACAATGAAAGATCCTTATCTTTCGACCAACTATCACGAAAGATTCACAGTTCGAAAGATCCTTATCTTTCGAATACTGATCTCGAAAGATTCACAATGAAAGATCCTTATCTTTCGAGATGAATCCTTATCTTTCGGACTACTATCTTTCGAAAAGATTCCAGAAACGAAGGATGATCCTTAGACTTCGAAAGACTACTCGAAAGATGCTAATCTTTCGAGCTGTCCCTAATCGAAAGATGAACTTTCGATATCGAAGGATATCTTTCGGAAGATTCTGACACAACTGACACAAGGTTGACGGGTAGGTGGGAAAGGTGATGGGTTGGTGCACAACTTTCGGCAGAAGGTATGTGCAGACCTGACTTTTCACCAACTTTTTGGACTTTCAAAAAGTTTACCCAAAATAGACACAATCTTATCCAAACCAGTCACCGGAATACATGATCGGAAAATGACCGGAAAAATCAAAGTCTCTTAAAAACAAGTTTTCAAGTTACCCAACCCAACCTTGAACACTCCCGAAGGTTTAGAAGCCGTTTTTCAGTTTAGAAAAGCAAGAAAAACCACCAAAACGGGTGCTAAACCTAGTGTCCAAACACACCAAGAACTCGAACAACCCGGTTTTAAACAAGGTAAAGAGCCAGGCTCTGATACCACTTGTAGGTCCCTTTTCGCGGAGGATTACGAACCTAAACCTTGTTATACTAACCCACTAGCAAGTGCGGAATCCAAGCTAGTAGGCAAACCGAGATGAAGCAAGTAGAGAAACACAAACACACAAGATTTCACCGATTAACACCAATGTATTAATACGTATGAAGGTTCCAGTTACAAGCACAATGTTTACAATCAGTTTACAAACTCTCAAAGTGTGTGTGTGTGAGTTTCGGACAGAATGCTCTCAACTCTCCAACTTTCTGTCTCTCTAAGTGTGCATCTCTATCTAAACTCAACACAGCATGGGTATATATATACCCAGCCCATGATGTCTGGTCGAAGGATCCGATAGATGGTCCGAAGGATCATCTATCGAGGACAAGGTAATCGAAGGATCAGCATTGACCTCGAAAGATCACCTTTCGAGGTCTATCATTCGAAGCCTATCTTTCGAGCACCTCGAAGGATCAACAATATCCTTCGAGTCTATCCTTCGATGCAGACAAACATATCAAACATATGTTAACTGTTGGCCAAGTCAAACTAGGAGGATAGATGACTTGGTCAACTTACAGACTAACTTTGGACATCGTTTATATACAGACCGAATACAGACAAAGTACAGACACAAGTGCACCAACATAAACTCCTAAATAATTTCCTAAACACTTATATATATATTTTCATGATTTGAAAATGGAAATATTATATATATAATTTTAGGATAACGTATATATCTAGAATACTCCACTTGGTGTGTATAAATACTTGTGTATAATTGTGTGTATGCATTAGAAGTTAGGAAAATACTAACTAAATAAAAATACACCACATATGAAAACCCCCTAAATACTTGAAGATATAAATCTGGACATGAACCTTCATGAGTTATTACACAAAAATACACATTTGAAAATCCTTATTTTATATCCCTAACCGCGGACAACGAACAAACCATATGAATATATATATATATATATATATATATATATATATATATATATATATATATATATATATATATATATATATATATATATATATATATATATATATCGATAAAATAACATATGTAATCAAAACCGACGCAAAATATATTATAAACGCACTAATGAACCTAAAACGTCGTCACCTACAACGATCGCATTAGCGCCACAACGAGGAATGTGCACACCTCCCGGATGACACTTGGTCACTTTCGGCGCAAAAATTTATATACTCGGTTACTATGATGAAACGCTAAAAATAATAAAATTTTTAGACCCGACAATATATATATATATATATATATATATATAGGTAAAGGGTACTGTACAAATTCCCTTATCGTACATTACGTACGAAAGATCTCAGCCGTCCGATCATCTTCCCGCAATGAAAATCGCATGTTGTTTTTTTTGTAATAATTTCGCATGTGATAAATTTGATAAAATAAGAGGTGTTTTTTTGTAACAATTTCGCATGTGTTAATTCAATTTCGCATGTGATAATTTTGATGAAATAGAAGGTTGTTTTTTTGTATCAATTTCGCATGTGGTAATTCAATTTCGCATGTGATAATTTTGATGAAATAGCAGGTTGTTTTTTTCTAACAATTTCGCATGTGGTAATTCAATTTCGCATGTGATAATTTTGATGAAATAGCATGTTGTTTTTTGTAACAATTTCGCATGTGTTACAAAATAACAACATGCGAATTCAATACGGGAAGATGATCGGACGGCTGAGATTGTAGCGTACGTAATGTACGATAAGCGCATTTGTACGTTAACTTACCCTTATATATATATATATATATATATATATATATATATAGGGTAAGGTTCATGCGAGAACCACCCTTATTGCGAGAACCGCGAGAACCAATGTGAACACAAAATAAATTCTAAAAAAAAATCAAAAAAGCACTCAAAATTTTTTTAATATTTTTTTTTCAAAAAATCGCTATATTTCGTTACCATTAAAAAAACTTTTGTTTTTCGAGTAACAGATGTCTATGCACATGTGCATATGTATCATTACTTCGACAAATTCGGTAATACGTTCTCAGGAATAGACAATTGCACTTTAATTTACAATACTATTCGTAATACACTACTTTTACATTACCAATATTTAAAATGCACATGTGCATCATTAGGTATAACCATGATATAACGTGTTTTGGTACAAAAAGTTTGTGATTTTGAATGAAGAAGTAGGCCCATATACATGTTTTTTGGTTAGTTATATCTAGTGGTTGATGGTTTGGTTATAGTTGTCAATTTATGATGTAATATATTGATTGGATGGTATAAATGGTGTTTACATACATGTAATTGTCACACCCATAAAATCCACACGCGGAGTATCACCGCTTGGAGGCGTGACTGACCAGGATCAAGCCACCAATCATATTGAACATAATAAGTAATAAATGTAATTCAACCAAACAATATGAAAGGTGTTCAAAACAAAAGCATAGCAAGTGTTTAGCGGAAGCATAATTGTGAAAACCCAAACATAAGTAGTAAGTTCAAAGTGTTATAATGTTTTAACATGGCATCCACTGTCCATGTCCCACAACGACTGCGCCTCCTAGTGCAAGCTCCATGAGTACCTAACGACCTGCAAGGCATGTAATAGAGAGTCAACAACAAAGTTGAGCGAGTTCACAGTTGGTTGTTTAGTTAAAGTATTCGTTTCTTAAAGCATATGTTTGTTTTGTAAACCATGTATCGTATTAGTTCGTATCACGGTCTCTCAGACATATTTGCGAAGATTAGTGGGGGTTTCCCATGTGTTACTAGACTAGTTGTATCTGTATTTGTATCGCGGTCTCCCAGACATGTTTGCGAAGATTAGTATTCGTATCGCAGCTTCCCAGACATGTTTGCGAAGTTTAGTGGGGGCTTCCCATGTGTTCTAGTCTAGTTGTAACTATAGGTGTCCTTCCCAACCCGAGGACAGTGGTACGTAAACTAGTAGCAATGAAAGTGCGAGTAATCATTCAATCCCATTCCCAACCCACCGGGAATCCCATGCCTTGGGAAGAGTGTGAACTCACATTGGTTTGCTCGGTATGCTAAAGTATGTGCTCACAAACAATCAGTCAAGTCCTAAAGTACGCACGTGTACGTAATCAGTTTGTATTCACGAATTTCACGTATAAGCACAATCACAGTGGATATTGAAGCAGTGATCACCAAATAGCACAAAACACGTATTCAAGCTCATACAAGTCATGCTTAACACTTAACAACAGTTAACTAACTTAGTTAACTCTTAACAGAATCAAATCAAGTTACTGTGCAGTTTACCCATTCGGCGAAACACCCATGTTTCGCCGTGAATCCCTTTCGACGAAACACCCTTGTTTCGTCGTGTTTCCCCATGGCGAAACACACTCGTTTCGTCATACCAGTTTCGTGGTGACCAATGTTGACGAAACACCTCAGCGTTTCGTCGACATCAGCGTTTCGTGGAGACATCAGTTACGTCACATAACAGTTACGCAAAAACCCTAATCGTCTACAGCCGTTTACGCAATGATCATCAACAACAGAACTTTATCCAGGAATCACATGTTACCAGATCCCTTTCACCAACCTAAACATCTGATGCAAAAACATCCACCGAATACGAACTATGTGCATAAACGAATACAAGTTTCAAGCATCTGATCCATTCTCATGGATTACTAACCGAATAATTAACCCTACTGTTTATCATTCTATGCTCTAATCAACTCATGCTGGTAATCAGATTCGCCATTACAATTATCATTAACAATTGATTCTCGACATACAAATAATCATCGTGACAGTCATCATAAATCAGTCAGAGGAAATCAAGTTATGTCAACAAGCATTTACACAAACAATCTAATCAGTATTACAAGCAAGCAAATCCGATTATTACACACTAACCGATTACGGGTGAACTAGCGAGGATCCGAGAAAGAGACGGAGGCTGCCGATGCTCAGAGATGTCCTATGGTTTTGGTTTTGGTGATTAGTTTCACAAATGAAACTGTTTTCGCGAGATATAGCCCACGTAGCAGAGTTGGGCCTTTAACTGGGCCTCGGCATGCAATGGGTCGGCAAAACGCCCTGTTTCGTCGAGGTAAAGATGGCGAAACACATTCCATTTCGTCGAGATGTTGGTGACGACACAGCTCTCCGTTTCGTCGGAGTGTATATGACGAAATGCACTTGTTTCGTCGAGCTTATACAAAGCTTAAATAGTTTAAGTGTTTTGAAGCAGACTACAAGTTATATCCCCAAATATATAATTGTAACAATCACAATACATTTAAACATATCACAAACGTGTACGATTACAAAGTAAACAAGTCGTGTAAACAAACAGTTTAACAATTAACGTGCAATTAATGCAAATATGGAATCTTGGAAACTCGAGTTGTCACATTATCCCCAACTTGAAAGAAATTTCGTCCCGAAATTTAGCATGCGGCTACTGAGGAAGCTAGGTAAGTTGTGTAGTTTACTGGTTTCCCTGGGATATCACATCATCCCCCCGTTGGTTTGGAATTTCGTCCCGAAATTCTGTAGTAGCTTCGGCCTCAGTAGTAGTTGCATTGTTTCCGAACAACTGGGGATACTTGAGTTTCATTTGGTCTTCTCGTTCCCAGGTGAACTCTGGGCCACGACGGGAGTTCTAACGAACTCGAACGAGAGGTATTCTGGTGTGCTTGAGGACCTTAACATCCCGGTCCGTGATTTCAACAGGTTCCTCGACGAATCGCAACTGATCGTCGATAGTGAGCTCCTTCAAAGGAACTATGAGGGTCTCATCTGACAGACACTTCTTCAGATTCGACACGTGAAAAACGTTGTGAACTCCCCCGAGTTCTGCTGGTAAGTTCAGTTTGTAGGCCACTTTGCCTATTTTCTCGATGATTTCAAACGGTCCGACATATCGCGGATTGAGCTTGCCTCGATTACCAAAGCGAACCACACCCTTCCAGGGTGAGACTTTATGTAGAACCCGGTCCCGACCTAAAATTCCAAAGGTTTCCTACGCTTATCAGCGTAGCGTTTCTGACGGTCACGAGCTGCCGCCATGCGTTGTCGTATCTGAGCTATTATTTCTGTAGCATCGACTACAAGTTCTGGACCCGTGATCTGACTATCACCCACCTCTGCCCAACAAAGAGGTGATCGGCATTTACGCCCGTATAATGCCTCGAATGGAGCGGCTTGAATGCTGGTGTGGTAACTGTTGTTATATGAAAACTCCACCAAAGGGAGATGTTTTTCCTAGCCGTTGTCGAAGTCGATAACACATGCCCGAAGCATGTCTTCTAGAGTCTGGATAGTACGCTCAGACTGCCCATCCGTCTGAGGGTGATAAGTTGTGCTCATGTCTAATCGAGAGCCAAAAGATTTGTGCATCGCTTGCCACAGTTCTGAAGTAAATCGTGCATCACGATCCGAAATAATGGAGGTTGGCACCCTGTGCCTCGAAACCACTTCTTTCAAGTAGATGTCTGCTAAGGTAGAGAACTTGTCTGTTTCCTTGATAGCCAAGAAGTGTGCAGACTTTGTGAGTTGATCCACGATCACCCAAATAGTATCGTTTCCACGCTGAGATCTAGGCAGGCCAGTAACAAAATCCATGGAAATTTCCTCCCATTTCCATTGTGGTATCTTTGGTTGCTGGAGTAAGCCCGATGGTTTCTGGTATTCTGTCTTGACTCTCGCACAGGTTAAACACTTGCTGGCGTAAGTTGCTTTGTGGGCTTTCATACTAGGCCACCAATACATAGTTCTGAGATCGTGGTATATCTTATCCGAACCTGGATGTACTGAGTAGCGAGAGTTATGAGCTTCATCCATTACAAGTTCGCGTAAGTTACCATAAAGTGGGACCCAGATGCGTCTTGTTACGTAATAAGCGCTGTCTTCCTTTTGTTCTAACCGTTGCCTTGATCCGCGTAAGGCTTCAGCCCTGACGTTTTCTGGTTTCAATGCTTCTACCTGAGCATCTCGTATCTGTGCAGGAAAACTAGACTGAATGGTAAGTTGTAGTGCTCGCACGCGTCTAGGTGCAGTATCTTTTCGACTGAGGGCGTCGGCCACAACATTGGCTTTGCCCGGATGGTACTTGATGGCACATTCGTAATCGTTCAGTAACTCGACGCATCGTCGTTGACGCATGTTCAATTCCTTTTGCTTGAAGATATGCTCGAGACTCCTGTGATCGGTGTAGATGGTGCACTTAATACCGTACAGGTAATGTCTCCATATCTTGAGCGCGAAAACAACAACTCCCATCTCTAGGTCATGTGTAGTGTAGTTCCGTTCGTGAACTTTAAGTTGGCGCGAAGCGTAGGCAATGACCTTATCCCGTTGCATCAATACACAACCAAGACCCTGAATTGATGCGTCGCAGTAAACCACAAAGTCGTCTGTGCCCTCTGGCAATGAAAGAATAGGTGCACTGCAAAGTCTATCCTTTAAGTGCTGAAATGCTGACTCCTGTGTATTACCCCATCGATAAGTAACGCCCTTCTGCGTTAATGAAGTGAGAGGTTGCGCGATCTTGGAAAAATCCTTAATAAACCTCCTGTAGTAACCTGCCAAACCCAAGAATTGGCGAATTTCCGTTGGTGTGCGAGGTGCAGGCCAGTTCTTAATCGAGTCTACCTTGGATGGATCAACATGAATCCCATCCTCGTTTACCACGTGGCCTAGAAAGTGGACTTCATGAAGCAAGAAGTCGCATTTTGAAAACTTGGCTTACAGCTGTTCTGTTCGAAGAAGTTTCAAAATAAGCCGTAAATGCTGCTCATGCTCTTCCTGACTCATAGAATAGATCAGGATGTCGTCGATGAAGACAATAACAAATTTGTCTAGGTAGGGCTTGCATACTCTATTCATAAGATCCATGAAGACTACAGGCGCGTTTGTTAACCCGAACGGCATTACCAGAAACTCGTAGTGGCCGTAGCGAGTTCTGAATGCTGTTTTGGAGACGTCCTCATCCCGGAATCTCAGTTGATGGTAGCCTGACCTCAGATCAATCTTTGAATAGTAGATCGACCCTTGCAACTGATCGAATAAGTCATCAATACGTGGAAGAGGGTAGCGGTTCTTCACGGTCACCTTGTTTAATTCGCGGTAATCTATGCACATACGGAAGGTACCGTCTTTCTTCTTTACGAATAATACTGGAGCTCCCTAAGGCGAAGAGCTAAGACGAATGAAACCCTTATCCAAGAGTTCTTGTAGTTGCGTGGACAGTTCATCTAGTTCTGATGGAGCTAATCGATACGATGCTCGAGCTATGGGCCTGCTCCCGGAGCTAGCTCGATTTGGAATTCGACCTGGCGGTGAGGCGATAACCCAGGTAAGTCTTCAAACACCTGAGGAAAGTTGCGCACTACTGGAATATCCTCTAATCTCTTCTCTTTCGTTGATGCATTCGTAACAAGTGCTAAAATAGCGGTGCGGCCCTTTCGCAAACACTTCTGAGCCTTAAGAAAGGAGATAATGCCTACCACAACACCACTCTTGTCGCCTTGAACTTCGAGAGGTTCTTTACCCGAACGGGGAATACGAATCATCTTTTCCTTGCATAGGATCTCTGCTTGCTGTTGGGATAACCAATCCATCCTAATGACGATATCGAAACTACCCAAAACTATAGGAATGAGATCAATAGAGAAAGTCTGACCAGCTAAGACGATGTTACAACCCTTAACTATGTGTGTGGCCTCTAAGCCTTTACCATTGGCTAACTCTACGACATGTTTGGTGTTTAAAGGAGTTGGGGTACGTTTAAGCATTTGACTAACTTTCAGGGACATATAACTGGTATCCGCACCCGAATCAAATAAAACAGTAACATAAAAGTCATCGAGAAGGAACTTACCCATCACCACATTAGGATCATTCCTTGCTTCACCCTGCCCCAGCACGAACGCACGACCCTTAGCACCATTGTCATTATTGTTTCCCCCATTGTTGTTCCCATTGCCCTGATTATTGTTGTTGTTCTGATTCTGGTTTAACTGGGGGCAATCCCGTTTGAAGTGGCCTTCAGCACCACACTGAAAGCATCCCCTGTTGCCTCGCTGCTGATGTTGCTGCTGGTTCTGTGGAGCTGGTGGTTGATGTTGCTGGTTCTGATTCGCAGGTCGTGAACTCCTGCAATCTTTAGCTTCATGACCCATCTTGAGACACCTCTGACAACGTCCCCGGTTGCACTGACCACTGTGGTGCCTGTTACATGTACTGCACTTAGGAAGGTTTCCTCGGTATCCACCCTGTATTTGACTACCAGAAGATTGCTGACCAGGACTCTGGTAGTTATCAGTCTTTCGCTGCTGTGTCTGGGATTGAACTATAGTCGAACCCTTGCTGGAATCCCCATCCCATGTTCTCTTGTTATCACTGGGAGTAGCAGAAGTAGTAGTAGTAGCAGCACTGATACGCTTAGGCAATCTGTTCTGTTCCACTGCCTGATCTGTGAGACGATGAGCTAGACGAGTAACATCTTGAATGGTAGCAAGGTTGGCAGACGTCACATGGCTTTGAATCTCTGGTACTAAGCCTTTGAGATACAACTCAATGCGCTTGATAGGAGGGTCTACCATAGTTGGACACAAGATGGCCAGCTCATTTGACCTTTTCGTATACGCCTCTATCTCTGACCCCGTCATTTTCAAATTTAAGAACTCCACTTCCAACTTGTGGATGTCATCACGAGTGCAGTATTCCCGCTTGATCAGTTCCTTGAAATCGTTCCATGGGGTGGCATTAGCAGTCGCCAACCCCAGCATCTGAACTTGCGCATTCCACCAAGTCAACGCAATGCCTTCGAGAGTACCAGTGGCATACTTCACCCTGTGAGCCTCAGGGCATTCACACATCTCAAAGACGGACTCGAGCTTTTCAAACCAATGGAGGAGTCCAACGGCTCCTTCCGTGCCACTGAATGTGCTAGGACGACAGTCCATGAAAGTCTTGAAGGTGCAAACAGGTTGCTGAGCGTGTTAACCTGTTGTGTATAAGAACTGGACAAGGTTAAACACAAGAGTTGGTTCAGGAGTGTAGGATCTAAAGATCCTAGAGTGAGTTACGACTGCAGGGTATACCTCCTGCTTGTGCGGATGTAAGTGCCGCAGCAACTTGTTCGTTAATCAGAGCCGTCAACTGGGCTTGAGTCATGTTAACGCGGCCACTCATGATCTTCATACCAAAAGGAAACATGAGTGAGAGAGGTTCGCGAAAGTGCGATGACAGAAGAGAGTAAGCACACAAGTGTTCTCATGCAATAGTTGTTACGTTAATCTAAGCATACCATGAGCAAAATTCTATGTAACTAATCAAGTAGGCAATGAAACATAAACCATATCACCTATAGTGTTGAGTCTTGCACGTGGAGCGAAGCGTCGTTGTGGATCGTTGAGCACTGTTCTGGTTATAGTCTGGTTTTAACAAAAACTTTTTCCCCTTATTAAAACCAAGTTCTCTATAACCAATGGCTCTGATACCAATCTGTCACACCCATAAAATCCACACGCGGAGTATCGCCGCTTGGAGGTGTGACTGACCAGGATCAAGCCACCAATCATATTGAACATAATAAGTAAAAAATGTAATTCAACCAAACAATATGAAAGGTGTTCAAAACAAAAGCATAGCAAGTGTTTAGCGGAAGCATAATTGTGAAAACCCAAACATAAGCAGTAAGTTCAAAGTGTTATAATGTTTTAACATGGCATCCACTGTCCATGTCCCACAACGACTGCGTCTCCTAGTGCAAGCACCATGAGTACCTAACGACCTGCAAGGCATGTAACAGAGAGTCAACAACAAAGTTGAGCGAGTTCACAGTTGGTTGTTTAGTTAAAGTATTCGTTTCGTAAAGCATATGTTTGTTTTGTAAACCATGTATCGTATTAGTTCGTATCGCGGTCTCCCAGACATGTTTGCGAAGATTAGTGGGGGTTTCCTATGTGTTACTAGACTAGTTGTATCTGTATTTGTATCGCGGTCTCCCAGACATGTTTGCGAAGATTAGTATTCGTATCGCGGCCTCCTAGACATGTTTGCGAAGTTTAGTGGGGGCTTCCCATGTGTTCTAGTCTAGTTGTAACTATAGGTGTCCTTCCCAACCCGAGGATAGTGGTACGTAAACCAGTAGCAATGAAAGTGTGAGTAATCATTCAATCCCATTCCCAACCCACCGGGAATCCCATGCCTTGGTAAGTGTGTGAACCCACCTTGGTTTGCTCGGTATGCTAAAGTATATGCTCACAAACAATCAGTCAAGTCCTAAAGTACGCACGTGTACGTAATCAGTTTGTATTCACGAATTTCACATATAAGCACAATCACAGTGGATATTGAAGCAGTGATCACCAAATAGCACAAAACACGTATTCAAGCTCATACAAGTCATGCTTAACACTTAACGACAGTTAACTAACTTAGTTAACTCTTAATAGAATCAAATCAAGTTACTGTGCAGTTTACCCATTCGGCGAAACACCCCTGTTTCGCCGTGAATCCCTTTCGACGAAACACCCTTGTTTCGTCGTGTTTCCCCATGGCGAAACACACCCGTTTCGTCATACCAGTTTCGTGGTGACCAATGTTGACGAAACACCTCAGCGTTTCGTCGACATCAGCGTTTCGTGGAGACATCAGTTACGTCACATAACAGTTATGCAAAAACCCTAATCGTCTACAGCCGTTTACGCAATGATCATCAACAACAGAACTTTATCCAGGAATCACATGTTACTAGATCCCTTTCACCAACCTAAACATCTGATGCAAAAACATCCACCGAATACGAACTGTGTGCATAAACGAATACAAGTTTCAAGCATCTGATCCATTCTCATGGATTACTAACCGAATAATTAACCCTACTGTTTATCATTCTATGCTCTAATCAACTCATGCGGGTAATCAGATTCACCATTACAATTATCATTAACAATTGATTCTCGACATACAAATAATCATCGTGACAGTCATCATAAATCAGTCAGAGGAAATCAAGTTATGTCAACAAGCATTTACACAAATAATCTAATCAGTATTACAAGCAAACAAATCCGATTATTACACACTAACCGATTACGGGATGAACTAGCGAGGATCCGAGAAAGAGACGGAGGCTGCTGATGCTCAGAGAAGTCCTATGGTTTTGGTTTTGGTGATTAGTTTCACAAATGAAACTATTTTCGCGAGATATAGCTCACGTAGCAGAGTTGGGCCTTTAACTGGGCCTCGGCATGCACTGGGCCGGCTAAACGCCCTGTTTCGTCGAGGTAAAGATGGCGAAACACATTCCATTTCGTCGAGATGTTGGTGACGAAACAACTCTCCGTTTCGTCGGAGTGTATATGACGAAATGCACTTGTTTCGTCGAGCTTATACAAAGCTTAAATAGTTTAAGTGTTTTCAAGCAGACTACAAGTTATATCCCCAAACATATAATTGTAACAATCATAATACATTTAAACATATCACAAGCGTGTACGATTACAAAGTAAACAAGTCGTGTAAACAAACAGTTTAACAATTAACATGCAATTAATGCGAATATGGAATCTTGGAAACTCGAGTTGTCACAGTAATAAAGTGAAAATATCGGTAATGGTATTGTATTATGGATGGTAGGAGGTAATGGTATTGTATTATGGATGGTAGGAGGTAATGGTAGTGTATTATGGATGGTATGATAGATGAAAGGGAAAGTGTCCCACGGATGGCGCCAATGAAGAAACACTGACCTTAACAACTCCGAAAGCTTCAACGATCAATGACTCGAACGTGTGGCTGCAAAACAGAAACACCGTTAGGACTCGTTACAGGAATGGGGTTATTCCTGTAACCACCCTCCGGCGTGAGAATAAGTATTCGTTGTTGGGAGAAGTATGTGAAGGGAAAAGTGTATGGGAATTAGATGATCATACCTTACGTATTTGTCTATATTTATAGGTTCTCCATTAGGGTTTCCCTTATTTTAGGATGCGCTCCGATAAAGTGGAGATTTACACGATCTTCCCGAAAAGTGGGAGATTTAGTTATGCACCTTCCTTATAGATATGGAAGGTTCTAGAATAATTCTTGGTATTTATGTTAATATAAAAGGTTGTAACCGGGTCGGGTGATCGACGCGGGTCACACCTCGTCATGTACCAAAACACTTTATTTCATGTTGATACATATAAATGCACATGTGCATTTCTAATATAATGTAAAAAGTAATGTATTACATATGGTAGTGTAAATGAAAGTGCAATTGTCTGATATGTGTAATGAATTACGGAATTTGTCAAATAAATGACAAAAATGCACATGTGCATGTTTGTGTATTATGGATGGAATGATAGATGAAAGAGAAAGTAGTGTACCAACACACCTTATTTCATGTTGATACATATAGATGCACATGTTCATTTCTAATATTGGTCACGTAAAAAGTAGTGTATTATACGTGGTAGTGTAAATGAAAGTGCAATTATCTAATATTTGTAATGAATTACGGAATTTGTCAAAGAAATGATACAAATGCACATGTGCATGGACAACTGTGACTCGAAATTTTTTTTTTGAATTTTTTTTATTGTAAACAAAATATAGCGATTTTTACAAAAAAATAGTAAAAAAAAATTGGGTGTTTTTTTAGATTTTTTAGGTATTACTGTTTGTGTCTATTTGTGTTCACACTGGTTCTTGCGGTTCTCGCAATAAAGGGTGGTTCCTAACGGATCTTTGTCCTATATATATATATATATATATATATATATATATATATATATATTAGAAACAAAAAATTTCAAAAAGTATAACATGAAACTTAAGAATTTAATAAGTAAACAAATACGTATAAAAATACGTACAAGAATACACTTGATGGAAATCGCCAAAAATACGAAAATTGTACATGTATACAAATACGTATAAAATACGTACATAAACACCAATGATGAAACGTACAAATACACGTATAAAAACGGTATACGTACACGTATAAATACGGTATACGTACACGTATAAAATACGCAAATACATAGTAATGTACTCAAATACACTTGTTGAAGTGTACACTAACAAAAGGTACCGTACACGTACATTAACATACATACGTTGTTGAAAATAAATATTGTTAACAATTATATCTTGAATATATATATATATATATATATATATATATATATATATATATATAGGAGAAGGATCCGTTAGGAACCACCATTTATTGCGAGAACCGCGAGAACCAGTGTGAACACAAACAGTAATACCTAAAAAAAATCTAAAAAACACCCAAAAAATTTTATTTTTTTTACTATTTTTTTCTGAAAATCGCAATATTTCGATAATAAAAAAAATAAAAATTATTTTCAAAAAAAAAATCGAGTAACAGTTATCCATGCACATGTGCATATGTATCATTTTTTGACAAATTTCGTAATTCATTACAAATACTAGTTAATTACATTTTCATTTACACTACCACGTGTAATACACTACCTTTTATGTTAACAATATTAGAAATGCATATGTGCATCTATATGTATCAACATGAAATAAGGTGTTTTGGTACACTAATTTGAATACACTTTCTCTTTCATCTATCATTTAATCCATAATACACAAACATGCACATGTGCATATGTATCATTTCTTTGACAAATTCCGTAACTCATTACAAATATTAGACAATTGCACTTTCATTTACACTACCATATCTAATACACTACTTTTTACATTACCAATATTAGAAATGCATATGTGCATCTATATGTATCAACATGAAATAAGGTGTTTTGGTACACTACTTTGAATACACTTTCCCTTTCATCTATCATAACATCTATAATACACTACCATTACCTCCTACAATCCATAATACAATATCATTACCTCCTACCATCCATAATACAATACCATTACCAATATTTTCACTTTATTACATGTATATCAACACCATTTATACCATCCAATCATCATATTACATCATAAAGTAACAACTATGTCCAAACCATCAACCACTAGATATAACTAACCAAAAAACATGTATATGGGCCTACTTCTCCATTCAAAATCACAAACTTTTTGTACCAAAACATCTTATATCATGGTTATACCTAATGATGCACATGTGCATTTTGAATATTGGTAATGTAAAAAGTAGTGTATTACGGATGGTATTGTAAATTAAAGTGCAATTGTCTATTACTGATAACGTATTACGGAATTTGTCGAAGTAATGATACATATACACATGTGCATGGATAACTTTTACTCGAAAAAAAAGTTTTTTTTTTTGTAACTAAATATAGCGATTTTTTGTTAAAAAGATATTAAAAATTTTTTTTGAGTGCTTTTTTGATTTTTTTTTAGATTTTATTTTGTGTCCACATTGGTTCTCGCGCTTCTCGCAATAAGGGTGGTTGTCGCATGAACCTTACCCTATATATATATAAATATACGCAAAACCAACCGATCATACATGTACATGTGAACGAGGTTCAGTGAACTTAAAGTATATATTTTAAAGAATATAAATTTCACACAACGAACTTATACCGTGCGAGTCATGGGGATTCAAATGGGCTAGGCCCATTCTTATTGTGCAAGGCAAATAGACATTCTTGGGCTAGGCCCACTTATACCGTGTGAGACATGGGAACTCATATGGGCTAGGCCCATTCTCACTTGTGCAAGGCACAAGCACCCTCATGAGCTAGGCCCACATATACTCGTGCGAGGCACGGAGACTCACGAAGGGCAAGGCTCGTTCGTACACATTATGAATGCAAAAATATATATAAAACGAAGTATATGTATACTAAAACAAACATACAAAACAAATGCCAACATATTTAAAATACACAAGGGTTCCAAATACATAACAAATACAATAACATTCAAGATGAGCAACGTGTACATGAATTAACATAAACCTAAGTGTATAATGAGTTAGAGCACTTGTAGGTTATTACGCGTTTTTGGATACCTGATTTGCTAGCATTCATAAGGACGCAAACTTGTGAGTTTATGTCCCCCTTTTCTTTTAAACGTTTTTGGTTATATAACTCTCGGGGGGGGGGGGATACATGTTACTTTGGTATGGTTAAGCTATGGAATGAAATATTCGATCATGTGCGATAGGCTGAAACTTAAGCGCCATTAATCTTGTTTAAGACCAAGGAACAAAGGGGTACATCTATCGGGTACAGGGCGAGCCCCACTCATGGGTCCTTGTGTGGCCACATGGAGTTTCCTTTGTTGTCCTCACCGGGTGGACTTGTACTAAATCACTTGCGGGTTGGTGGCTTCCTATGTCGGCACACATATTAATGTCCTAGCTACACATTAATGATCATTAAGTTCATTGACACATTATATACCAATTTTCGATACTCGAACTTTCAAATGTTTTTAAGATTCATTTGATGCTTGCGAAATTAAAACACATGAACTCGCTCAACTTTTGTTGATGTTTTTAAACATACATGTATTTCAGGAAACTAAATGGATCTTGGTGCGGTTGGTTACAAAGTTTCAAGTTCATTATCAAGACGATGTCATCCATATTTTGGAGGGCTTGATCCATATATCCTGTCTTCGAACGAGACATAGGATGCAAAACCTTGTTATTTTGTAAACTTTATTTTGAACAAGTCTCGTGTGTAAAACTTATTAACTTATGTCGTCTTTTGCTACTAAACAACTTATGACTTGTATATTTACATTATGATAATGGATGAATGTCGTGCATGTTTTATTTCATATAGTTTGTTTACTTACATCTTATGCTATGAAAACCGATCAAGTCACACTACGCGCTTCTGCCTCTGATGCGGGTGTGACACCATAAACAAGTTCAATATGCCAAAACATTTTAATTATGTTACCACATCAGTAGGTTATGCATTTTACATGTTCATTATGGTTTAAAACCAAGTTATGCACCATAAGGGCATTTTAGTCTTAATATGGCATAATTTAAGAACTTGTATAAAAACTCAAGAACTGATTATGATTAGGTACTACAACCACAGAGGGTTATCCTACACTATAATATGATCATATTGCAACTTCGAATCAGTAGCTAAAGTTGCTAATTCGGGTCAGAATTGAAAGTCAAAACAGAAGTCAAACTGCTTGACTTTTGGTTGCGAACCGACACATAAACTGGAAATGACGGGCTGAATATGTTTATACATGTTCTAATATTAGTTACCAACTGATTTAGTGTCAAAAAGATGTGTGAAAACGTTTACAAGTTCAATTTATAACTTTTCCGTAAATCTGCCATTTGACTTTTTATTGAACTTAACTTTGACCCGTCATTTGACCAACTTAACGTGATTTCCAGGAGGTGCCCTTTTGAGGGATTAAGCTGCCTTATTACGATCACGTAGACACGTTCGATTCGAACAATGGCTGGACCATAATGGTCTAAACCGAAAGTCAAAGCAAAAGTCAATTTGCTTGACTTTTGGCTAAATTCTTAGCCTACAAAAAGAAAGAGCAGGAAAGGAAAACTTACTTGTGATCCTTAGAATTTTTAGAACTCAGAGGAAGCTCCCTTTATGATCAGAAACCTCCAAGCAAGAAGATAGAAAGAAGAATGAGGAATGAGCAAATGTGAAGGTTGAACTAAGGTCTATTTATACTTGAAAATGGATTAAATGATCATGTCAGGTGTTGGGGCTTGTTGTATGATGTCTCCAGGTGGCCCTTGACATGGAAACTTCATAAGAAAGGTGGCAATTCGCGGCCACATGGCAGCAGGTGCAGACTGCCTTTGCTCCAAACAAAACTGTTAGTTGCAGTGCTTACGAACCATATGGTCTTATGGCTTACGATCCATAAGCCATGTAGGCGCCCCTGGTTTTCAAATCCTATACAGACCATAAGGACTAAGCCTTGCGGTCCGTTACCGCTTGCCAGTTATAAATAAAGTATTATGCTTACGGTCCGTAAGCACATAGGCTTGCGGTCCGTAAGTGGTCACTTAGAGGCCACAGAATGGCATGTTGACACATATGGTCCCTCCACATTCAAACTTCCACATCTTTACAATATTAGTCTCTCTCGTCCAAATTATTAGGCATATTTGAGAGTGGACACGTGTTATTGTATTATTTGATGAAATTTCCGAGGTGTTACAGTAGTAGAACATAAACATAGGCATTTATTGAATGTTGCTGGAGCATTATTATTTCAAAGTTGTTTGCTTGTTAGATTTTGGTCTAATTGTGTGTTAACAGCTGCTTATTTGATCAATAGGACTCCCTCTTCGGTGATAGGTGGTAGGACTCCGTATAAGTTTTTGTATGGGTGTGAACCTTTTCTAGATCATTTGAGAGTGTTCGGTTGTCTGGGGTTTTGTACCGTTTTGAATGAGCATGATAAACTTAGCACTAGAGCTGAGAAGTGTGTATTTTTAGGATATTTGAATGAGAAGAAGGGATATAAAATGTTTAATCTAGATAATAAAACTGAGTTTTTTTTTCGAGAGATGTTAAATTTTTTGAGTCATTCTTCCCATTCAAAGATAAAAATATTTTGAACTCTATTAACGAAACTAGTAACATTGATGTCACAAACTTAATTTTTTTTTACATATATGAAATCCCAGAAAGCCAAACATTCGAAGCTCCTAATGATGAAACAATTCAAGACCAAAATAGATCGGGGACACACGGGTCTCAGAGATCTGTGTTAGGAAGTGTTGATACTGTAGGCGAGACTCAAATTGAGCAGCCTGGTATAGGTAGTACCAACGTTGATCAGGCTGAGCATGTGTTGACTGACAGTGTTGAGGGTCAAAATTCTGAGGGAATTAATACTGATCAAGTAGAGGTTTATGCTACACCTAGGAGATCGACTAGGAGTTCTACTTAACTAGAAACCTTAGTGATTATCTTGTTGAGGGCATAGTGAAGTATGGTTAAGAAAAAATGGTTAATTACTCAAATCTGTCACCAGAGTATAAGTGTTTTACTGCTATACTTGATAAAAGTTGTGAACCTAAAACTTTTAATGAGGCTTATAATGATCCTAATTGGGTATCGGCCATGAATGAAGAGATGGAAGCTCTTCATAGGAATTATACCTGGGATCTAGTTGATTTGCCTGCTGGTAGAAGTGTTGTAGGTTGTAAGTGGATTTACAAAATTAAATATAAGTCTACTGGGAAGATAGAAAGGTTTAAGGCCAGGCTTGTTGCTAAAGCCTATAGTATAAAACAAGGTGTTGACTTCGATGAAACCTTTTCTCCTGTTGTGAAACTTGTAACTCTTAGATGCATTATATCCATTGCTGTTCAAAATGATTGGGAATTGTTTCAGTTAGATGTTAATAATGCTTTCTTATATGGTAATCTGAATGAAGATGTGTATATGTGTTTACCTGATGGTATTTTTCTAAAGATGAAAAACATGTAAGTAAATTAAAAAAATCGTTGTATGGATTAAACCAGGCTCCGAGATTGTGGAATACAAAGTTGGTTGCTGTGCTATGTGAATTAGGATTTAGTCAAAGTAAATGTGACCATTCATTGTTTTACAAAATTGACAAATATGTTACTTTATATTTACTAGTATATGTTGATGACATAGTAATTACTGGCAATTCTGTTATAGAGATTGATGCTATAAAAAAACCATCATAGATCTAAGTTCTTAATTAAAGACCTAGGAAACTTGAAGTATTTTCTTGGGATAGAAGTCATTAGATCTAATACTGGTGTGTGTTTGTCCCAACGAAAATACTGCTTGGAGTTACCAACAAAGTATGGCATGAGTGGTTATAAACCTGTTAGTAATCCTATAGGGCAGAATCATGTAGTAACATCCTTGTGTACAGAAAATAGTGATTTAGTTGATAACATTACTGGTTATCAAAAACTAGTTGGCAAGTTAATCTATCTTGCCCACACTAGACATGATATATCATATACAGTGCATTTCTTGAGTCAGTTTATGCATAGTCCTACCAATGCTCACTTAAAAATTGCTTTTCGATTGTTAAGGTACTTGAAACCTGCACCTGGAAAGGGGGGGGGGTTGTTTAGTAAGCGGTCGGTATCAACCCTTACTGCATATGTCGACTTAGATTTCGCAAAATGTTTGCATACTAGAAAGTTGATAACTGGTTTTTGCATTTTTTTGGGCAACTCGTTGGTGTCTTGGAAGAGTAAAAAGCAAGCTACGGTATCTCGATCTTCAGCAGAAGTTGAATATCGATCTATGTGTGCCGCAACTTGTGAAGTAATTTGGTTAAAAATGTGTTGCAAGAGTTGGGTATTGTTGCAAATTTACCAATTAAGTTGTTTTGTGATAATACGGGCGCACTATCAATTGCTGCAAATCATGTGTTTCACGACAGGACTAAACACTTCGAAGTTGACTTTTTTTGAGAGATTTATCTCTAAAGGGGTTACAAAGTCGGCTGAAGTTGGTTCAAAGGATCAACTTGCAGATTTAATGACAAAAGGTTTGTTAATTGGTCAACAAGATGATCTGTGTTCAATGATTCACATACATAATGTGTTTGGGTATTAAACTGAGAGGGGTGTTAAAATAATAAGTTAGTTTAATATCAGGTTATTACTTATTTTTAAATCTTATTTTTAAGTCTTTAGTTTTTAATATGTTTGTTATAATGGGCATGTGATCGTAATGGCTGTTATTGCATATGGAGACTTGGGCTTAAAGATGTTGGGCTTAAAGTTGAATGCGTGTAGCTGCTGGAAGTCAATAAGTCTTTTGGGCTTATAAATGTGTGTAGCTGCTCGAAGTCAAGAAGTCAAGTTTGTTATAACAAACGTGTTGCCCTAATTGGGCTTTATATATATAGCTAGTGACTTTGGCTATCAGTTCATTCAGAGATATCTTTTTTTTCACAACTGTTCTCTCGTTTCTCTCTCTAGAAGCTTCAATTAGGGTTTCTGTATTTTAGATCGGATCCACCTTGAATCAGTGTTTAGGTGTGAGATCTTGTGAGTGTTAGTGGTGGTCATGTATTAATGATCATTATAGTTGAGAGTTGTTGACTGTATTATCTCTGATTTCCGGTTGTATTGTCTGTAATCTCAAAAGAGTTTTGAGTAAAAAACGCTTTGGTTTAGGGTTTATTGATTGCAGTCTTTGATATCGTCTTATTGACAAATAATCCGACCTTTTATTGCTTATTATAGATCATCATACTTAGTAGGCATAAGAGATCTAATACAACACTTTTTGTGATTTTTCTTTAAGAACCCTAACCCTAATAATATAATTAATAACAGTAAAAAAAAACTAGTTGTAGCTAGTTAAAGATATAAACAATGACAATTAAAATCTAGTAATGGGATCTCTTCACATAGCAAATCCAAGAACACAAAGTAGACCATCATGATATCCTGCAACACCTAATGGTATCTCTTCAAAAGCATCCCATGATATCCTGTTGTACAGTACAAGTTGCTAATCCACTCATGTTCAGAGTACAGACACACTCATCAATTCACCAGGTGAGATTTGCTTTTTCTTATATGACTGCAACACCTGAAAGATTTCCCCACACAGAGACCTCAAACAAGTCATTACAATAAACTTAATGAAAAAAGGTAAGGAAAATTTAATATCACCATAAACAAGATGTGGCTCAAAAAGCAACAGAATAAACAGCCTGCAAAAATATACACACACGCACACACTAATGGTGATGGATATATTTTATATTTTAAGATTAAATCTACATGGTCACAACTTACCATAATCCAGTTTTAAAGATCATAATTAGCCAGCAATTGCCGCTGCAGCATCATCAAGATTCTCAAACCATCAAGGGGCCCATAAACCACTTTCTTTTTCTTTCTTTATTAAGTAAAAGAACAAGAAAAGCTTATGAAACCCTAAAAGTAGAGTCTTTTGTGAATCTTGATGATGCTCCATCAGCAAGAACTGACTGTCACTTGAGATCTGCTTTCATTTCTCCAGCAAGAAAATAAAAGTGGAAGGTTAAGCTACATATAGTGATTAGGTTTAATGATAGAACAAGAAACTTAAAACATGATCCAGTTGAACAAAGAAGTTGAAAAAGAAAAGGTTATATGTCAAAAAATAGAAAAAGAAAAGAGGGTTTTCTTCAAGAATCCATAGCTATGATCAATGGTCTTCTTCAAGAACCCATATCTCTGAAGGGCTTTCTTCATAGACTCATATCTATGAAGGGTTTACTTTAAAGACCCATAGCTATGAAGGGTTCTCTTCAGAAATGCATATCTAGAAAGGGTTTAGGGTTATCTATTTATAGGAGGAGAGATAGGTAAGAAGGGATGAGTATTAATTACAAAACTTAAGTGTGTGTGTGTGTGTGAGAGAGAGAGAGAGAGAGAGAGTAACTAGAACAGTTAGCAATCGCAATCCAAAGTACCAAAAATTACCCAAAGCTTGAATACTTACTGACACAACCCCACCCCCACAGAAGTGAAGAGAATAATGACCACTAAGAATGGAAAATAAATAGATATCAAGATTTGCCCTTTTGATCCAAGAAGGATACGTTGCGTTTAATACAAGTATTTGGTCTACACATACCTTCTTTTTGAATAAAAGATAGTTGTGTTATATAAACTTAATGGATTTGAATTCTTTTCGTATTAGAATACGATTTCAATTAATGATAGATTGATAGGTAAATGGACAATAAAGTGCACCATAACACTCTTTTAAATAAGAAAACCAAGTATACTAAAAACAATGTTTTGGGTCTTGAGGTTGAATAAATCTAGCAAGAAACTAGATGAAGGTACATAAGACTTTGTAAACTTATATCGAAACTACACTATTAATTCCAGTTGTTTTTTTTTTTTTTTTTTGAACGGCAGTGATGAAATTATATCAAAGAGGCTAGTGGGGGACTAGCAAAAAACCCCATACAAACCCAAAGTATTCATCTTTCGCACAGTTTTTAATCCAGACAAAGCAGCTGGGCGCCTTTGTCTCTTTCAAATAAATACGTTTAGGTGACAAAATATAGAGACTACTGCTTCAAGTGAAGAAATAAATACTTTTAGGTGACAAAAATATAGAGACTACTGCTTCAAGTGAAGAAATGCAAATGATAATATATTAAAACGCTTGTTTCATTGAATTGCTCTTTTGAAAATGTATTTTGTTGCCTTTTCATGTGTATTCCATTCATGTCTTTTGATTCTATAACACAATTTATGGCTCGTATTCTGCAAACCTTAAACAAGTGTATATAATATTATTAAAGCAACCTCTTTATCTATTAAATAAACCAATGTATACTTTAAGTTTTTGAATGTTGAATCCCATCCTCATATTAAGATCCAAGTAACATGCAACACAACGGGTTATACACATGAATAGATTCTGTTACATGTTTGATTAAGTCTCTTTAATGATAGTATCTTAAGATGTCGAGTACAAATCTTTACATTTATTTTCTTGTCATTTGTATGTAAAGTAATGCTTTATCCATTTATTCACTTTTGAAGCCAATACGGGGCAAGCCCACTTGGTAGAGACTCTTATCTTTTAAGGGGAGGTCTTGGGTTCAATATCAAGCAATGAGTAGTTTAGAATTAAATTTGGTGTAAATTAAGAGTAAGTAAGTATTGTCATTAAAAAAAATTATTCACTTTTGAAGGTTGGATATTCTAAAGCATCTGTAATCATTCTCCAAAATTTAAGAATTTTATGGGTATTATATAAATATGTAGATATACAAATATGGTAGAAACTATTTTTAGAAGAATATATTTTTAGTTTACGCTAAAATCTTCATAATATATGTATCATATTTTTTGCAATTTCAATCAATTTGTAGAATATTTATCATATGATTTGTTTATTAACTGAATATGATATAACTTTTGTTTGTTATAGCTATCATGAGTTTATTAACTGAATATAATATAACTTTTGTTTGTTATAACTATCATGAAGAGACCTTAAAAGTCATTAGTCTATTACCAAATATGATATGTAATTTTATGTTGTTTTTTTGTGAAAAGAGACAAAAAATGTTGATATAAGTAGTTTAACCATTTTCATTTTCAACATATACATTTACCATGGTAGGGAATAGTGTTTCTCTGCCATTGGTCGAAATGGGCGGCCGCCTATCTTCTATTGGACAAACCATTTTATTATTTTATATCCACTTTAAAATTACAGTTTTGCCCCCAGTTTAAAATTACACTTTTCTCCTAACTAAAAAATATAATAACATTTTTGCCAGCAACTTTTTCTCCTAGCTCAAAATTACGATTTTGCCATCGGTTCATAAATTACAACTTTACCCTCAACTTTTTATTTTATACCCGCTTTAAAATTACGGTTTTGCCCCCAGTATAAAATTACGTCTTCGCCCCCAGTTCAAAATAAAATTATGCTTTTGCCCCCAGCTCAAAATTACGATTTTTCCCTCGGTGCAAAATTACGATTTCACCCTCAGTTTAAATTTACTTTTTTCGCCCAGCTAAAAATAAAATTATAGTTTTCCCCTACATCAAAATTACGATTTTACCCTTGGTTCAAAATTACGATTTTTCCCCAGTTCAAAATAAAAATATTACTTTACACCCAGCTAAACCGAAAATACGATTTCGCCCTTGGTAAAAAAATTCCGCTTTTACCCTCAACCAAAATTACGTTTTCGCCCCAGTTCAAAATAAAATTTTGTTTTTCCCCCGGCTCAAAATTACGATTTAACACCAGTTTATTATTTTATATCCACTTTAAAATTACGTTTTCGCCCTACTTCAAAATAAAAATTTGTTTTTCTCCCGACTCAAAATTACGATTTTACACCAGTTTAAAATTACGTCTTTGCCCCCAATTCAAAATAAAATTATGCTTTTTGCCCCAGCTAAGATTTACGATTTTCCCCTCGGTTCAAAATTACGATATCACCCTCAATTCAAACTTACGTTTTTTTGCCCCCGGTGCAAATAAAAAATATGGTTTTCCCCTAGCTAAAAATTAGGATTTTACCATCGGGAAAAAAAATTGATTTTCCCCTAACTAAAAATAAAAATATGACTTTGACCCCAGCTAAAAATCGTGTCAATGAGCTGCTTAACACTCTTTTTACTTTTTCTTTGTAGCAAAACTATGGTACTATTTTTTTAATTAATTGAGAATTATTTGGCCATCGCCTAGCAACGCGGACGAGGCAACACCTAATTATATATATATATATATATATATATATATATATTAGTGGTGAAGGACATGAATAGTAACATGGCCCTTCATTTTTTAATAATTGCTTTTTTTCTTAAATGTATTTTTTTCTTTTTTAATCACATTTTCTTTATAATTTTTTTTCCTTTATTAAGATCATATTTTCTATTTTTAATGCCTTACTTTCATAAACTTTTTTAATATTTTTTTTTATTTTAAAATCATGTTTCTTTTTCTTAGTTACATGGCCTTTCATTTTTAATAATTGTTTTTTTCTCAAATATATTTTTTTCTTTTTCTAAATCACATTTTCTTTATAATAATTCTTTTTCTATTATTAAATCATATGTCTTTTATTATTTAATTTGATATTTCTTAAATAAAATACATTCGTTAACTTTTTCTAAAAACCTAAATACGTATTTTTGCTTGGTTATTTTTCGACATTCAAGTATAAATATTGTCAAAAATGAATTTGTATTCAAATTAGAGTATATATTTGGTATCATAAAATGGTACGATAATGAATTGAACCGATTATGATGATTTGGCTATCTAAACAACAAACTTCATTCTAAAATAACTTTTGTTTTACATTATCATTTACTCCGTTTCGCCGCAACGCACGACTTTAATAAAACTAGTATATATTACATTAAATACATTATAAATGATTGGGAAATAAAAAAATCTGACTACAAAATCATGGATATAATACACTCACTAAGATATAGTTTGTTATAAAAATGGCTTTTATTATCAAATTAGGTTAGTAACCTGTATATTATACGAGTTGAACAATAAAGGAAATATTATACTTAGGAAATGTCAAACAAAATTATGAGATTAGATACAACTTAAAATTGGCACAGATAAAACTTCTGTTAATAAACTAATATGATTGAAAAGTAAAGTATATACCTATAACTCACAAGTCTCAAAAAAACTTCTTTGTATACAATATTTGTTGTTCAGTGTGAAATTTTACCATCTTTATCTAAAATTAAGAGTGAACTACAAATATTGTCCTTTATCTTTATACTTTTGTATCAAATGTTTCAAAATACTACACGTTGTCCTTTAACCTTAACCCAGTTAAAATTCTCTGTTAAATCTAGTCATGTGCTTTGCACTAGAGGGCTATTTTGTCATTTCACCTTTTCAGACTATAACCTCCTCCACCCTCTCTCTAACCCTATCTCTCCTTATCTGCTCTCTATCACCACCACCACCGCCCTTCCAGCCATCTCTGACGAAAACCACCACTAGAATCTTGACTGAAACAAACCACCATCACCATCTCGCCTGAGCCCACCACCGCCACCCACATCACCTGCCACCGCCACAACCCTTCATCATTTATAACCACCATCACCACTCCTGTCGTTTCCACCAATATCTTCTCCAAATCAATAAACAAAATCCCCAACTCAACAACCAAAAATCCCAAATCAACTCAACAATTAAAAAATCCCCCAAATTAAGTAAACAACCAAAAATCCCCAAATCTACTCAATTGAGTCATCATTAATTGTTTACTTTTGATATAGGAGAAAAATTGAGTCCCCAAATCTTTAGCAAGACTCACATTCTGGAGTTTTCTATTTCTTGCTAAAATTTGGGGTTTATTCATTAAATCACCATCCGGTTTTGCCGGACTTGACATAAGACGGAAGAGTAACAAGAGTAAGTTTGGAACTTGATAGAAGAGTAGCATCAATTTGCAAGACTTCACAAAAGATTAACAACATCGGATTGATGGTTTAGAATCACCAACGAGTTCTAGTGCTTTCGACTATTTCCCACGAGTTCTAGTGCTTCTATTTATTTCCAACTAGTAACAGAAGTGAGTCTCTAAGATCTTATGTTAAAGTTTCGAGATCTTAGCTATTTCCAGCGACATCTAAGCATTTTTTAGTTATTCAAAAACGATACTACATATATATGTGGGTGGTGCTGTTGTTGAAAGTGTTGGGAGGGTGGTGGCTGGAAGTGAAGTTTGTTGGTGGTGGCTAGATAGTTGTAACAGTCGTGGGATAGATAAAGCATGATCGATAGAGAAGCGGTTGAGAGTGTTAGAGGGTGATCGTTGGATGTGGTTGAGGGTGGTGGCCGGAGATGGTTGGTGGTGATAGCTGGAGAGAGGGAGATAAAAAAGAGATCTAGACTGATTAGAGGTGGTTTTATTTATACATTTAATATATCCACACACATATTATATATATATATATGTTAATTATTTAAATTTATTTTTGTTTTATTTGTTAAAATGTTCTTTAAATAAATGGATAAAAAGACTAAATTACCCTTATGCAATATGATTTAACAGAGAATTTTAATTGGAAAATACACATCAAGAGAAAATTGTCTTCTTCGTAACTTGAAAGGAATTCTTTTGTTTGAAGGTGTCAAACTCATTCTTGGAATATAAATATGATGGCCAACTTTACTTCCAGATATGATTTGCGCTTCTGTAACACGATTACCCAATGACAACACTTGTAGTCTAGTTCCATTACATATACCACTTTTCTGATCAACATTTTTTTAGCAACATAACACGAATCCTGACTTTTAGTATTACAAAACTATGGATATAATAGACTAACACTTAAATATAGTTTGTTATAAGAAAAGGCTTTTATTAGCGCTTCTATAACACGATTACCCAATGACAACATTTGCAGTCTAGTTCCATTACATATAGTGATCAATATTTCTTAGCAGCATAAGATGAATCTTGACTTTTAGCACTACAAAATTACATATAGTGATCAATATTTCTTAGCAGCATAAGATGAATCTTGACTTTTAGCACTACAAAATCATGGATATAATACACTGACACTCAGATGTAGTTTGTTATAAGAAATGGCTTTTATTATAAAATTCGAACAAGCCAAGCATCCGAAAACGAAAAGAACCCGGTTTATAGCAAAAACAAAAATTAAGATACATACACTACAAACATATAATGTCTACTTATACTAAATAGCCCTTTGGAGAACAAGTAGCC
This sequence comes from Helianthus annuus, assembly GCF_002127325.2. Taxonomy (NCBI): domain Eukaryota; kingdom Viridiplantae; phylum Streptophyta; class Magnoliopsida; order Asterales; family Asteraceae; genus Helianthus; species Helianthus annuus. The sequence goes on along the minus strand of NC_035440.2, from coordinate 34,528,386 downwards.
TACACCTATAACAAAAACAAATAAAATAAAACTACTATAAATCATAAATCTTCCTACTAAAATAAAATATAAATAAAATTAAATCATTTATCATCCTCCAATTTTTTAGTATTAACAAGATTAGTTCCAACAATCACCCCTCAAATCTTGTCAAGTTCCTTCTAGATCTTGAATACCAAGTAAGACCAGAAGTTCTTCTACTTTAATACTCGGTCTTTTATGTCCGCTTTACATCAACACCTTTGCTACAACCAATATAGCATCAGCCCCCTTGTTTTCTATTAAACAAGTAATTCTATTATATTCAAAGAGATTTTTTAAAGAAATATAATAAAGTCCAAAATTTACAAAGCACCCTAATTCTATTTTACCATAAATAAATGGCTCCTTATGATATTCTAAAAGTTTTTTTTTTTATTTTACCATAAATGGCTTCTTATGATATTCAAAAAGGTTTTATAAAAAGAATATAATAAAGTCCAAAATTTACAAAGAAACCTAATTCTATTGTACCATAAATGGCTCCTTATGAAATTTTTTAAACGTGTATGATGTTTGTTTTGTGTTTTATTAAATGATCAGTTTTTTATTTCATTTAAAAATTATGCCAAGTCAACTTATGAAAGCTTAGGGGAAGGTTCAAATAAAAACCACTAGTTATCGCGAAAACTCGAAAACTAATTAAAAAAACCTAAAAAAACATACCATTTTTTCATACCAATTTTCGCTATTTTTGGTATATAAAAAAAATTTCAATTTTTTTTGTAGTGCACATGTGTAATAGTACACATTTTTATGTGTACTACACATGTGAATTATTACACATGTGCACTATAAATTTTTTTTTTTTGAAAAAAAGTTTTTTATATAAAAAAACTAACGATTTTTAATTAAAATTTGAAAAAAAAAATTGTGTGTTTTTTAGGTTTTTTTAGTTAGTTTTCGAGTTTTCACGTTAAAATTGGTTTTAATTTGAACCATCGCCTGAAAGCTTATAGTTATTATAATTTTAACCATGTTAAACTCTAATATTTTAAAATGATTTTTATGTTAAACTCTAATATTTTAAAATGATTTTTCTATTCAAACACGTTTTGTCAATGTATATTTTTTATTAGGATTTATATTTTCGGAAATATATATAACATTTTTCATCATTTTGAACTACTTGAAACATGTTCGACTTTTTTGAATCTTGATATGTATATAGCTATATTTTGTTTAATCATCAATGTCCCCTTCAATGAGCATATTTTGTTAGAAACTGAGTCAAATTCAACGTAAAGAGATAGAAGAACATTCTATTTTGCCAAAATTCACGATGCAACCAAGAAAGTTTCTTCGATTTCTTATCACAGTTTGTTATGTGTTAGCCACTTGTTCAATAGTCACATTTGGTGTCATAATCGGCATCATATACCTGAGAATTCAATTGTGTGTTCATAAAATTTCTTTAGGATGGTTAACTAAAAAGATTCGACAATTTGTTTTAAATATTGTTGTACCAAGCAAATCGTATTAAGTACTACAATACAATTGTGATACCTTGCCCAAAAACTTGGACAATCATAAAACTTATTGAAGGCCAGAGTATGATATTATACGAAATTAACTTCGCGGTGTTTCTATTCGATAGCCGTTGACAAACCTCCCAAATTGATAAACCACTCTGATATCAATTGCTGGAAATCAGGTACACTTCAATATAATCAAACAATGGATTTAACAACAAAAAACAATTTAATTAAAATTGAAGGTATATAAACCATAAACATATAATCCTTTTGCATACTAAACAACACTCTTGGAGAACAAGTAACCTACTCTTATAAGAAAACCAAGTATAATAAAACTAGTAAAAATCTTAAATCTTCCAACTAAAATAAAATACGAATAAAAATAAACCATTTAGTATCCTCCAACTTTTGAGTATTGACAAGATTAATTTCAACATAGTGTTATTCGGTATTTATAAATTTTATGTATCAATTATGAAGTCATATTTTATTAACTTGTTTTTTGCACAATAATTTCTGAATCTTTTAGATAAATACACCATAATATTCTGTATTTTAAATGATTTAAACTTCTAACTTTTTGATTCTTGAGTCACAAATTAAACATAAGGATATCCCCTTTAGGACCACTCATTTTCTATTAAGTAGTTTACCATCATATGGTTGTTATATTTCAGAAAGAGAACCATAACTATTAGTAGTTATTGTCCTTGTGTTGGTTATAAGTATTATGAGTTGAACCGAAACCAGACATGCTTCTAGCACAAGGCTAGAAATTTGATTAGGGCAAAACCTTACTATTAGGGGTTTAAGATTTCAATGTGAATTGAAAGGCTGCTTGAAGCCATTTGAATCCATAGATTTCAATGTGAATTGAAAAGCTGCTTAAAGCCATTTGAATCCATAATTCCTCCTCTGAACCAATTTGTACACACTCGATATATTATGGTTCAAACTAGGATTAACCCCTGCCGCGTTGCGGCTGGGGCTTACCAATTGCTCAACTTACGAATTAGAAACAACATAGTTTCACACAAAATAGAAGCAAATTGCTCTGTTCTGAAATGTCTTTTTCCCACTTCACGACTCTCTAACCACTTCGCCAGCAGCTTCCCCTAAAAACACCAATATAACAACAATCATCAAGTTCATCAATCTTCACGTTATCTTAAAGGAATACATTTGGCATACGACATACGACTAAATCAACCCACTGCCTAGATTAAAAAAAAACTTATAAAAGAGGAAACAAAATCTTACGCAAGACGGAATATATCAAATTGTGATGCCACCCGTAATTTGTATAAATAAGCTGCACAACCAGAAGACAACAATTAATACCAGATGACGAATATCCACAGCCTTACTACTTTTAGCAAAACCCTATGTAAAAATATATTCGGTATGACAATAAATTATTTTTGTGGCTATTTGACTAAAGAAAACTTAATGTTAACCTATATTAAAGTAGCAATGCGGTTGCTCGAGCATAACCAGAACATAACAATGTACTGTAACATGAAAATGAATGCTTAAAATATTTGACACTAAAATATTCATTACCTATGAGCTCATAACAAATAAAAAATAAGTAAACAGACTTTTTAGTTTGGACTTCCCATTTCTAATTAACATTAATGGGTTGTTAAAATTAACACAGTTAAACTTACTTGTTATGAAGAAAGTAGTAAACATGGGTTGTTAAAATTACATAGTTAAACTTACTTGTTATGAAGAAAGTAGTAAACATTTTCCGATGCACATAGAGTATTCTTATAAGCTATGAGAAAAACATAATAGCCTCATTGCGACTCGAAACAATTTTTGAAAATGCTTTCAGAGAATAAAAGTATGAAATGATATAGCATACAAAATTAAATGTGGTTAAGTTGGATATTTAAATCAGAGTAAGACAGGGCCTCTACATCTCCATGAACTATGTCCTAACTTTGAAGCATATAGCATGCTTCTTCTGTATCTTTTAAACAACCAACTTCCTTATCATTTAATTCAAAACAATACTTAATAACCTTGTATTTAGAGCATTTTTTAAATATAATTTTAACAGGGAAGACTATACCTCTGTTTATGGCTTATCTCTAAATCGTTCATCCTTGTCGCTCTCGTCACTAAAGTAACTCGTTTTCTTTATCTTCTATTTTTCCCTTTCTTCCTGCCTTCATCCAGAAGCACAACTCCATCACCCAACACCCTTTCATCAGCCCCGTTTTCCACTAACGACACATAATTAACATTCACAAACACCTCCTCACCACCATTTTCCTCATCATCCCCACCCTATTCCTCATACAGTCCTACTTTCCCGACCTATGCCCACACCTATCGGAAGCAAAATGTAACACTTGAAAAACTAAGAAGTGCATAAAAGGCAAAGGCAGAAATCGGAAAGGCAAAATAAACGCACCTGAACTCTGCTAAACTGTCGGGAACGTTTATCGCAAGATCGACACCATCACAGACCCCATGAACCCTAAAAGTTGTCGCGTCTGCTGCTTGATACACAACTACCATTCGTTTACCTGTGGTGGTTTCTCCACTGGTGTCGCTAGGTTGCACTTTTAAACCCACTGATCATTACCTTAACCACATTAATACAAAGGTTGCAAATGAGGACATTTCACAAAAAAATAAAGAGAAGCATTGACTGTTGGTAACTCACACCAAAACGGTTCGATTCGAAACGGTACAGGCTAAAACGATTCGTGTCGGAACGGTTCGATTCGAAATGGTACAGGTCGAAATGGTTCGCGTCGAAACGGCACAACCTCATACTGTGCACATTCACATAATCTCAATAAATCACTTCACTTGATGGGTTGATGTGTTTTTGTCACCGCATAGTGAGCGTCACGCATTATGCGTGCACTTTAAACCTACCTAGGTGATAGTCAATGGTTAGTTTTGTCATTTGTCCTCTATAACTTATTAGCACATCTTCTTTTTTATGATTAAAAATAAATCAGTTCCTAAACAGTTTCTCTATTTCTTTGTTCACTTCCATGTCATTATAGGTTGAAGTTCTAGTTGTTTAGTTGACTGAAACCCAGGCCACATATTTTTTCCTACTTGAGTTCTTTAACTGGGAAAAATTAGTTCTTTAACTGGGAAAAATTCTACCTAGAAAATCTACAACTACCTACTTGAGTTCTTTAACTGGGTAAAATTCTAGCTAGAAAATCTACAACTACAATGAACAACTGTTTTTCTAAAACAACTATTACTTAAAAGTTTTGTTTCTTAAACTACTTTTTCTATAAATTGTAGAACCAGGTTCAGTGTTTTCTATGAACGCCTTTTCATGACTCATGAGTAACTTATTGCATGAATTAAAGCTCATATGCCATGATTTTCCAATTGGTTTACTGTATTTATAGATTCAATGCATGCATCAGACTTTATTAAAGTGAAGCTATAACACATATTTGTGTTGTTTCAGCCTGAGAATCTAGGGTTTAATATGAGGGAAGCTGGATGCATTCTTTCGCAAAATTCATGATTCACCTAAGAGTAAACCCAATTTAGTAAATTAAAGATGGCCTAATTTAAATTTTGTGAAGAAAAACACTAAGATTGAAACAACTAAGAAACTGGTAATTAGAGCATCTATATAATAACCTAGTTTGGAATCGGTAGGCGATTCAATCAGCGAACGGAATAGGGTCGGTACTGGCGGTGGAGCATCGATATAATAACCTGCTTTGGAATCGGTAGGCCGCTTCAATCAGCGAACGGAATAGGGTAGGTACTGGCGGTGGTGTCAATCAACGATGATCAGTAGTAGCAGATGGAAGGGAGTCGGTAGTGGCGGTGGTGCGCACGCTGTTCTGGTCTGGAGAGTACGAAGAGGGGAACAGAGGACCAAATCAGACGCGTGGATAACCTAATTGCATGAGGTTTCAAATTACAAAAATACCCTCAAATACTGTAGCAAACACCTGTTGTAAATTGATATATATAATAATGTATGTTTATAACTAGTGGTGTAAACGAGCCAAGCAAGTTGCAGCTCTGCTCGTTTAACTTACGAGAGCATGCTTATGATTGAGCTCTATTTTTTAATCAAGCCTGGCTCAGGAATACACTTTCTAGCTCGAGCTCGGCATATTTATTATTTAATAATTAACTTTAAACATTTATATTGTGTGTGTATATATTTGTAAGTTTTTTACATATAAATGATATATATTATTTAGTTAATTTTATCATAATTTTACATATAAAAAAATAACTGTATAAATATATCTTATACATATAGGCTACGAGTTGGCTACAAAATCCAAAATTTCTAAAAAAGTGTAAAAAGTCATAAAACATCTTAACGTCAACCATAAAACACACCCAATACATAGAAATAACATGATAAAGCTTACTAAAACACCATATATGTGGGTTTTGTTTTGTGTTTTCGATGATAAGACTCTGATTATCCAATTACTAACATTATGTGTTTTATGTTGATTATCATGTTGTGTTTTATATTTATAGTTCTACGATGATGTGTCTGGGGTTTTATGGACTACTAGGGTTTGAATATAGTGTTTTAATAATCTTCACTTTGTTATTATGGATTTTGGGAATGTTTTAGGACTGAAATTATGGTGTTTCATAACTTTATATACTTTTTTATGAGATATAGACTTTGTAGCTGAACCTCACACTATTATTTAAATAATTATTTTAAATAATAGACCCATTTAGACTCGTAAGCCTTATCGGTCTCGCTAAATGAAGCTTAGGCCCAGACTCGTTTATTAATTATACAAGTTTAGTTTTTGACTCGTGTTCACGCTCAAACTCGTTTAAGTTTCGCTCAATTTGAGCTTTCACTAACACGGTCTTAATTAACTCATTAGCAATGGCTCATTTATAACCATGCTTACAACCTATAATAAGTTTGGTTTCCCTCATATGTGGGACAGACCCATCCCACTTTTCTCACTTCAACTTAATATTCGATATCTCACTCATATTTTCATTTATTTTCTAACACTTGTTTATCATAAATTTGTGTCTTGGTTAGCATATTCAACCATTACTCCTTATTATTACCAAAATTAACCATTATTATCATTATTATTATTTCAAGATAAGTTGTTATTTTCTTTCGGGGAAATACCACTGTCTAGGCATAAGGATGGTGGCACGGTCTTAATTAACTCATTAGCAATGGCTCATTTATAACCATGCTTATAGCCTATAATAAGTTTGGTTTCCCTCATATGTGGGACAGACCCATCCCACTTTTCTCACTTCAACTTAATATTCGATATCTCACTCATATTTTCATTTATTTTCTAACACTTGTTTATCATAAATTTGCATCTTGGTTAGCATATTCAACCATTACTCCTTATTATTACCAAAATTAACCATTATTATTATTATTATTATTATTATTATTATTATTATTATTATTATTATTATTATTATTATTATTATTATTATTATTATTATTATCATTATCATTTTAAGATAAGTTGTTATTTTCTTTCGAGGAAATACCACTGTCTAGGCATAAGGATGGTTTAACAACATATCAATACTTCAATAGTGTAACCAAACAAAATTGTACTCATTTGTTATTTGATATATGGATTTTAGTTGTCTAATAAACTAAAACAAATAAACAAAAAGGGACATACTAGCATACCACATATAGACAATTCATAAAGTGGTTTTGTTGATTGGTACCAGGATGATTAGTCGATAAGTAAAACATATTTCATGTTTGTCAAGAACAATTCACATGCAAGCAAAGCTGCGATTTTATGGTTTACACAAATTAAGACAATTTAAAATTAGCGATTATTATATTTAACCTTGGAAAAACATTGAGTTTTACGGCTATTTGATTGTTATCGCTTAATATCAAGAAGAAATCATATGAAAAACATTTGTTTCTCTTGATCAAAGTAGTAGCCATGGCACATCTACATCAATCATTAAGAAATAACATTGATATAATAATACTATTAATAACTAATGTGAAAATAATATTGATCTGGATAATATATATAGTGGCAGGATCTAGAGAAAATGTAACCCCCATAAAAATTTCGAGCCTTTAACTTTCATAGTAAATATTTGTTAATACAAAAATTATAATTTTAACTTAGCATCATTACCGAAACAAATCTAAATATCACATACCTTGAAACCTTCCTAAAATTAATTTAAGGGATTAAAATCGTCAAAACACTAAAACCTTAAGTTACCATATTATGCCACCTAGCAAGACACTAATCACTTCACTCATGGACACTTGTGACGTGTCGGAGCGTATATGGATTTTTAATATATTTTTAGTACATTATTACCCTTTTTATCAAGCTTTAAATTTGTAAAACACGATATAAAACTATCACTCTCTACAACACGCTAGGGTAAGTGCACTTATCGTTAGCATAGTATAGTGATGGTAAGATACCGAGATCGTCCAAGGACACAAGAGTTTTTAATACCGGAATATCCCCGACATCTAATCTAACCAAATATAGATAGAGAATTTTAGTTTTTAATAAATAAAAATAAAGAAACAAAATAAATAAATAAAACATATAGACAAGATAGAATCACTTGAATCCGACTCGTCATTTTTGTATCCTTTGATGATTTCCTCGCTTTGGGTTCTTTAAAAGATTATCTTAGTTATTGTGGCATGTCCCTCTTTTGGAGGCAACGCTACCCTCAGCCATATTGGTCTAAGTCAGTAGGGATACAGTCCCGTAAGACCGGATTATTGAAAGACAATTAAGTAAGTTATTAATACAAAAAGTGGCATGTCCCTCTTTTGGAGGCAACGCTACCCTCGGCCATATTGGTCTGAGTCAGCAGGGATACAATCCCGCAAGGCTGGTTTAAAGTTTTAATTGTAGCTAATTTATAAGTGATTACAAGCCGTTCTTACTTCCCCGATTTGAAGTTATTTGCCTCAAGGAAAGTCCTAACAAGCTTGAATCAGGTCCTCGTAGGATCTATACAATGAACGAAGCAAGTACTTTACCCAACCACCCTTTTAACCCCCTTGCAGACAGTTAACGCACTTTATACAGACCGTAAAGACACGAATGAGTGAATCAACAAAACATGAAGAAATGATTAAATTAAAGTTCACCTTCAATATAAAAAAACTAGTTATTAAAGTCATTAATACAAACCCAAATAAAAATTTACCAAAGCTAGGAAATCAAAAGTAATACATAAATGATTTTGTCTTCGCCAAGTGATGTAAGATATTAGCCCAGCATGGGCTTTGTTTGACAAAAACTCTTACTATCGATCTTGGATCCCGAGACTACACACACTTTAAGGATGGATGATGGATGAAAGGGATGGATTCCTTGATCCAATCTTCAAGAATATTAGGGTTCTCTCGTAAGGCATGTGCTAGCCAGCACGTGTTCAGTCCCATAATCATTAGCTTGAATTCTTCGTGACATTTAGGAGTTCTCCTAGAAAACAAGCAATGTTGTGACTTTTTAAAACTCTGGAACATGTATAGCCTTATCTGTAACTTTCTTTCCCATATCTGCTTCAGTTTGGATTAGACAAATAACATTTACAACCACATTTAGGAATTTCAAAAGTTTGACTGTAAACTTGGTCAAACTGTTTCCGCTGATCAATGTTTTAAAAAAATAACTTTGAATTAAAAAATTATTACTGATTAAATCATATTTAAAAACAGTCTCAAAGTTTTCTATTGAAACCGTCCAGGCCCAAGAGTTTAACAAATAGGCCCAAACAATCAACGAGTACGGTCCACATATGAGTGTGCGGACCAAACTCCTGAGTGCGATGGCAAAGAAGTCATTTTCCTTTAAAAAAAATAGGGACATTATTGTCAAAAGTATCACCTCGCACACCTTTAGGTCCCACCAGAGTGTACGGGGACCATTTGGTCAAGATACCGAGTGTGCGATGGACAAAATGTCGCAAACTCTCATGTCCTACCATAATGTACGGGTACCATTTGGTCAAAATACTGAGTGTGCGATGGGCAAAAAGGTCATTTGCTCCACTCACACACTCACTGATGGTAAAATTGTAATTAATGGGTGTAGGAGGGGCAAAAGCGTCCAAAATCATGGATTTCTTGAGTGTGCGGCCCCCTTTCATGCGTATAACCCACACGCCGTCACATTTGTTATCTTCTCTGGCCATTTTTCACATCCAAACCCAATTCCGGTCACCTACAACATGAACTAAAAACATTATCGATTCTACTAAACATTCATCCCATATCTATTACATCATCAACTACTTCCCAAACTCACAAACATTCAAAAACCTTAACAAAACAGATTATATCAGGTCAAAAACAACAATTTTACATCATGATACAGACCTATTACATCGTCATATTTTATCTTTAAGTTCTTCACAAGATCAGCCAAAGTTTCTAGCCATCAAGACTAAGCCTACCGACATATCACCCTAGAGTCAGACCATTTCAATATTGGTCTTACATGATTCAGCCTTAATCCACATAGTGAGAGTTCATTTCATTTCCCGCATTATACCAAAGAACTAAAAAACCTGTTTCTGTATTTCTCTGAATTTTTTATTTTTTATTTTTTTTTGTATTTTTCTGAGAGACTACATCCCCTAAATTTTTGCTTAAAATTGAAAATAAAAGAAATAAAAAGAAAAACAATTTTAAAGAAAAAATGTATTTACAAACGAAGAAAAATGTCTTTGTGACCAAGTTCAGTCCTCGAATTTGACCATTTTGAGAAGTTCTGGGAGTGTATTAAAACGTGCTCGATTAACCTGTTTTGTGAAGAGATCCGCAACATTGTCATCAATGTGAATATGTTCCATTGAGATAAGTCCTTGGTTGTATGAGTCACGAATAAAATGTATCTTTATGGCAATGTGCTTAGCTTTTGAAATATACACAGGATTTTTCACTATTTGGATTGTTATATCATTGTCACAATAAATGGGAGTCTGAGAGAAATTTAAACCGTAATCCAACAGTTGGTGTTGGATCCATATCACCTGTGAACAGCAGGCCGAAGCAGCCACATATTCAGCCTTTGCAGTTGACAGCGACACAATCTGCTGTTTCTTACATTGCCAAGAAATGAGTCTATCACCTAAATACTGGCATCCAGCTAATGTCGACTTCATATCCCTGTCCACACCTCCAAAATTACTGTCAGAAAAGGCACACAAGTTAAATGGGGAATCTCTAGGATACGAAAGACCAAGACATTTTTCGACTTACTAAGAATGGTATGTTGATAGTTCTTGACGATAATGATTCCAGAGAAATTAGTGTGTACGAGATGGGTTTGTGTGATTGGACTTTGAAAACAATGGATAATAATTGTGATTTGAGCAGCTGTCAAATTTCTTTATCATTACCTTACACCCCTTTTTTCAGATTTTGTGGAGCCTACCAAGTGTGCAGTGGGCCCAACACTAATCCTGAGACCAAAAACAAGTTTTTGAAGAAAAGCAATCCTTTTCAATTCTTGAACGAGGTCATTTTTTAAATAACTTTCACACAACAAATAAAAATAAAATTAAAAAAATAACCATTTGTAAGCCTTTGCCTACGGGATCAAATCACAGTGTTTCAGGCCAGAGTACATTTATCAACTTTGATTTACTTTGGATGATCTGGGCAATTGCCAGTATATTTGTCCACTTAAACTTATTGCCTTAGACTTTTCCCATATGACTGACTGTGACGGATTTATCATGTTTTGATATATTGGAGGTGAACACTCAAGCAAATCACAATCAAATCATAGAATTAAAATCAGTACACTCTATCATGCAAGTAGTTTCCCTACCACATATTTTCACATCGTCTGTTCTAGGATTCTGAAACCTTGACTGGGACTTGGTTGAGAAGAGAACAGAATAGATCATATGTAGAGATATATGGATATAATATACAGATAAAATGATTTTTCAATTGATATAGGTTTGGGGTTTCGTTTGGCTCTAGAGGGCCTCTTTCTGGTGTATTTTGATATACAACATGACTGTCACACCCCCAAAATACCACATGTGGAATCCCCCGCGAGGCGTGTGATGTACCAGGATCTAGCCACCAATCAGATTGAACTCATAAAACTCATAAAAATAAATCAATTAAACTTTCATTTATTAGAATAAAGCGTTATAAAACATTATTTATAAATCAGCGGAAGCATAATACAATCGTCATTAAGTTTCGTAACTCATGTGTATAAAAGCCATTAAACTTGTCTTGTGAATCCTTGTAACTGGACCCATGACCACTCCAGCATCCCAGACAACAAGTTCCAACAACATGTACCTAAAGGCCTGCAAGCATGCCAACAAAACGTGTATCAGACAGCGCTGGTGAGTTCACTGATTTGTTTAACCGTTCGTTACCGATCACTGATTTATGTTATGTTATGTTGATAATAACTCGATACCGTAGACGGCCCTTTTTGCCCTTCTCCAATGCTCTATCAAACAATGGTCATGATTTAAAGTTATTAGTTCACGCCCGTCCTATCCAGGTACGTCATGAGGGTGTCAAACCTAATAGCGCTATCAACTAATAACCCTATTGCCCTACAAGCAACTAACCCGGTAGTATGATGGGACTTAAGTGATAGAGAGTGAGTGTATTATCCAACATTAACGTTTACTGAAAACCGTTGCATATCCCCTGCAAGGATATGCGTTTGTGAAATCTGCCTCACATCCCTTACAAGGATGTGGGTATTTGAAAACTGCCTCATATCCCCTACAAGGATATGGGTTACGAAAATCTGTTTACAAGTTTTGTCAGTTTGATTGTTTCCACCGGATGCATGCTTGTTTTGAGAGAAGTGAACTCACCTTGGTTTGCTCGGTAGGATTAGTTACTTGTTCACACATAATCAGTCAAAGCCTATGATGTTCATATATACGAAATCAGTTTACGTTCACGTTGTTCACGTATGTTCATAGTGTGTATTCGTAGCAAGGATCATCGCATAACAGAGAACAGTCATTCATAACATACGTAACAGATAAGTTCGTTATTTACATGCATGTTTCGTAATAGTACATAACAGTTAAGTGAGCTATTCATCATAAGCAAGTCATGTTTCCTCAGTTATATATAACATCATTAACAGGCAGAAGTCATTCAAGTTCCATACACATGATGAACCACAGTCTGTTGATCACAGTTATTCGTCAACTGTAACGCCCCAAAATCCGAATTTAAATTTGATAACTTGATCCCTTGTGCTAAAGCTTAATATAAGGTAACCAAGTTATTTAGTTTAGTTAAAATGTAACTTCAGTAACAAAGAATGAATTTCTTTGTGACCAAACAAGATAATGAACAAACTATAGGGGTTAAAAAGGGGCAAGTGGAAATATGATTTAATTAAAAACATGGGGGAAAAAAGGAAAAACCCAATTCTGGGTCTTGTGGGTCGCGAACAGAAGGCAGGAAAGGAGAAACCCTTCTCCTTCAATTGAGTTCAAGAAATTCAGCCAATTGAAGCCCTAATCGTAGTTGTACTCATGCATGTCAATGATTTCTTGGTCATCTAGCCCTAATAAATACATGGTAAGTTGTAATTTTGGATTTGATGATGTTTGTATGAACTGGGTTATGATCAATCCTCGAAATTGTGTGAAATTGAGCATGATTATATGTTAAGGTTATCGTATGGAATGCGAGTTATACACGATTTTGATGCTATTTGAGGTTTTTGTGAAAAACCCACTTGTAGAAGTAATGTTATGAAGATGATGATGTTGCATGTGCTAAACCAAATATAGTTTTGATGTATATGAAGTTGGATATTGTGGATTATTGTTAATGACCTTGATCTAGGATGAAAGTTAGGTGAGGTTAGGGGAATTTGATGATCTTGATATGAACTAGTAAGAATATGCAAAGAATGCTTGTACATAATGTTTTGTTAGTAGTACACCCGCCAAGTGTTCGATGAAATGCCTAAGAGAGCAAAATTGTGAAATTGTATGAAAGTTGTGGGTAAGTATGTATAGAAGGTGCTTATGGTGTAGCCGTTAGCAAAATAATAAGTTAAGTGTGCTTAAGGTGGAGTCCATATGAGAATTTGGATTTGAATGTATGGTTTGATAAAATTATGCATTAGGAACTTGTACCTTATGCTTCAATGGTGTGATGCTCGCCATGTAATTGATGCGCTTGATTTATGGTGATTAAGAGTGAATGTGTATGAATGTGAAATGAATAGTTTATTGATAAGTGATAATGTTGGAGTTATGTCGTGTACGTATGTAAAATGATAATTTTGATTAAGTGAATGTTGAACAATGCGGTTGTCGAATGTAGAGTTATGAAAGCATAAGTATGCGTAAATTGGTTGTGTATATTGTGTATGTGACTAGGTGATCATATAGTTGTATGTGTTATACAACATTATGTATGAAATTAATATGATGTCATTAATATGGTCTATTATATCAACATAAATGCGTGTTCAAAATTTGGAAGTTATATGCTAGAAGGTTGACTTTCTGAAAGTCAACAGAGAATTTTATAGCATGGTTAGGCATTTTGACACAAATATAAGAATCTAGAGATCATGGAATATGTGTTAGATCAATTACGTGTTATGTGTGACAACGAATTTGGATTTCAAAGATATTGAACTATGTGGTTGACAAATCATGTCGTATGCGTGTTAGTGAAAGTTAATGTAGATAAGAGTTGGAAAATGTGTGTTAATATGAATGAGCATGAATACTAACATTATTATGGCATGACGGCATGAAAGAATAGGAACCACACTAGCATGGACCAAGCATGGAAGGCTAACGGGTCAAGATGAGGCAAGGAAGCGGGTATGAACACGGATGCACAAGGTAAGTGATTCCGTAATCACTTCTTAGTTGTTTATGTAATGTTATATGCAATTTAATTATATGTGATAATTGAGGTCAAATAGGAATGAATTATATGATGTCAATGAAGTATTCAACGGATCTTAGTTTTGATCCGAGCAAGGTAGGTGTGATTAAGAAATTGTAGCTAAGTAGTGGAATTGGTTACTTATGTAAGGAATTCCTTTGTTATTAAGGATAGAGCATAGTTGACTAAAATTCCCTTGATAGGTATATCGGGCAAACGACCTTAGAAGTCGTTTGGAAACGAGCGATTCGATTAGAGTAATGTCTTGGACAAGTATGAAAGCGAAGTATAGGGTTTTGTATGTCATAGTCCACTTAATGCGCAAATACCCATAACGGGTCAAAAATAAGCCTTTGAGCGAAAATGGGTTAAGAGGATGCAAGACGTCCGAGAATTTAATCTTTTATGATAGGTGCCAATGAAATTATTAAAGTTCATATGAGATTGAGGTCAAATAAACAGATTATGTTGATAAATGCACGAACGGGTCAAATAGTTAGAAAATGATAATATGTCGAATGCACGTAAGTTAAGAATTTCCTTAATCCGGAGGTAGGATTTTAAGTTAATATGATAGAATGTGAATTTACAAGCATGTAGGAAGAAACGGGAGGTTAAACGGGTAAACGGTTCAAAAGTTATGCGCGTTTTAGTGCGTACGGACGACGAAACGGAACTGCAGAAAACTGCAAATTCTAGAGGGCGTCGCCGACGGGTATGGGGGCGTCGCCGACGGGCTCCAGAAAGCGAATTTTTGGCTGACGGGTTATTTGACTGTCTACGGGGATTTTTGGCTACGGGTAATTGCAAGGGCCGTCGCCGACGCCCTCCCCAAGTTCAAAAACCTAAAAATTTGTTATTTAAGTTGATTTATGTATCGTAGGCTTCGGTTTGTTATCCGTGGACTACGGTGAACTTTCCAAACATGATTTTGATGGTTCCTTAGATGTCTATGGGCTATAAATCTAAGTCTAAGTCCCATGTAAATATTGTATGATTATATAAGAATGTAGGAAAGATATGTACGTATGTGGTTGTGTATGTATGTGTAAAGACATGTATGAGTGTATGCACGTATGTAAAGTTGTAAGAAAGGTATGTATGTATGTAGAGGAGTATGTATGCATGCAAGATGGTATGTGTGCATGATTTAAATACGTAGAGTTTTAATGTTACTAATTATGCGTTTGAGGTTGGTATGTAATGCAGGAACGAGTACATCGGATTCTTACGAAATTTAAGCCCAACCCGGAATAAGAGGATGAGTAAGGATAGTTGGATGAACTAATGTTAAATTGCCAAACGTTATTCAATCCTTAATTATATGAGATTAATGTTATATGATGTTGTCGTTGACTAATGGCTAAGTTGTATGTGATGCCCACAGGTGATACACGGTCTTCTTCTGCTACTTAGGAAGTGAAGCGGACGTAGATCGAGTCAAGAGCAAGGATTGCACGGATAGATCGATCATATAGTTGAAATATATAACATCTAGAAATGTAAATTTTAGTATGAATGTTGTGAATTCTTTTATAGAACGTTTAACATTTTAGCTTTTGGAACCTTCTCGAAAGTAATGTCGTTAATAAGGAAAGAAATTTTAAAGCTCTTTTCCGCTGCGTCATTTTTTTAAGGTAAAACGTGTTAGTGCGTAACATTAACATGGTGAGTGACGAAACATCAGGGTATTTCGTCAGCATATAGATGACGAAACATCAAGGTGACGAAACATGTAGGTGACGAAACATGTAGGTGTTTCGTCGTCTGGGTAACCTTGTGGGGAGGGTCTTTCGTCACTGCTGGATTTGGTGAAATACCCTACTCTTCGCCAAATCTCAGCACATTAGTTTCATAATCAAGTTTTTCATAATCACAACAGTTTCCATATTCATCATGTAATTTCTAATTATCATCAATTCATTAACATAATCTAATCGTACCCTTCGTCTCCATTTGGATCAAACGACATACTTATCTCACCCATGTTTGTCATCAATCTAATAGCAAGAACTCCATTTAGTAACAGTTAAAGACAGCACATAATCCCTAATCATCAAACGAATCAATAATAAATCAATCAGTCAACCACCGAGTCACAATAATGCAAACACTCGTAACAGAAGATCATTCATTATGTCACAATCTCAATCAATTCGATCATCATCCATTCAACATCAAACACACTACCCATCAGATCATACACATCGGATCCTAGTTTCTAGCATGCACGGATAAGATTTAACACAATAATCTGTAACTATTCAATCACATAACACCGGGAAATCGGATTAAATAATGATAATAGTAACTAACCGAGATGATCAAGACCAAGAACACGAAAAGCTTCAGGAAGAGTATGGCATCCGTCACGTATGCGAGGGGGAGAGGGAACTTAGGGTTTGATATATTTATGTTTAACAGGTTACGAAGGGTTATACTAAAATGACAACAGACTATACTGGGCCTCTAATCAACCTGGGCTGAAAGCCCTTTCTGACGAACAACCATCCCGACGAAATACTATTTTTTGTCAGGTGAGACTTGTGGCGAAATACCATTTTTCGTCGGGAAACACCATTTTTCGTCGGGTGAGACTTGTGGCGAAACATCAGATAAACTATATTTAACATTTCACATTTTTACAACCAAGCATTACACATTAATCCTAACAATGCATTAACATTAACCATACTAATAACATGCACAAGTTACAGCATCAACAACTGGGTTGTGGAACAAGTAATGCGAAACAGCAAGACGTTACGTTAACTCAGGATGACTGTGGATTTTCCGCGGGTACCACATCATCCCCAACTTGAAAGGGAATTTCGTCTCGAAATTCACCAATGACAGCAAAAGTTGGTTCAACCACCTGAACAATTGAGGATGTTAGAGTTTTATCAGACTTTTACGTTCCTATGTGAACTCCGGTCCACGTCTTGAGTTCCAACGACTCTCACGATTGTCATACGACTATGCTAACGAACCTTGACTTCCTGGTCCATGCTTTCGATAGATCCCCTGATACCGCTACTAGTCATTAACCTTAGGCTCTAGCAAGGGTATCACAAGCGTTTCACCGAACAAACACTGCCTTAGATCCGAGACACAATTGACATCGTTCACGTTACCCAATTCGTCGGGTAACTCGAGTTTGTAAGCCATGTCACTGATTCGTTCCAGGAATCCGAATGTCCCAACGCATCGTAAACTAAGCTTGCCACGTTTTCGATTGTCACACCCCGACCACGTAAAACAACAAATCGTGGCGGAAACGTCGGGGAGTGTTGTAACCGAATCAGTGTTTCATAACACATGGGAATTTGAAATTTTGTTTTATTGATTAACTGAATTACAATGTCTAAACAAACAAAGAAGTATAACATAATTAACTAGTCTTGCATCTTTTATTGTCACTAAGGCCCAAGTCCGCCTATGTGTATCTTGATCAATCCTCTGCATCATCTCCTGAAACACATGTGAAAATAGGTACGTCAGCATAAAAATGTCGGCGAGTACATAGGTTTTATTGATTTTTGATTCATGACTTATAAGTTTAGAAAAAGTTGTTTAACAAAAAGTCAGTCATGATCCTTGTAAAATGTTTTGTTTTATAAATCATTTGAAAAACGATGATAGATATGTATATTTAAAAGAATAATGTAAGGGTAAATGAATATCCAAGTAAAATGAGTTTGTATAAAACAAACTGTTTTGTAAAAACAATGTCTTGTGAAAAATATGTTATTTGTGTAAAATGTATAAGTCCAAATTAAATGAATTAAATAACGCTACGACATGTAATATAATACAAGCACTTATATATAGGAAGTACCAGCGGCGTATCCACCATGCTTGTATCATACTACACACGCCTCGTTACTTAAATCACTTACCCAAACAAACGACCAATGTAAAATGTTCATGTTTAAACCGAATGTCAAATGTTCTTGTATAAACCAATGTCATATGTTAAAAGTCAAATGTAATCAAGTAGTATGTGACAAATGTTATGTATGGTAAGTAATATATGATTATCTAAACCAAAAGTAAAAATGAACAAAACAAAGTATTATGATTATATCAGAAAGTTGTGTTTTGCAAAGTAAATGCATGTTTTACTGATATAAACACTTATACGGTAAGTTAAACGCATACATTCAAGCCTTGAGACAGACGGATAACCCTAAGTCAAGGTTATCAAAAGAAATGTTATCGGATTCAGTCATTCCTTTCACCCAAACAAACCTAGGATGTCAGGAACGGGATTTGTCAAGTCCTATGGTACCATTACTTACTACCAAGCGGCGTAGCTAATGTTAATGAATGTATATAAGTCCCGTTTTTACAAACCAAATGTCATACCAAATATAAACATGTTTTATGAAAATAATGTACCTAGTATGCTTAAGTGAACATACAAGGTAGAGATGTAAACAATGTGTCCATATGTTACGAGAACATATGCAACAGAGATGCAATGTAAAACAATGTACTAAGTATGCTAAGTTAACATACAAAGCAGAAAAGTCATCTAAAACAATGTGCTAGCATGGTCAGTCAACATACATAGCAAAAGAAAATGTAATGTAAAACAATGTGCTAGCATGCCAAGTAAACATACATAGCAAAACATAATGAAATCATGTACTAATAGTGTACTAATGAACATAGCAAGTATATGATATGAAAACATGAAAAGCACGAAAGTAACAAGTAGGCACATGTGTTTCACCCCAAAATGTTTGGAAAACAGTAAAAGAGGGGTCTATGTACTCACTTGAGGGTGTTTAGAAGTCTTGAACAACAACCAAGCAAAGCTAGAGGGATCACGGAATCAAACGACACCTTATATAGATAACTACATAAATAACCGGACCTAAATCGGGAGATCGGATAGTATGAGGTTTCGTAAACCAAATGAGTATTGGAACTCATATGATATGGTTTAACAAAGCGTACATACTAAAATGAAACCTAACCTAAGTGCTTATGACCCATTACAACCCGTTTAGGTAGCTTATGCTACTTTAACGCGTCGTTTGCATAAAACGCGTTTGGAACGCCTAACTAGTCCTATGACAAGTATTATATGCCTTAACATGTCTAATAATGTTACCTAACCAGTTTAGATGTCAAAATTTTGGTTACATATGCTTTAAATGAATTTATGCATAAAAAGGGTATTTTGGTAATTTACCTAAGGCATATAAACTACCTATCATACAACTACTTAAACGAAGTGACCATAAGGTATAGCCTCGGAAGGCTATTCCCTATACAACTATGGTCACCTTATGTGTTTGGTCAGACCCTAATGATCGACCAAATGGGTAGGGTTCGAAAGTATAAGCGATTGATTAGATCGCTTACCTTTACGACCCTAAACAAGCACAATCTAAAAGTGACGAGCTAAACATGCTAGAACATGTTTAGTTAAGTTAGAAAACGGGCTTGGTATCAAAACAAACGGTTTTGATACCCTAGAGTAGTTTGGTGACAAAATACGCGAGAAAACGCATTTTGGCCGAAACTATGACTCGTCACTGAGCCTAGATAACGTGGTAATCAGTAGGTATAGTCACTAGGGACTATAACCATCGTGATTACGCTCACGTTATGAAGTTCAAACGAACTTCGCATTGACCATAAACTGGTCAATGCAGAAAGTCAAACGCAGTTTGACTTTAACGCTAAAACGAAAGAAGAGCATGAAAGAATACTTACAGAAGGTCCCCGCAAGATTTGACCCGATTCACTCTCAGGTAGGAAGCATATACTTCCACTTAGAGAGTATAGAATCAGATCATATTGTGAGGAATGAATGAAATGGGTGAGGGGTATTTATAGTTTTCACACAACCGTTGGGATCGTTTATCGAAAACCGAGCTTCAATCTCAGCCATACACCTCGTGCCCACTGATTTGTGAAACCATGGGACCTTAAAACCAGCCCATAGGAACCTTAAAACCATTTGCAAAACCAAGGAGCAGCTGGGTTTTCTTAAAAATGGTTTCTGCTGGTCTGGGAGGGCTTTACGGACCGTAAGAGGGTCCATACGGTCCGTAAGGACCTGGTTAGCTGGCAGTAAGTTTCACAAAATGGCAGAACAGGCCCCTGAGTCTCCGAACTTGATTTTTGATGCATTTTGACACGTTTAAGCCCCGTTAACCCCATTTTAAGGCTCAAATATGAAGTTAAAGTATAGGGAACTTAAAATATGCTCAAAAATATGTCGGATGTCAGTTCGTTTGGCCGTACGGTTACGTTGTTCGGTTAATTAGGATGGAAGTTGTAGCGGACGCGAAAACGATCCAAATTGTGAAACGAATGAAGTTTTGACAAGCCAATCACTAAAACATAATATTTTAATGATTGCATAAATTTTTGGATGTTCGGATGCATTCAGAACGTAAGTTATGCTCGAAAATGCAAACTTATGCACTTTTTGAAGCTTTTAGTCCCTGAATGAACAGAAAGTTTATTCTAGGACACCGAACACCTCAAAGCCTATTTCTAGGCTATATAGAGGTTATTTAAGGTATGTTAAGCCTATGTCACTATTCCAGAGTATTTGTTGCATTAAACTGGTTATATTTACGCATCAGTGCGCGTATAACCTTCCTGAAAGCGATTTAAAGCCCGAAATCGAACAAGAATTGATATGTGCAAACGATACACATATTTTTACAAATCCCAAGTATGAAATACAATATTTCATTGGTTTGGTATATGTTTGATGGTTGAAGTGACACAGGTGTCACAGTCTCCCCTACTTTAGGAAATTTCGTCCCGAAATTTATTTAGAGGAAACTTGTGAGAGCTTGAAACATGAAGTTGAAAAGATCGAACAACACTGGTTAGAGTCCTGAACTTCTAGTAACTTTAAATAACATCATGCTTGCAATGTGAGAGGGTCACTTATATACAAGTATATAAAGCGTTATTGGTGCGTCCATCGTAGCTCTATTACATTGTTCGCATATCGTTATGGTTGCCACTATTGGTTCTTACACATAAAAAGTCTTACTGTGGTTCCCGTGCAGTGAACTTCGTAATTATGTATGCATCCATAATTACGTAATTCCTTGCATAGTCACGTAGTGCATCTTATAATGTGTAGGGGTAGAAAGTAATGAACGAACTTGTGATGATTGTGACTAGACCACCATAGGGTCCTTTTAATTAAACCAATAAATGATTTAAATAGACAACCAAGGAGTCCTTTCAGCTTATATCTTCACATGTCATTCTTAACCATATTTTGACCTAGACCACTTAAAGGGGTCTCTTTGAATGATGGAATGGCACTATAAAATCCATAGGTCTTAACTATCACGTAGAAGCCCAAATTAAGGATTTAAGGTAGTACCTTTTGAATATCCTACTACGAATCCCTCATATGAAGATATGAAAGGTTCTACGAGGATTTGGATAACGGATATCCAGAGTATAGAAAAATACAAAATGCACAAAAGAAAACACAAAATGCATAAACACATAATCACATAATTATTTAACTTGATTTTAGATTTGTTATCATTTTGTTAATTTGTTCTGCTAACTGTGCACATGTATTTAAAGCATACCAGGTATCCAATCAGTGGATTTTGATTGGTGCTTTAAATATTTCCAAGAATCTAACTATAAAGATAGAAAGATTTTAAGAAGAAAATTCGATTTCGATTATAAGGAATCGAAATGTTCGAATTAAGGCATACAAGGAATCCAATGAAGGATTCAGATCTGGATGATAATCATCCACAAGGGTCTAATTGTGAAGATAAAAAGATCCCATATGGATTTTAGAAGTTGAAGATGTTTTGAAACCTTGCACTAGATGTGCTTAAGTCAAAACATGAAGTAAAAATGCTTATGAAATTGAGATGCTAGATATGCCAAGGCGACATATGAAGCGGAATTTGAAGGTTAAGTCAATGTATGAGGAAAATATTTTGAAAACTATGCATGGGGTTCTAAAATGTGTTCAATGTTTTTGGAAACCTTATATATAATACTTTTGAAATCATAAAGTAGGTGTATTAGGTAGGTATATTTATAAAAATGTTTTGAAATCATGCGAGATAAATTTTGAAATTATGTATAAGGTTTTTGAGAACATGAATGATGCTTTTGAAATCATGCACTTGATATAAGTAATTATACTGTATTAATAATATTTTGAAATCATGAAGGTTGTTTTTGAAAACATAGACAATGTTTTTGAAATCATGGAGGTTGTTTTTGAAAATATAGACAATGCTTTTGAAATCATGCATTTGATATATTAAGTAAATACACTATATTAAAAATGTTTTCGAACTATATATAAAATGTTTATGAAGGTTGTTTTGAAAACTTATGTTATGCATGTTAAAAAAAATCAGAACGTAATGGGTATGAGATTTGAAAATACCCTTAGTTATCTAACCAAGGATTCAAAGGCACAGATGTGCAAACAGCACGATTACTCACAATTTCGCTTTATTTCTTGTACTTCGTCTCCTAGAATAAACCAGTACTTAAAATTTTCGAGGAAATCATGAGCGATCACTTGAAAGGGAGAATCACAAGAGTAGTTTGTAAAGAGCATAGTTCCTTGATGTAGGTATCATAGGGAAATGCCATACACACATGTAACTACATTTGTATATCAGAATTGCGAACAACGACTTTTATTTATGAACAAAACAGATTGTTTCACAATACAAGAAAACAAAAGAAACAAAGGCATAAGACATCAACATCTTTAGCTCGGCCAAATGCTCATCCAAGGGTTGGATTTGCATTGACAATCTTCGAGCATTTGTTCCTGAAATGGCTCGTCTCACCACAGTTGTAGCAAGTACCAGACGGAAAACGAGCTTGAGTAGGGTTGACTTCGAGTTGGGTAGTAGCAAGGTTTATAGCAGCTTTGTTTTGGATAGCAAAGCGGCGTATGTTAATCAAATGTCCCCACCGTCCACAGTAGGTACATTTGGAGCAGGGTATGAGGTTTAAATGATGACGGTTGCATTGCTTGCACCATGGGGCAGCTCCTAAGTACGGTTTCCTAACTGGTGGCGCTGCCACTTGGTTAGGTCCCGCTTGATTAGGTGTAACTACTGCTGGTTTCCTTGAAGCCTTACGCTTCCTTAATTTTGGTGCAGGCTTGACTTCTGCTTCCTTCAGTGACTCCTGAGTGGCTTCATTTTTGAGACGAGACATGGCAATGCCTAGATCCACAGACTTCAAAATCACTTCGCCTATTTACTGGGCAAATTTGGCTGTTTGCTCGGACATTTGACCGTTGCTGAGATGAAGAGACATTCTAGAAGAAAATGGAAGATATAGGAAGAAACAAGTGAAATGTTATCGGTTGAAACAAACAGAATGGAAATGCATAAGAATTGCGATCATTTGTTTGTTACCTAAGGCAAACAAATGAGACGGTGACAAATCAAAGCAAACAGGTCATAATAATGTATCGCTGAAGACATGCTTACCAATAAGTGAATACTCACCCCAAGAGTTCCCAGGTAAGAGTGACTGGTCCGATACTGCGGATTTGTACGAACACTCTAGCCATAGACAGAAAACTCAGAGTACAGGCATTCACCCTTCCAGTTTGCACGTGTTCACATTATAAGACCCAAACTTTGACGAGATTTGAAGACTTAGAGGGTTCAAAACCTTATAATCAATCATCCTATAACAGATGATTGCTTTTCAAACTGGTTTTGAAATTTATGTTCTTGTTGTGGTTGTCGCCTAAGGATAGGTGACGGTATTGTTTTATGACTAAACGCAAGTAAACTCACGTTAGGGTCCTAGGAAGGTTATAGACTAGGTCAAAGCATTACTAATAACCTAATTCCCTATAACCATGAGCTCTGATACCAACTTTTCTGTCACACCCCGACCACGTAAAACAACAAATCGTGACGGAAACATCGGGGAGTGTTGTAACCGAATCATTGTTTCATAACACATGGGAATTTGAAATTTTGTTTTATTGATTAACTGAATTATAATGTCTAAGCAAACAAAGAAGTATAACATAATTAACTAGTCTTGCATCTTTTATTGTCACTAAGGCCCAAGTCCGCCTATGTGTATCTTGATCAATCCTATGCATCATCTCCTGAAACACATGTGAAAATAGGTACGTCAGCATAAAAATGCCGGCGAGTACATAGGTTTTATTAATTTAGGATTCATGACTTATAAGTTTAGAAAAAGTTGTTTAACAAAAAGTCAGTCATGATCCTTGTAAAATGTTTTGTTTTATAAATCATTTGAAAAACGATGACAGATATGTATATTTAAAAGGATAATGTAAGGTTAAATGAATATCCAAGTAAAATGAGTTTGTATAAAACAAACTCTTTTGTAAAAACAATGTCTTGTGAAAAATATGTTATTTGTGTAAAATGTATAAGTCCAAATTGAATGTATTAAATAACGCTACGACATGTAATATAATACAAGCACTTATATATAGGAAGTACCAGCAGCGTATCCACCATGCTTGTATCATACTACACACGCCTCGTTACTTAAATCACTTACCCAAAACGACCAATGTAAAATGTTCATGTTTAAACCGAATGTCAAATGTTCTTGTATAAACCAATGTCATATGTTAAAAGTCAAATGTAATCAAGTAGTATGTGACAAATGTTATGTATGGTAAGTAATATATGATTACCTAAACCAAAAGTAAAAATGTACAAAACAAAGTATTTTGAATATATCAAAAAGTTGTGTTTTGCAAAGTAAATGCATGTTTTACTGATATAAACACTTATACGGTAAGTTAAGCGCATACATTCAAGCCTTGAGATATACGAATAACCCTAAGTCAAGGTTATCAAAAGAAATATTATCGGATTCAGTCATTCGTTTCACCCAAACAAACCTAGGATGTCAGGAACGGGATTTGTCAAGTCCTATGGTACCATTTACTTACTACCGAGTGGCGTAGCTAATGTTAATGAATGTATATAAGTCCCGTTTTTACAAACCAAATGTCATACCAAATGTAAACATGTTTTATGAAAATAATGTACCTAGTATGCTTAAGTGAACATACAAGGTAGAGATGTAAACAATGTGTCCATATGTTACGAGAACATATGCAATAGAGATGCAATGTAAAACAATGTACTAAGTATGCTAAGTTAACATACAAAGCAGAAAAGTCATGTAAAACAATGTGCTAGCATGCTCAGTCAACATACATAGCAAAAGAAAATGTAATGTAAAACCTTGTGCTAGCATGCCAAGTAAACATACATAGCAAAACATAATGAAATCATGTACTAATAGTGTACTAATGAACATAGCAAGTATATGATATGAAAACATGAAAAGCACGAAAGTAACAAGTAGGCACATGTGTTTCACCCCAAAATGTTTGGAAAACAGTAAAAGAGGGGTCTATGTACTCACTTGAGGGTGCTTAGAAGTCTTGAACAACAACCAAGCAAAGCTAGAGGGATCACGGAATCAAACGGCACCCTATATAGATAACCACATAAATAACCGGACCTAAATCGGGAGATCGGATAGTATGAGGTTTCGTAAACCAAATGAGTATTGGAACTCATATGATATGGTTTAACAAAGCCTACATACTAAAATGAAACCTAACCTAAGTGCTTATGACCCATTACAACGCGTTTAGCTAGCTTATGCTACTTTAACGCGTCGTTTGCGTAAAATGCGTTTGGAACGCCTAACTAGTCCTATGACAAGTATTATATGCCTTAACATTTCTAATAATGTTACCTAACCAGTTTAGATGTCAAAATTTTGGTTACATATGCTTTAAATGAATTTATGCATAAAAAGGGTATTTTGGTAATTTACCTAAGGCATATAAACTACCTATCATACAACTACTTAAACGAAGTGACCATAAGGTATAGCCTCGGAAGGCTATTCCCTATACAACTATGGTCACCTAATGTGTTTGGTCGGACCCTAATGATCGACCAAATGGGTCGGGTTCAAAAGTATAAGCGATTGATTAGATCGCTTACCTTTACGACCCTAAACAAGCACAAATCTAAAAGTGACGAGCTAAACATGCTAGAACATGTTTAGTTAAGTTAGAAAACGGGCTTGGTATCAAAACAAACGGTTTTGATACCCTAGAGTAGTTTGGTGACAAAATACGCGAGAAAACGCATTTTGGCCGAAACTATGACTCGTCACTGAGCCTAGATAACGTGGTAATCAGTAGGTATAGTCACTAGGGACTATAACCATCGTGATTACGCTCACGTTATGAAGTTCAAACGAACTTCGCATTGACCATAAACTGGTCAATGCAGAAAGTCAAACGCAGTTTGACTTTAACGCTAAAACGAAAGAAGAGCATGAAAGAATACTTACAGAAGGTCCCCGCAAGATTTGACCCGATTCACTCTCAGGTAGGAAGCATATACTTCCACTTAGAGAGTATAGAATCAGATCATATTGTGAGGAATGAATGAAATGGGTGAGGGGTATTTATAGTTTTCACACAACCATTGGGATCGTTTATCGAAAACTGAGCTTCAATCTCAGCCATACACCTCGTGCCCACTGATTTGTGAAACCATGGGACCTTAAAACCAGCCCATAGGAACCTTAAAACCATTTGCAAAACGAAGGAGCAGCTGGGTTTTCTTAAAAATGGTTTCTGCTGGTCTGGGAGGGCTTTACGGACCGTAAGAGGGTCCATACGGTCCGTAAGGACCTGGTTAGCTGGCAGTAAGTTTCACAAAATGGCAGAACAGGCCCCTGAGTCTCCGAACTTGATTTTTGATGCGTTTTGACATGTTTATGCCTCGTTAACCCCATTTTAAGGCTCAAATATGAAGTTAAAGTATAGGGAACTTAAAATATGCTCAAAAATATGTCGGATGTCAGTTCGTTTGGCCGTACGGTTACGTTGTTCGGTTAATTACGACGGAAGTTGTAACGGATGAGAAAACGATCCAAATTGTGAAACGAAACGAATAAATTTTTGGATGTCCGGATGCATTCAGAATGTAAGTTATGCGCGAAAAATGCAAACTTATGCACTTTTTGACGCTTTTAGTCCCTGAATGACCAGAAAGTTTATTTTAGCACACCGAACACCTCAAAGCCTATTTCTAAGCTATGTAGAGGTTATTTAAGGTATGTTAAGCCTATGTCACTATTCTGGAGTGTTTGTTACATTAAACTGGTTATATTTACGCATCAGTGCGCGTATAACCTTCCAGAAAGTGATTTAAAGCCCGAAATCGAACAAGAATTGATATGTGCAAACGATACACATATTTTTACAAATCCCAAGTATGAAATACAATATTTCATTGGTTTGGTATCTGTTTGATGGTTGAAGTGACATAGGTGTCACATCGATAGCGTACCGCACCCTCCCAGGGTGAGACTTTCGATTATGACACGTTCGCCTACAACGAACTCCCAGTGTTTCCTAAGCTTATCAACTTTCCTGACAGTCACGCATTGCCGTCAAACAATTTCCGATCTAAGCAATCTTCAAGTGTTTCGAGTACAAGTCCTAGACCCGTGATTAGGTTGTCATCCACCTCAGTCCAACAAGGAGGTTGGCATTATCATCCATGCTTTGCCTCAAACAGAGCTGTATGCGCACCAAAACGGTAACGGCTGCGGTAGAACTCACCCCAAAGTTACGTGTCCTTCTAAGTGTTTTCTAAAGTCAATCACGCATATGCTCGCAGCATGTCTTCGTGTGTCAGGATGGTTCGTTGCTCTGTCCGGTTGTCCTACAATGATAAGTAATGCTCATGTCTAGACGTGAGCCAAGGGTGTTGTGTATTGCCTGACATAAATCAGGTATAGATCAAATCAAAGGTATCAGAAGTTGGCACCTCATGCCTAAAAACCTCCTCTCTCAGAGGAATATTCACAAGCTGTGAAGACGCATCAGTTTCCTGGATTGCAAGAAAGTGTGCTGGATACGTGAGACAAATAACGATCGCCCAGGTGATATTGTTTCCGTTTTGGGTTTCAAGTAGGACAGTGATAAGATCCATGGTAGTCTGTTCCCATTTCCATATGGGTGTTTCCGGTTGCTGGCACAAAGCAGAGGGTTTCTGATATTCCACCTTGACTTTTGCACAAGTCAAATATCGTTCGCGTACTCGACTATGTGGGCCTTCATGCCCGGTTGCCAGTACAAGATTTATAACTCCTAATATCCCCTATCAAGACCCAGACGACTAGAACATTGAGGCAGGTATGCTTTGCTCCACTAAAGTTCCCTACGGTTGCAGTATAATGGGAAAACATATGCGTTCCATGAGGTAGCGAATATCGTCCAACTTGCTGAAAGTTGCTATTCCATGCCCCGCCTGGACCCAACTTGAAATTCCTCTTCCTTTAATGCTTCGGTTAGAACAGGGTGAATCCGGTCGGGTGGGCTAGAGTCGATAGTGAGCTGCATGCTCATACGTGTTTAGGTTCCATAGTCGTAACCGCTCGAGAGTTCCATCCAGTGATGCCATCACATGTTTAGCTCTTTCGAAACAAGGGTACACGGGAGGCCCTTGTGATCTGTCTAAGTAGTGCATTTGGTACCGTCCAAGTAATGCCTCCAACTTAAATCCAAAGACCACGATTTCCACTGTAGGTTGTGACTCATGCAATTCTCCTTAATAAATCCACTACGTGCGTCATCGTCTTCTCGTGTTGCATCGGCGTGTAACTGGGTCTCCGATTCAAACCATCATGGTATACCGCTAGATCACCCGTACCCTCGGGTAAAGATGTTGCTCAGTTCATTATAGAGATTAAAGCTGCTCAATCCTCGAAAATCCCACGATGAATCTGCGATAGTCTCAAGCGAAACTAAGAAATTGCTTTATCCCAAAGGACTCTTTGGTGTCGATCAGCTTCTAATGAAATGGATCTTTGCGAGATCCACGTGTATTTCCACTTCGTTGATTACATGACCAAAAATGTACTTCTCGAATCCATAGGTCACATTTAACAAGACTTCGCGCGGAGTGGCTCCTTCCTCAGGAGCTCTAAAATAAGATACAATGCCACCCATGTTGTTCCTTTCTCCTGGAAATGATTCAAAACGTCATCAAAACACGGTCGATTCATGTGATCCATAAAGCTGCTGGTGTGTTGATTAACCCAAAGGTCATGGGATACAAAGTCGTAATGGCCGCGCTACGTTTGATATACCGTTTTAGGAACATTCTCCCCTTGGACTTCCATCTGATGATAGTTCGTTCATTAATCAATCCTCGAATGGGAGCTTGACCCTCGCAACTGGTCGACGGATTGTCAATACATGATCGTGGCAAACGGTTGTCGACTGTCGCCTTGTTAAGTTCTCGATAATCAGTACACATACTAAAAGGCTTATCTTCACGGATATAACTGGGGCTCTCCAAAGCGAAAAGCTAGGTTCAACAAGACTCCTGTTCAACAGTTCCTGTAGTTGATTAGACAACTCTTGCAACCCTCTTGGGGAGACGGTAAGAGTACGAGTAATCAGGGCTGCCTCTGGCGTGAGATCAAACTGAGATTCTGCCTAACAGTTGTGGAAGTAAACCTGAAAGTCCCTCGGGTAGCACACCGAGAGGAAACATGAGCAATTGGTGGATCCTTAATCCCCACTTCCTTAGCCTTAACGTCAGTAACGGTTCTTAACGTAGCGAGGTAATCCCTCCGTAGACACTTCTGGGCCTTCATGGATGAAATGAGGCTAACCCTCATCCCACTCTGACACCTTAGGTCAGACGACAATTCTCCACTAGGGAGAGGGATACGCAAAGTTTTCTTCTAACAGGGTATATCTGCGACATAACTGGATAACCAATCCACACTAACTACTGCATCGTATCTACCAAGGATAGCAGAAGGAAGGTCGATGTCGTACACTTGTCCCACAAGGTCGAGCTTGCATCCCAACGAACATACGAGGCTTCAATTGACTTGCCATCAGCCAATTCCACAACAAGTTCGGTTTCAAGCAGCGTCAGAGTCACACAGAACAGAGACGAAGCGATTAGCTACTCATACTAGCCACCATGATGATATTATGCCTAGCGTCGCTCACGCAAATCCTAAATGCCCTTCCACAAGCACCTCTACCAGTGTTGTTACGGTCGCGTGGATTCCCAATACTGTCATCGTTCCCTTGGTTGTTTACGTCTTGACTTAACAACAGTCAATCCTTGTCGCGACTGTTGCCTCTAATGTCGTCGCTTGAAACGTAGCCCTACGATCTTTCACCATCAAAGTCCATTTTTCACATTCTGAGCCACGTCCTAAAGCGCTACTCATTGTGCTGACAGTTACACATACCACACTATAGTCAATTGTCATTGCTTATGTCCCGATTAACTCGTAAGAGTTGACTCCCATAAGTCGCTGACTAGGATTAAAGATTCGATTGGCGTCAAATTGCTAATGTTAGTTGTTGGTAATCAGGGTCGTCCAAATACTGAAGTCGGTAAAGTACTACACTCATCCTTTTTTCCACTGATGCTGCAAGTTGTTTGAGTAATACACGGTCTGTTACGAGAGTGTTGCAGAAGTGATCACACTTCGGGATCTAAGACGTCAATACATTGAGTTCCAATAAACAGAGAGAAGTGAGGAAGGTATAGACCAATCATTCGACGTTGCGATATACAACTCAGGGACGTTCGTACGAGCACTTAACATTCTACACAGTCCACTAGGCGTTCAGTTGAGTGTTCTGGTGATACTTGATAGCATCGAGATTCGTATGAATTCAGAGAGGAGTGAAAAGATCACGTTCGAGTAGGAGGCAATCACTGTGATGACTCCTATAGATTTGTTACGTTTCTCATTGATCAAATACCAGAACAGAACCCCTTCTTCACTCATTAAGGCTCACTAGGACTCGCATGCACCCCACATTATTATTATGTGTGCACCCACAATAATATTGTGATTTGCATGCTCATATCAGTTCCTCCTAACTCATGTCAAATGGTTCCTCAAACTCGAATGTCATAGAGAGGTTATCACACGATAAGATCACAAGAATCTAAGGACTATGACATGCTATCAACGCATCATAATATAAGCAAGCAATCCATGCCATCATGCTATCGTGACGAGTGTGTGCACGTATGTTACATCATAAACAAATGTGTACTAGTCATGTAATGTATGCAACAAGTGAGAAAGACGAACCTTGCAATCTGGAGCTGAGTGTCATGGTCGTAATCACGTATTCAGAACTGTTCAGTTATAGTCTGGTTTTACAAAAACGTTTTAAAACCAAGTTCACTATAACCAGTGGCTCTGATACCAAACTGTCACACCCCCAAAATACTGCATGCGGAATCCCCCGCGAGGCGGGTGATGTACCAGGATCTAGCCGCCAATCACATTGAACTCATAACAATAAATCAATTAAACTTTCATTTATTAGAATAAAGCGTTATAAAACATTATTTTAAAATCAGCGGAAGCATAATACAATCGTCATTAAGTTTCGTAACTCATGTGTATAAAAGCCATTAAACTTGTCTTGTGAATCCTTGTAACTTCACCCATGACCACTCCAACATCCCATGCAGCAAGTTCCAACAACATGTACCGAAAGGCCTGCAAGCATGCAGAAAAACGTGTATCAGAGAACGCTGGTGAGTTCACTGATTTGTTTAACCGTTCGTTACCAATCACTAATTTATGTTATGTTATGTTGATAATAACTCGATACCGTAGACGACCCTTTTTTCCCTTCTCCAATGCTCTATTAAACATTGGTCATGATTTAAAGTTATTAGTTCACACCCGTCTTATCCAGGTACGTCATGAGGGTGCCAAACCTAATAGCGCTATCAACTAATAACCCCGTTGCCCTACAAGCAATTAACCCGGTAGTATGATGGGACTTAAGTGATAGAGAGTGAGTATATTATCCAACATTAACGTTTACTGAAAACCATTGCATATCCCCTGAAAGGATATACGTTTGTGAAATCAGCCTCACATCCTTACAAGGATGTGGGTATTTGAAAACTGCCTCATATCCCCTACAAGGATATGGGTTACGAAAATCTGTTTACAAGTTTTGTCAGATTGATTGTTTCCACCGGATGCATGCTTGTTTTGAGAGAAGTGAACTCACCTTGGTTTGCTCGGTAGGATTAGTTACTTGTTCACACATAATCAGTCAAAGCCTATGATGTTCATATACACGAAATCAGTTTACGTTCACGTTGTTCACGTATGTTCGTAGTGTGCATTCATAGCAAGGATCATCGCATAACAAATAACAGTCATTCATAACATACGTAACAGATAAGTTCGCCATTTACATGCATGTTTCTTAATAGTACATAACAGTTAAGTGAGCTATTCATCATAAGCAAGTCATGTTTCCTTAATTATATATAAGTGTCACACCCCAACCGATGGCGGAAACATCGGGATGAGACGAAGTGTGTATAGATTGCTAGAGACGTCATAACACTATGTGACAATATTTAGTTAAATTCAAATTTCATTTCAAAACTAAATGTCATACAAAATTCAAAAGGAAATAACAACATTGTTTCAACAAATAACATAACAAACAAAAGATAGATAAATCTAGGTGTGTATCTAGTCCACCCTAAACTTGTTTCATCAATCATCCATACTTCATTAATCAACCTGCAACATGTATTAAAATAGAGTTTCAATGCAAAGGCAATGAGCGAGTATACAAGTTTTACATAGCATAATAGAATAAAAACTCATATCCAACATGAACATAATAAAATAGTTTCAGCCATGCTAGTTCACGCAGTCCAAGTGATAGCCCAAGTTTCCAATGCGTTAAGTGCCTTTCCAAAAGTTTGACGGGAGGTTATATGTCTCATCCTAACAATACCCCAAAGACTAACGGGGAGGTGCGTTACCCCTATAGCGCTACTATTGCTAAGGCGGAACTACACACAGGGATTAAACGTTCACATAGCACAAAATAGTCTCAAGTATCACAAGTTTCATGTTTCATGTTTAAATGGATAGAGCATGTTTCAAATAAGTTTCAAGTGTCACGTGTTTGAATATAGAATACATGTTGCACCCAAAGTGTTTAAAAGTAAAAATGGGTTCGACTATACTCACGGTGGTTGCAAGCTTTCCCACTTGAAATCCCGCGAGCGAGTTTGGTGGATGGATTAAGTTGGAGCACCTAGTCCTTCTACACAAGGAAACGTAGGTGTGTGAGTTTGGCGTACAACGGAAGACTATAAATTTGGAGTTTAACATAACATAAAGTTATCAAAATAATCATCTTTAACTTACACTCTTATATGACACTACGTAACCACTAGGGTTATATTGTATTTCATGGGTAGTAAGCCCATTAGAATCATACTTGGAGTGTTAAGTCTTAGATGTCATTCTACTACCTTAACATATAAACACAAGTTTAATATTAAAGGTTCGAATGTGTGTATATATATATATATTTAAGTTAAGTATTACATATTGTTAAGTTCAATAATTCAAGTAGGAGGTAGAAGATTAAAATCTTCGTTTAGGCACCTCGAGTTATTCATGAATGTCATGTATGGGGTAGGAAGAACATGCTTCCATTTAGGGGCCCCTTGAATGTTCACCACTTCACTTGATGTAAAGAAAACCAAGGAGGGTCACGAACTAGGGTTAATACAAGTATGTAAATAATCTAAACTAGAAGAAATCATCAAATCATGTGAGGATTTTATGTTGGAACAACCCAAGTTGTTTCACAATCACTCATTCATCAAAGTCTAAGCTTGACATGACTTGTGGGTTAAATACCCTAACAAAACAGAAAGTTTATGAGGTTTAATCCTCTGATTTAAGTGTCTCAACCATGTTTTTAAGCTTAACCAACCATAAGAGTGGTTGTAAGCATTAGGACATTGGTGTGAGATGTGTTAGACACAAGTTGGATGAAGTTTAAACAAGTATGTAACAAAACAGAAAGTTTTTGGTCAATTTCAGAGCAATTCCAGGTCTGATTTCTCCAAGGAGAAGTCAAGGAATCAAACTCCATGATTAACTAAGCAAGTAGGAAGAAGAATCAAGTAATTTCGTTAAGAAATGAGCAAGTTATACCAAGTTTAGTGCAAGGGTATGAATCTGTCCGAAAATGCAGATTCTTGCTTGAATTTGAGAGTGTTTGGAGAGATTTGAGAGTAATGAAAGTGTCCAAATGCTTGGAGGACCTTGGGTACTTATAGGGTAGTGATTAGGGTTGATTTGGGGGGTTAACTAGTGCTAAAACTTGGTTTAAACCAAGGAATCCCGCTCAAAAATGAACCTGTTCGCGACTGTCCACCTTTTCTGCAGATATGAGGTCCAGGCGGCCCGCCTGAGGTATCAGGCTAAGTCCACGCGGGCCGCGAGCCCTTTGTGGTTCCAGATAAGTTTCATTTTTTTACAATTTGGCCCCCGAAGTTGTGTGTTTGATGCGTTTAAGGTATTTTAAGGGCCATATTTGCCATAAAGGCATAGTTTAAGATGTGATTAAGTACGAGGAGTATAAACCAAGTATAATCAAGCATATATGTATCAATTCAAGTGGCGTTCTCGTTCAAAATACGTTCAATGCATAAGTTTAGTTTAATTACAAGTTTCGCACATAGTTTCCAAGAATAACGATTAAACATCGATTGATTCACGAAGTCGAACATACAAGCATACATAGAATGTGTATAACATAAATGTAACAAAATACAAGCTTCATTAATGATCCAACTCTCGGTTTGACAATGATTATAAAGAAGGGAACGATTACAAGAATACAAAGTTTCCAAAAATAAAAATACGAACAAAACTTTCTATAAATGGAAAGTACAAAAGAGCCGGGCGTTACAGTCTCCCCTCCTTTAGGAAATTTCGTCCCGAAATTTAGGAAGACGTAGGGAAAAGATGAGGATACTTCGATTTCATATCCTTTTTGAGTTCCCAAGTAAATTCAGCACCACGTTTTCCTTCCCATCTAACCTTGATGATAGGAATTTTACTGCACCTTAATAACTTGACTTCTTGTTCTACGATTTCCACCGGCTTTTCCACAAAATGCATAGTATCGTTGATTTGAAGATCTTCGAGAGGAACTTGAAGTCCTTCATCAGCGAGACATTTCTTTAGGTTAGAGACGTGGAACGTTGGATGAACGTTGTTGAGCTCTTGAGGTAAATCGAGTCGATAAGCCACTTTACCAATCCTTTCGAGTATCTTGAAAGGACCAACATAGCGAGGGGCAAGTTTTCCCTTTTACCAAAACGAACCACTCCTTTCCAAGGAGACACCTTGAGAAGGACATGGTCACCAACGTTGAATTCCATAGGTTTGCGTCCCTTGTCAGCGTAGCTCTTTTGACGATTTCGAGCCTTGAGTAGATTGTCACGGATTTGAAGAATCTTATCCGTTGCTTCTTGTATGATCTCAGGGCCAATAAAATGTTTGTCACCAATCTCGTGCCAGCTTAAAGGAGATCGGCATCTGCGACCATACAATGCCTCGAAAGGAGCCATTTGAATACTGGAGTGATAGCTATTGTTGTACGAGAACTCGATCAAAGGTAAATGCACATCCCAACTACCACCAAAGTCGATGACACAAGAACGGAGCATGTCCTCTAAGGTTTGGATAGTACGTTCAGTCTGTCCATCCGTTTGAGGATGAAAAGCCGTACTGAAGTTCAAATGAGTACCCATAGCGGACTGAAAAGTTTGCCAGAGACGCGAAGTGAATCGATCATCACGATCAGAAATGATGTCGATAGGGACACCATGATGGCGTATGACTTCATTGGTATAGATACGAGCAAGTCGTTCAACCTTGAAATCTTCGCGAATGGGAATGAATTGTGCGGACTTAGTCAAACGATCAATGACTACCCAAATGCTGTCGTAACCAGAAGGTGTACGCGGGAGTTTAATTATGAAGTCCATCGCAATGCTATCCCATTTCCACACGGGGATTTCAGGTTGTTCGAGTAGACCAGAAGGTCGTTGGTGCTCGGCTTTGACTTTCGAACAGGTAAGACACTTGGAAACGTACACAGCAATGTCTTTCTTCATACCGGGCCACCAATAGGATGTACGTAGATTATGGTACATCTTGTCAGCGCCAGGATGAATTGAGTACTTAGATTTGTGTGCTTCGTTCATATTAAGGTCATGAAGATTGTCACGATCTGGTATCCAAACACGATCGCAACAATAGAGGAGACCATCAGGTTTTGAAACGAGTTGACTTTCAGATGCTCCACGTATTTCTACAGCCATGGAACCTTCGTTGATAGAGGAGTACTGCGCTTCACGAATGCGATTGTGAAGATCGCTCGAGATATGAAAACAACGAATGACATCTACATGAGCCTTACGACTAAGTGCATCGGCCACGACATTCGCCTTACCGGGGTGGTAGCGAATCTCGCAGTCGTAGTCGTTGAGCAATTCCACCCAACGTCGCTATCGCATATTGAGTTCTTTTTGGTCAAAGATGTGTTGTAGGCTCTTATGGTCAGTGAAAACCACACACTTAGTACCAGATAGGTAGTGTCGCCAAATCTTTAACGCAAAAACAACTGCGCCAAGCTCGAGGTCGTGGGTAGTATAATTTTTCTCATGTATTTTGAGTTGGCGAGAGGCGTAAGCGATGACTTTGTCTCGTTGCATGAGCACACAACCGAGACCACAATTCGAGGCATCACAATACACCATGAAATCATCATTCCCATCAGGGAGTGCGAGGATAGGAGCGTTGTAAAGTAAGTCCTTGAGAGTTTGAAAAGATTCCTCTTGCTCAGGACCCCAAGCAAAAGGTTTCTCTTTTTGAGTCAACGAGGTGAGAGGAACGGCGATCTTTGAAAAGTTCGAGATGAATCGACGGTAATAACCCGCCAATCCTAAGAAAGAACGGATTTCAGAAGGAGATTTAGGCGCGGTCCAATTCTTCACGTCTTCGATTTTTGAAGGGTCGACATGGATTCCTTTTTCACTAACAACGTGCCCAAGGAATTGAACTTCTTTGATCCAAAACTCGCATTTAGAAAACTTAGCATATAAACGTTCAACACGCAAAAGTTCGAGTATAAGGCGGAGATGACGCTCGTGATCGGCTCGAGATTTAGAATAAATGAGAATATCATCGATGAAGACGATTACAAAGCGAATCCAAGTAAGGCTTACAAATACGATTCATGAGATCCATGAACACAGCGGGTGCGTTGGTCAAGCCAAAAGGCATAACCACGAACTCGTAATGTCCATAGCGTGTGCGAAAAGCGGTTTTGGGAACGTCCTCTTCGAGGACTCGAAGTTGGTGGTAACCAGAACGAAGATCGATTTTGGAGAAACAGGTAGCGCCTTGAAGTTGATCAAAGAGGTCGTCGATACGCAGGAGAGGATAACGATTCTTAACGGTGAGTTTGTTGAGCTCACATTAGTCGATACACATGCGGAAAGAACCATCTTTCTTTTTAACGAAAAGCACAGGAGCACCCCAAGGAGAGGTACTTGGACGGATGAAACCCTTATCGAGGAGTTCTTGAAGCTGAGAAGACAATTCTTGCATTTCGGAAGGTGCAAGGCGATAAGGAGCCTTGGCAACAGGAGTCGCACCAGGTACGAGGTCAATACGAAAATCAACAGATCGAGGAGGAGGAGGACCGGGTAGATCTTCAGGAAAGACGTCAGGGAAGTCGCGCACCACTGGAACATCACTTAAACTTTTTCCCTTGCCCTTTTCTTCCCCAACGTGGGCTAAAAAGGCAAAGTACTGTTTGCGTAAGTACTTGTTCGCTTGTGAGCAGGACATCAACTTTAGTCCCCTTGAAGGTCGGTCTCCATAAACGTGCAAAACGTCACCGGATGGAAGAGGTAAGCGAACGAATTTCTCGTGACAAGCGATCTCAGCATGATTCTTTTGAAGCCAATCCATGCCTATGATGACGTCGAAACTGCCCAATTGCATGGGTATAAGATCGATAGAGAAAGCATGCTCGTTAAGAGTAAGACGACAATGAGGAGAATGGAATCAACTAAGATAGACTTGCCATTGGCGACTTCAACGGAAAACGACTTAGGTAGCTTAGAGCGTGTGCAATTTAACAATGATTCGAATTCTAAGGACACAAAGCTTTTGTCCGCACCAGCATCAAATAGTATCGAAGCATAAAGATGGTTAACAAGAAACGTACCGTTAACGACATCATTGTCGTTGCGCGCTTGATTCGCGTTTAGGTTGAAGGCGCGTCCACGAGGAGGTTGTTGCTGCTCTTGGTTCCATTGTGGGCATTGAGGACGAAGATGATTAGCATCCCCACATTTGAAACAAGCTCTAGCGGGTCTTGCGTTTTGAGGAGCAGGTAAGGCTTGCTGAGCTTGCTGAGCTGGTGGAGCTTGTTGTTGCTGATTGCGACAAAAGTTGATAGTATGACCATAACGGTTGCAATTTTCACAACGACGGCACCTAGCATTGACGGGATGATGGTAGTTACAAGTAGCACACTTGGGGTGAATCCCAGTGTACGACTTTTGGGTGTTATCAGGAGCAACAGGGTTCGGGTTGACAGGCGGCACAATCGCGTTACAGACGGGGTTGGATTGCTTTCGCTTCTTTCCCCTATTGTTATTCGATTGTTGGGTGATTTGATGGGCTGGCTTCGAAGGAACGGGGTTTGCGGCTTGCTTATCGCGAACACGGTTGTTGTTCAAGGACGCGGCCAAACGGTAAATGTCTTCGATGCTATCGAGTTTGGCTGCCTCGATCGTATCACCATTGCTAGGGGGTAGACCATTGATATACTTGCTTTTCTTGCGATCAGGGGTCGAGACAAGGTGAGGGACAATG
Organism: Helianthus annuus; assembly: GCF_002127325.2. Classification (NCBI taxonomy): domain Eukaryota; kingdom Viridiplantae; phylum Streptophyta; class Magnoliopsida; order Asterales; family Asteraceae; genus Helianthus; species Helianthus annuus. Next base: position 34,489,110 of record NC_035440.2, on the reverse strand, counting down.
AAACAGAGTTGTTTGAAACGGGTTGGTGTAGGCTAGGTTGTCATCACCAATCTGCTTTAATACCAAAAATTCTTCCTCCAACTTTCGTTGCTCATGCGGAGGAAAAAACTCATCCATCATCAGGGCCTTAGTCTCTTCCCATGTCAATGCATATGCTAGCTCGTTCGAACGGATGTTTCTTTCATTCGTCCACCACTCGAGAGCTCGGGCTTGGAATACCCCAGTCGCGCTGCGCGTCTTGAGCTCATCGGGGCACTCGCTATTGATGAATGTGACCTCTATGCTGTCAAACCACTCGAGCATGGTGGTCACCCCATCATTGCCAGTGAATGGCTTTGGATTGCATGATGAAAAGTGCTTGAAGTTGAACGAGACGGGCTTGCGTGCTTCGACCTTAGAATCGACGGAAGAGTGAGGAGTTTCAGAGGCTCGAATCTTGGAAATGACCTTTGGAACGACGCGAGCAAATTGATCGGCCATGAAACCCATCATCTTCTTGGTGGAGCGAGACTTTGACTTCCTAGACGCGTTGGAGTGACGAGAAGACATCTAAGATTCAAAAGAACGAATAGGTGAGACTTGGTCATAATGTTTGTTTAAGAAAACGAAATTGATCACATAGCATAAAGGTTCACATAGCGTAAAAGGTTCACATAGCATAAAAGGTTCACATAGCATAAAAGGTTCAGCTTGATTTACATAGCATAAAAGGTTCAATTTGATTTACATAGCATAAAAGTTTAAACGTTTCATATAGCATATTCATGAATTCCACATAGCATAACATGAATAAACGAAAGCATTGTAAATTTAGTTTGTTCACGAGAGATTATTATTGTTTGTGATTGCGATAACATGCGAAATGATTAAAACGACATTTGGAAATGAATGAACGTTCAAGTATAAAAATCACATATAAATTGAGATACATAAAAGAGAGGCTCAATAAAACATTGGATTGTTTCAGGTAGAGAAACGTCGACTATTCCAAAGTGGGTCGAAAGTCCTTTCGAATTAGAGATATTGTGCTTTGGCCTATATGTAAGATACTCTCGTCGAGAAGCGATTAACGGTATCTTACCCTTCCGGTTACTACACGTCTCTAAATGATTGAAACATTCGGGACTTTGGCGAGAATAAAAATCGAGGAATGGGACTTAATCGACGAGATGCGGGTTTCACCCCTAACTTGACGATTTCGTACCCTAAATGTGGTTGGTACTCGTCGATCAAAATAAAATTTTGACACTTTGACGAGGGTCCACTAGAGTTGAAATGGAAATTACCATTAAGTTGTGGATGTCACTCCTAGCTTAATGGTGGAATTTCGTGCAAAATAGATTAAAGATAGAATGAGAGTCGTTTACCAAATTGTGGGTTTCACGCCTATTTTGGTAAATTCTTCTCGTTGGTGTTACAAGAGAATAAAAATAGCATAAGTGTATTCGTGTTAGCCTTAGGAAAGGCACATAAATTTAGTCAACAAGAAGTATAGCTAGGAAGCATGCATGGTAGAGTACAAAAGTTTTAAACAACAAATAAGAGGCAAATTCCTAGAACTATAGATTAGGGCAAAAGCATGGCAATTTTTTCCTAATTCCCTATAGTTATGGCTCTGATACCAATCTGTCACACCCCAACCGATGGCGGAAACATCGGGATGAGACGAAGTGTGTATAGATTGCTAGAGACGTCATAACACTATGTGACAATATTTAGTTAAATTCAAATTTCATTTGAAAACTAAATGTCATACAAAATTCAAAAGGAAATAACAACATTGTTTCAACAAATAACATAACAAACAAAAGATAGATAAATCTAGGTGTGTATCTAGTCCACCCTAAACTTGTTTCATCAATCATCCTACTTCATTAATCAACCTGCAACATGTATTAAAATAGAGTTTCAATGCAAAGGCAATGAGCGAGTATACAAGTTTGTTTACATAGCATAATAGAATAAAAACTCATATCCAACATGAACATAATAAAATAGTTTCAGCCATGCTAGATCATGCAGTCCAAGTGATAGCCCAAGTTTCCAATGCGTTAAGTGCTTTTCCCAAAGTTTAACAGGAGGTTATATGTCTCATCCTAACAATAGCCCAAAGACTAACGGGGAGGTGCATTACCCCTATAGCGCTACTATTGCTAAGGCGGAACTACACACTGGGATTAAACGTTCACATAGCACAAAATAGTCTCAAGTATCACAAGTTTTATGTTTCATGTTTAAATGGATAGAGCATGTTTCAAATAAGTTTCAAGTGTCACGTGTTTGAATATAGAATACATGTTGCACCCAAAGTGTTTAAAAGTAAAAATGGGTTCGAGTATACTCACGGTGGTTGCAAGCTTTCCCACTTGAAATCCTGCGAGCGAGTTTGGTGGATGGATTAAGTTGGAGCACCTAGTACTTCTACACAAGGAAACGTAGGTGTGTGAGTTTGGCGTACAACGGAAGATTATAAATTTGGAGTTTAACATAACATAAAGTATGATATCAAAATAATCATCTTTAACTTACACTCTTATATGACACTACGTAACCACTAGGGTTATATTGTATTTCATGGGTAGTAAGCCCATTATAATCATACTTGGAGTGTTAAGTCTTAGATGTCATTCTACTACCTTAACATATAAACACAAGTTTAATATTAAAGGTTCAAATGTGTGTATATATATATTTAAGTTAAGTATTACATATTATTAAGTTCAATAATTCAAGTAGGAGGTAGAAGATTAAAATCTTCGTTTAGGCACCTCGAGTTATTCATGAATGTCATGTATAGGGTAGGAACTAGGGTTAATACAAGTATGTAAATGATCTAAACTAGAAGAAATCCTCAAATCATGTGAGGATTTTATGTTGGAACAACCCAAGTTGTTCCACAATCACTCATTCATCAAAGTCTAAGCTTGACATGACTTGTGGGTTAAATACCCTAACAAAACAGAAAGTTTATGAGGTTTAATCCTCTGATTTAAGTGTCTCAAGCATGTTTTTAAGCTTAACCAACCATAAGAGGGGTTGTAAGCATTAGGACATTGGTGTGAGATGTGTTAGACACAAGTTGGATGAAGTTTAAACAAGTATGTAACAAAACAGAAAGTTTTTGGTCAATTTCAGAGCAATTCCAGGTCTGATTTCTCTAAGGAGAAGTCACGGAATCAAACTCCATAATTAACCAAGCAAGTAGGAAGAAGAATCAAGTAATTTCGTTAAGAAATGAGCAAGTTATACCAAGTTTAGTGCAAGGGTATGAATCTGTCCGAAAATGCAGATTCTTGCTTGAATTTGAGAGTGTTTGGAGAGATTTGAGAGTAATGAAAGTGTCCAAGTGCTTGGAGGACCTTGGGTACTTATAGGGGAGTGATTAGGATTGATTTGGGGGGTTAACTAGTGCTAAAACTCGGTTTAAACCAAGGAATCCCGCTCAAAAATGAACCTGGTCGCGACTGTCCACCTTTTCTGCAGATATGAGGTCCAGGCGGCCCGCCTGAGGTATCAGGCTAAGTCCACGCGGGCCGCGAGCCCTTTGTGGTTCCGGATAAGTTTCATTTTTTTACAATTTGGCCCCTGAAGTTGTGTGTTTGATGCGTTTAAGGTATTTTAAGGGCCATATTTGCCATAAAGGCATAGTTTAAGATGTGATTAAGTACGAGGAGTATAAACCAAGTATAATCAAGCGTATAAGTATCAATTCAAGTGTCGTTCTCGTTCAAAATACGTTCAATGCATAAGTTTAGTTTAATTACAAGTTTCGCACATAGTTTCCAAGAATAACGATTAAACATCGATTGATTCACGAAGTCGAACATACAAGCATACATAGAATGTGTATAACATAAATGTAACAAAATACAAGCTTCATTAATGATCCAAGTCTCGGTTTGACAATGATTATAAAGAAGGGAACGATTACAAGAATACAAAGTTTCCAAAAATAGAAATACGAACAAAACTTTCTATAAATGGAAAGTACAAAAGAGCCGGGCGTTACAATAACATCATTAACAGGCAGACAATAATCATTCAAGTTCCATACACATGATGAACCACAGTCTGTTGATCACAGTTATTCGTCAACATGGTGAGGGACGAAACATCAGGTTATTTCGTCGGCATATAGATGACGAAACATCAAGGTGACGAAACACGTAGGTGTTTCGTCGACTGAGTAACCTTGTGGGGAGGGTCTTTCGTCGCTGCTGGATTTGGCGAAATACCCTACTCTTCGCCGAATCTCAGCACATCAGTTTCATAATTAAGTTTTTCATAATCACAACAGTTTCCATATTCATCATGTAATTTCTAATTATCATCAATTCATTAACATAATCTAATCGTACCCTTCGTCTCCATTTGGATCAAACAACATACTTATCTCACCCATGTTTGTCATCAATATAATATCAAGAACACCATTTAGTAACAGTTAAAGACAACACATAATCCCTAATCATCAAATGAATCAATAATAGATCAATCAGTCAACCACCGAGTAACAATAATGCAAACGTTCGTAACAGAAGATCGTTCATTATGTCACAATCTCAATCAATTCGATCATCATCCATTCAACATCAAACACACTACCCATCAGATGATACACATCGAATCCTAGTTTCTAGCATGCACGGATAAGATTTAACACAATAATCTGCAACTATTCAATCACATAACACCGGGAAATCAGATAACATAATGATAATAGTAACTAACCGAGATGAACAAGACCAAGAACACGAAAAGCTTCAGGAAGAGTATGGCAGCCGTCACATATGCGAGGGGGAGAAGGAACTTAGGGTTTGAGATGTTTATGTTTAACAGGTTACGAAGGGTTATACTAAAATGACAGTAGACTATACTGGGCCTCTAATCAACCTGGGCCGAAAGCCCTTTCTGACGGACAACCATCCCGACGAAATACCATTTTTCGTCGGGTGAGACTTGTGGCGAAACACCATTTTTCGTCGGGTGAGACTTGTGGCGAAACATCAGATAAACTATATTTGACATTTCACATTTTGACAACCAAGCATTATACATTAATCCTAACAATGCATTAACATTAACCATACTAATAACATGCACAAGTTACAGCATCAACAACTGAGTTGTGGAATAAGTAATGCGTAAAAGAAAAGCCTTGAAATCTCGAGTTGTCACAATGACAACGTACAGCTATGTTAGCATGTATCTGGATGCAGTAGAAGATGATGTTGCCTAGTGTCACACCCCGACCACGTAAAACATCAAATCATGGCGGAAACGGAGGGGAGTGTTTTAACAGAATTATTGTTTCACAACCATGGTAATTAAAGTTATGTTTTATTTATTAACAAAGAGGGATTACATTGTCTTTAAACAAAGGAAACAAGAGTTCATAACATTATTTAAACTAATCTTGCTTCTTTTATGTCACTAAGGCCCGAGTCCACCCTAGTGTATCTTGATCAAACCTATGCATTAGCTCCTGAAACACATGTGAAAATAGGTAAGTCAGCATAAAAATGTCTGTGAGATACATAGGTTTTATGAAAATAGGATTCATGACTTAGGTTTAAAGGAAAGTTTAATAAAAATTAGTCATGAACCTTGTTAAGTGTTTTCTTTTATAAATCATATGAAAAATTTATATGAAATCAGATTATATAAAAGAAAGGTGTATGGTTAATTAAATAACCAAGTAAAATGAGTTGTATAAAATAAACTATTTGTAAATCAATGTCTTGTGAAAAATATATTATTTATGTAAAATGTTATATGTCTAAATTGAAATAATTTAAATAACGCTACGATATGTAATATCATACAAGCACTTATATATAGGAAGTACCAGCGGCGTATCCACCATGCTTGTATCATATTACACACGCCTCGTTACTTAAATCACTTACCCAAACAAGCCACCAATGTAAAATGTTTATGTTTAAACTAATTGTCAAAATGTTTATGTCAAAATGTAAACCATGTAATGTATAATCGATGTCAAAATGTTCATGTGTCAAATGTAAATCATGTAATGTGTATCCAAAATATCAAGTATGGCATGTGAAATATATCAACTAAACCATAGGTAAAAATGCACAAAACAAGGTATTGAAGTAAACGTAGTTTAAATCAAAGTTATGCTTTGTGGAAATGCATGCTATACTGATACAAACATCTATGCGGTATTGTGAAAATGCATACATTCAAGCCTTGAGACTGTGGCGACAAACCCTTAAACAAATTAAAGGTTTATCTGATATCGAATTCGGTCATTCCTTCCATCCAAACATACATAGGATGTCAGGAATGGGAGTTGTCAATTCCTATGGTACCACTACCTACTAACGAATGGCGTAGCTAATGTTAATGAATGTATTTTTATCCATTTAAACAAACCAAATGTCATACCAAAATGTAAGCATGCGATGTAAAACAAATGTACTAAGTATGCAACAAATGAACATACATAGCATGTGACATGATGTAAAACAATGCACTAAGTATGCACTAAATGGACATACATAGCGTGAAATGTAGTGTAAAACAATGTACCAAGTATGCAATAAATGGACATACATGGCATAAAATGTAATGAAAAATGATGTACTAAGTATGCACTAAATGGACATACATAGCATAAAATGTAATGTAAAACGATCTACTAGGTATGCACTAAATGGACATACATAGCAAAAACATAATGAAATCATGTACTATAAGTGTACTAATGAACATAACAAGCATATGATATGAAAACATGGAAAGCACGAAAGTAACAAGTAGGCACATGTGTTTCACCCCAAAATGTTTGGAAAACAGTAAAAGAGGGGACTATGTACTCATATGAGATTGCTTAATAGTCTTTAAATAACCACCAAGCAATGCTAGAAAGATCACGGAATCAAACGGCACCTAATATAGGTAACTACGTTAATAAACGGACCTAAAACGGAGGATTGGGTAAAATGTGGGTTCGTGAACCAAATGAGTATAGGAACTCATCTAATATGGTTTAACAAGCCCACATTCTAAAATGAAACCTATCCTAAGTGCTTACGACCCATTACGACTCGTTTAGGTAGCTTACGCTATTTTAACGCGTCGTTCGCGTAAAACGCGTTCGGACCGCCTAACTAGTCCTATGACAAGTAAAATATGCCTTAACATGTCTAATATTGTTGTCTAATCAGTTTAGATATAAAAAATTATGTTACATATGCTTAAAATGAATTTTGGCATAAAAAGGGCATTTTGGTCATTTACCTAAGGCATATAAACTACCTATCATACAACTACTTAAACGACGTGACCATAAGGTATAACCTCGGAAGGTTATTCCCTATACAACTATGATCGACCAAACGGGTCGGGCTGGAAAGTCTATGCGATTGATTAGATCGCTTATCTTACGACCCTATATAAGCACTAAACCTAAAGCGACGAGCTAAACATGTTAAAACATGTTTAATGAGGTTTGAAAATAGGTTTGGTATCAAAACAAAGGGTCTTGATACCCAAGAGTAGTTTGGTTACAAAATACGCAAGAATACGCATTTTGACCGAAACTATGACTCGTCAGTATGCCTAAAGAACGTGGTAATCAGTAGGTATAGTTACAAGGGACTATAACCATCGTGATTACGCTCATCAGTAGGTATAGTTACAAGGGACTATAACCATCGTGATTACGCTCACATTATGAAGTTCAAACGAACTTCGTGTTGACCATAAACTGGTCAATGCAGAAAGTCAAACGCAGTTTGACTTTCGTGCCTAAAACGAGTAAAAGAACGAAGGAATACTTACAAGAGGTCCAAGAATGGAGGTTTTGATCTAATAATTCCCAGGTATGAAGGTTTTTATCCTTCAACTTAGGGAAAAATCTGATCAAATGTGGGTTTGAGCAAATGGGGGGTGGGGTATATATAGTTTTTCCACAACCGTTAAGATCGTTCATCGTAAAACGAGCTTCGATCACAACCGTACACATGCACCCATGGTTTTGCAAAACCATAGGCACCTTAAAATGGCCCATAGTAAGTTAGAATACCATTTGCAAGTGAGAAAATCAGCTGGAACAGCTGGAAACAGCTGGGAATTGAATCTTTGCATATCTGATACTTTCACACGGGCCGCGTATGAGTAAAGGGGGGTCTTATGCGGGCCGCCTGAGCTTCTGTTCAGCAAACAACATTCATAAATTGTAGAAATGGTCACTGCAGTGGTTTAAACTCATTTCTGACATATCTAAGACCTGTTAAGCCAACTTTAAGGCCCTACAATGATTCCTAAACATGAGGGACATGAAACATGCTCAAAAATATGCCGGATGTCGGTTCGTTTGGTCGTACGGACGTGTTATTCGCTTAATTACGACGGAATACGCACAAACACGAAAAACGATCCAAATTGCGCGACGAATGGATTTTTCTCATGCCAATTACTAAAATAAAATATTTTAATGATTACATAAATTTTTGGATGTCCGGATGTATTCAGAACGTAAGATATGCGCGAAAATGCAAACTTATGCACTTTTTGACTCTTTTAGTCCCTGAATGACCAAAAAGTTTATTTTAGCACACCGAACCCCTCAAAGCCTATTTCTAAGCTATGTAAAGGATATGTTAGCTATGTTTAACTTATGATCAAGTTCCGGAATGTCCGTTACAATACGAATCGACATACTCTCGCAGTTTGTCGATTTTAGTCCTTGTAAGCGAATAAACATGATTTTGCCATACCAAAGGCTTCAAAACTTATTTCTAAGTTATGTAAAGGTTATTTAGGGTATGTTTAGCATATATTGATGTTCCGGAGTGTTTTTCGCATTAAACTAATTACGTTTACGTACCAGTTTGCGTATAACTCTCCAGAAAGCAATATAGAGTTTGAAATTGAACAAAAATCAAAAGATGAAAAATGTCAAACATAAACAAACAAATATTGGGATCAAATAACATTATTTTATTGATAATTGAACTGTTTACAATGATTACAGACACAGGTGTCACACCTAGCATCTCCAGGTCTTTGCTCACGCAAAACAGAGGATATACACGAGTTTGTCAGATAATATTTCAGAACTAGACGAAACTTGTATGTATCGGGACATCACACAAGCATTCAAATAGAAATATACTAATTCCAAGTGACGTTCTCTACTGACGTCATATTTTATCTTTAAGTTCTTCACAAGATCAGCCAAAGTTTCCAACCATCAGGACTAAACCTGACGACATGTCACCTAGAGTTAGACCATTTCAATACTGGTCTTACATGAGTCAGCCTTAATCCACATAGTGAGAGTTCATTTCATTTCCAGCGTAATACCAAAGAACTTAAAAAAAACTATTTTTGTATTTCTCTGAATTTGTTTTGTATTTTTATGAGAGACTACATCCCCCTAAATTTTTGTTTAAAATTGAAAATAAAAGGAATAAAAATAAAAACAATTTTTAAGAAAAAATTTATTTACAAACGTAGAAAAATGTTTTTGTGACCAAGTTCAGTCCTCGAGTTAGCCCATTTTGAGAAGTTCTGGGAGTGCATTACAACGTGCTCGATCAACCGATTTTGTGAAGAGATTCGCAACATTGTCATCAGTGTGAATCTCTCCATTGAGATAAGTCCTTGGTTGTACGAGTCACGAATAAGATGTATCTTTTTGGCAATGTGCTTAGTTTTTGAAAAATACACAGGATTTTTCACTATTTGGATTGCTGCATCAGTGTCATGATAAATGGGAGTCTGGGAGAAATTCAAACCGTAATCCACCAGTTGGTGTTGGATCCATATCACCTGTGAATAGTAGACCAAAGCAGCCACATATTCAGCCTCTGCAGTTGACAACGACACAGTCTGTTGCTTTTTACATTGCCAAGGAATGAGTCTATCACCCAAATACTGGCATCCTGCTGATGTCGACTTCATATCCCTGTCCAAGCATCCAAAATTACTGTTAGAAAAGGCACACAAGTCAAATGGAGAATCTCTAGGATACCAAAGACCAAGTCTTGGTTTTCCTTTAAGATATCTACAGATTCTCTTAACAACATTTAAATGAGAGAGTTTAGGAGTAGCCTTATAACATGCACACTGACACACAACGAACATAATATCCAGTCTGCTGGCGGTCAGATACATCAAAGATCCAATCATAGACCGGTACAATGTTTCTTTAACAACTTATCCTTCTAAATCTTGTGTAAGAACTGGTCTCTCTACCATATGGGTGTTTGCCAGTTTTGCATCTTGAAGGTTGAACTTTGCAAGAATGCCGTCCACATATTTTCCCTGATGAATCGGGATATCCTTTGAGTCTTGATGAACTTGCAATCCCAGAAAGACGTTTATTTCTCTCAGAGCACTCAAAACTGCTTCTTCATAACTTCTTCAAATTCTTTGCATAATGCATCAATAGTGGACCCAAAATAATGTCATCCACGTAGATTTGCACTATAATATGGTCTTCTCCCACTTTTCAAATGAACAGGGTCTGATCAATGACTCCATGAGTGTATCCATTTACGAGCAAGTGCTCAGTCAAAGTCACATACTATGCACGGGGTGCCTGATGCAACCCATACAGTACCTTGTCGAGCCTATACACATGCCCTGGATAACGTTGGTTGACGAAACCTGGTGGCTGATTAACATAAATTTCCTCTTTCACCTTTCCGTAGAGAAACCCCATCTTTATATCCATCTGATAAACAGTAAACCCTTTGAATGATGCATAGGCAAGGAAAATTCGAATAGCTTCTAATCTGGCCACCGGGGCGTACACTTCATCATAATCAAGCCACTCAATTTGTATGAATCCTTGCACCACCAATCTTGCTTTATTTCTCACAATCACCCCACTGTCATCCCTCTTATTGCGATAAACCCATCTTGTACTGAGTGACTTCTTTCCTGTAGGTAATATAATCAACTTCCACACATGTAATTTCTCAAATTGATTTAGCTTATTCTGCATGGCATTTACCCAACTTGGTTCTCGCAAAGCCATGGAGGTAGTTTTTGGCTCTATTTGTGATATGAAGCACGGGTATAAGCATTTGTTTATATCCCCTGTCTGACTTCCGGTCAAGAGTCTAGCCCCTATTGGTCCAATCACATTCTCCATAGGGTGATTCCTTTGAATGCTAGTAGGAATGGAAAATTCTGGGACTGTTCCTATTGATGAGAGATTCGTCAGATTGTCAGTTAGAGGTAATTCTTGGGATTCAACCACAGGTTCTTCCAGATAGTTATCCACAACATAATCATCAAGAATAGAATCATGTCAGAACAAATCATCATGATCATTTAATGAACCTTCATCATCAGATGAATTCGAAGCTTCCTCTTCTGTGTTGTGGGAGTCTGTATGATCGGATGCTTCTTGCACATCAGGCAAAATTGTTGAAGGTGAGGCTGCAACTGTGCTATCCCCCTCAGTTTCAGCATCCTCCTCTTCATCAGCATTGGTTATAATAATGGAGGAACCAGGAGCAGCATTTGAAGTACCTGTTTTATCTGTGGAAACATAAGGAGATAAATCATCAAGGATATTAAATGATCGAAATAGACATGCATAATTCTATAGAGTAAACGACCCGTTTCCAACATGCGTTTTTTTTTCTTCAAGCCACTACACACCAAACAACTCGATGATTTGGCTTGTTGTTTTGTTGTATACTTTGTACACAGTTTTGTTCTCGTGTGCGGCTTTACCAGCATATCCAATAAAGAAACATTCATCGTGTGTAACTTTAGTAGCATACGCGTCAAACTGTGTGTCACGTCCAGATGCAGCAGAGTGCACGGACAACCAAAAGCTCGGAAATGTCTGACAGATGGTTTTTTTTTTACCAAAAAGGACTTCATGAGGCATCTTCTTACGTGCTTTGTTTATCAAAACCTTGTTTGAACATAACATATGGTGTTTATAGCCCCATCCCAAAAGAAAATAGGAAGCTTGGAGTCACACAAGATAGTTTGAGCTGCTTCAGTAAGGGTTCTGTTCCTTCTCTCTGCAACCCCATTTTGTTGTGGAGTACTTACAGCACTATACTGCCTACCAATCCTTTTTTGAGCACATAAGACCAGCATTCTTGAACTCGGTATCGTTGTCACTTCGAATCCCCTTCACCTTCTTGTTCGTTTGATTTTCCATAAAAATGATAAAGCGTTTTACAAACTGATGCGCGAAAAATACTGTTTTGGTCAAAAATCACACAAGGATAATGCAACCAAATCTGATTTTGTGAGGTATGATGCTTGGTTAAATGGTCAATTGTACGAGCAATAAGTACATGAAAAGAGTGATGAACACAAGGATTTATACGAGGAAAAAGCCCTTGATCAATGTATGATCTCCGACATCAAAAACTCGAGTGATGGAAACTACTTATCACCAACTATATTAAACAAACAATGTTTACAAATCGGGATGATAACAAGCTTGGTACAAGGATCACTAGTGTGCAAAAGCGTGTAATCGCAGAGAATTCTTGAGAGTGCGAGTGTAGTGCAGTTGTGTTGCTCATAATACTAAAAATGAAGCTTGTTATCCCCTTTCAAATTAGAAATTATCTAACTAACAAACTATCCAAATTAGGTGAAAGCTCCCCCACGATCACCATAATGGTCATAGAGTCATTGCACGTGCAAAAATGCCAAGCATATTCCCCTAGAATCTCAGTTGGACGAAGTCTCAATCGAAGACACCTACAAAACAAGTTTAAACATGATGGAAACAATTGTTAGTTCAGGATAATAATGAGGATACTGGATCCTTAGTCCTGCAATGTCATCTAAGGATCCTTAATTCAAACCGAACTGAGGATCCGTGATCCAGACCACACTTGAGGATTCGTGATCCATATGCTATGAAATTCTATCCCTAACAAATACAACATATAAATTATATGAAATACAACTTAAAAACAACCCTTTTTCGGTACTAGTGTTGGAAAAGGCTATTTTCTTTGTTCCTTTTTAATTTACAGGGTCAAAAGAGCTTAAACGCACAAAAAGAGCAAAATAACAGCAAAAACCAACATAAATACAATAAAGGAGGATTGACACAACTCGCCAAGCCCCCATCCACATCCAAACCAAGAAAATAGGAAGATCGGTGTTGGACCCAGTATGGCCTTAACAACTTCTTTTTACGTAATATGGCAAGTGATTTCAGTATATGTGAAAAAGATGTGCGGAAATGGAAATCAGACTTTCAAGAAACAAGACCTACAGAATTATCAAGTTTATATCACTTTGAAACAAATTAGTTTAACAAGGTGATTGTAAGATTATTATATAATACAAATGAATCTTGATTTCTGTGAGTGAGAAGAGCAATGGAGTTTGGGTGTTTGTATATGAATGCTAAGCTTCAAACTCAAGTATCTTCTGCATCTCGAGCCTTCTATTTATAGAAGGTTGTGGACATGAATAAACAATTGTTTATTCATGCAATAAGTCCTGCGTAAAGGAGCAATTTGACATATTCATTGAATCCATCGTTCAAGTTGCATTTGTAATCATGATAACCAATAATGTCATGCTTCGGTCATTGGTGGCAGGATAGAGTTGTGATTTTTAGACAAGTGGGGCTTTTATCAGAATTTCTGATAAACCACTTCATCAGAAATTCTGGTGAACAAATCATCAGAAAGTCTGATGATCAGAATTGTCAGAAACTGATGATATTTCATCAGAAATATCATCAGATCCATCAGAAATGACCTTCTCTGATAATCCAAATCAACTCTTAATCAACTTGTGATTCTTTGAAGTAGATACTTTGCATTTCAGTTGTCCTATCTGATTTTCTTCTTCTTGCTGTGCAGGACTGTTATCTTCTTCAGAGATCCAGTTGATTGTGATTTTCTTCAATACTTACAAATAAAGTTTCCTAACAGTTTCCCCCTAAGTATTGTAAGAAAATGAACTATCTCTATATCCAAATGTAAACAACTTTTAACTAATTCTTGAAAAGAAAAATCAAGTAACTAAGTTTCACAGACATAAAACATAAACCATCCAACCATTGTTCAAAAACAGAAAAACAGCAATATGTCATCAATTTATTTAATTGATCTTCACTACACCTCTGTGTTTGTCTCCTGTTTCAGCTTTTTCTTGTGATCAATTGTCTTTTGAGTTGCCTTGTACATTGACTTGTACCATTCTCTTGCTTTCATCCAGTTTTCAATACGATCTTCAATTGTTTTTCTCAGCTGTTCATTGTTCTTTCCTTTCTTCTTGAGCTGCTCTTGTTTGTCATTTATGCAGTTTCTTATATATTTTAAAGTTTGGTTTGAATACCTGCAAATTTCACTGATTTTGAATAGCGCTTTCTTTTCATGGGCATCTTTGAAGACTGCACATATTTCTGGTGTGTCAAAGATTGCTCCAGTTCTTGCTAACTTTAAAGGAATTTCAGCTGGAATTGATGTATTGGGAGGAGGTATTAACACTTTAGTGCTATACTCGAAATTGATACATAGATCAAAGTCTGCTAGTGCTGCTCTTTTGTATAATTTTGCTCCTGCACTCTTAAGACTGTCAAGGGCTCTTCTGATCACTACTGAACCACCTTTCCATTCATCAATGATGTTCTTCATCTTGACTATATCCATTGGATGAATCTTATCAGCCAGATCTGCATCAGTAACCTTTTGAACACCTTTATCTTTTCTGATCAGGGTATACTTGTTTTGACTTTCATACCCTAATATGCCTCCTTGAGTAGTCAAAGTATCAATTCTTTCAATTGATACTATTGGATTGGTCAAGTTGTTATGCAATATTATCCAGCTGCCATTGTTTCTTTCTTCAAAAATACCTTTACTCATTGGTGAGAGCGGCCTTGTTGGGTTGTCTTCTGGACCTGTCCAATAGTAGTGCTTTAGATGTTCTTCTGGATACATGATTGTGTGTAGATCACCTTCCAGCACTTCTGATTCTTTGATGTTGCCTTCTGAATCTTCTCTCATTATTTTTCTTGGCCTTTTTGAGGAGGTCACTTCATGTTCCATTCTTCTCTTCCTTTTGTATCCATCCTTATGCTAAATTCTGTTTCTCCGGTGATGGTTGTAGAAGATAGTTGAGCTGGAACATATTCTTTATGTTGGATCTTTGAAGTGTCTGGCTATGGTATGTTTGGTGGAGGACCCATGGGTAACTTTTGCTTATCTGGAGGTGGACCCATGGTCTGCTTCTGTTTTTGAGCTGTTGAAGTTGTTGTTTGCTTAATTTGTTCTTGTTGAATGGTTTCTGGTTGATGTTGACGAGTTTCTGATCCTGTTGCTTGTCTTTCTTGTGGAATTGGAGTTTTTAATGTATGAAGATCAACTTTTGCCAGTGTGGCAACATTATACTGCAATCTTTTTACTAACAAGTGTATGTTAGTAAGAGCTTGAGTATTTGTTTCTTCTTGCTTCTTCATCTTCTGAAACTCCTGACTTTCCTTATTTCTTTGTGCGTTTAATTCCATTAACAATTTCTCAAAAGCCTTAGTCATGCTGCTGTTGTTGGCTCTGAGAAGTTGTATTTCTTCAAGAAGCTTTCCTGAACTTGAACTTTCTCCTGCAGTTGCAACCTCGGTCATCTTTTTCTTGATATCACGTAGTTCTTTAAGAGCTTTCTCCATTTCTGATGAACTTTCTTTATTTTCTGATGACTTTTGTATTTCTTTGAGCGCTGCATTATTTTCCTCTGTTTGTTTCTGCACAGTTTTGACAGTTTCTGATAAAACTTTGATTTCTGATTTTTGATTTCTGATTTCTTCCAGTATCAGATCAAGTTTTTCCTCAGTGGCTGTTTTCACAGTAGCAGCTTTGTCTTCAAGTTCTTTGTGTAGTTTTTTAGGGGACATAGTTTGATGTTCTTGGGAAATAGGAGAAACAACAGATGTTTCTCTTCTAACACCAGCAGAAAACACATTTTCTGATGTTCTGAGGTTAAGAGGATTGGGAGTATCCAAATTCTCTGTTCCCTCACCAGAGAATTGAAACAAATTCAAGTCCTGGTTTTCCTCATATCCTTGAACCTTTTCAGGTTCTCCATGAGTTGTTGAGAAACTTTTATTTTTCTCATCCAGGTTTCCTTGATCTGTAGACTGATCTCCACCTGTTGTTACCACATTTTCCTCCTCAGAATCTGATTCAGAAAATGGATCTTTTGTTTCACTCACATTTTGTTTTGTAAAAACAGTGCTTCTTTGTAAAATTTCATATTTTCCTTGAATTGATTCATCTGAATCACTCTCAGAATAATAAAATATATTGAGTTTAGATTTTGCTGCACCTGTTTCTCCCATATGTGAGCCTTCAGCATGATGTTCTTCTGCTACAGGAGTCATATGCACATCTTCATCAGCTGGATGAGGATCAGATTCATCCTGCCGCTCTATTCTTGGTGTGCTTGATTCTTCTGCATCATGCTCCATGGGTGACACACTTTCAAATCCTTCTTTTGTTTCTGCCTGTTTGCTAAACATTCTCAGATATTCTGCTCTGTATGATGAGTCTTCTGGTATCAGATACATCATTCTTTCTGACAAAATAGGTACATCAAAATCTGACTTCCATGACCCTGCAGCACTCCAAGGTCTCATAATTTCTGTTTTCCACATAAATTTTGATTTTGGAGTTTGTAGCTTCCTTTCAGAAAAGGCATTAGAAATTATGATGGACAGAAATCTGGGGAATGGTAGATGTGAATCTATCTTTCCAGTTTTGGTCAGAATTGATCTTTTGATCAGATTAAATATTTCTGTTCCAAAATCAATATTCAACCCAGTTATGAGGCTGAACATGATTGTTAGAATATTCATATTTATCTGATCTGTACCTCCGATCTTAGATGATAAACACTTATTCAGTATCTCCATTAACACTTGCCAGAAGGCAGGTAGCTTGTTCCTCTTGAATTCATTGATTTTTGAAATCTTTGCCTTGCATCCCATTACAGCATCAAGTTGTTCAAACATGTCTTCTATTTGTGGTGCTTCTTCATAGTCTTGATTTAACGGTAGTTCCAAACATTCCCTTATTTTCTCAGGTGAGATTGTGATGAAGATATCTTCCCATACATGTGATGTTAGCTCCATATTTGTGCTGTGAGGTTCGAGAGTTTTTACAACTTGTTGTAGCAGTCTTTCTGGTACCTCTCTTGTCTTTGTAAGAGCATGAGCTATCGGGCTTCTGATCAGAAATTCAATGAGAATTTGACACTTCACATCATATTGTTCAATGTTAGTGTTCATTGCTTCATTGTTTATCTTCAAAGGAAGATATTCAGCTTCAGTGATCAAGGGAACAGAGTGTTCAATTGGAGGTGAACTGATGTTGGTAGCAGCCATTTAGGATTTGGGTTTCTGCTTTTGAAGAGGGTTTTTAGGGTTTTAGAATGAAGGTTGAAGATAGACGTCTCTGTTTTGGATGGGATATTTATAGTGAGTTGAGACAGAGATTTTTGAGTGTTTTTCGTGGGTTGTTTGTATTCAAGGTGTTTTATGACACCTTAATGATGTTTTAATCTTTTAAAGAAGCATCCGTTTTTGAAAAACCTTTGGTTTATCTCTAATTTAATGTATATCTCATTTAAGGATAATTAGAGATTCCAACGATTTTAAAAGGATAAACACTAGTATCCAACTTGCACCTTTTCTTCATGTGGGACCCCTTTTGATTTCAGACATGGTCCAATCAAAAACCTTTTCTTCGATTATGTGTTGTCCCATGTTGTCCTTTTAATGATATATATTAGAAAGTCTCTAAATAATTCTTGGAGAGTTGAATTTCTCATATATATCATCAGAAAACATTTGATTCATTTATAGAGGTTTGAATTAGTTTTTTTTTTTTGTTTTTTTTTTTTAAGATGAGAGGGAATGAGTAGAGTTTGAAGAATTTTTACTTACATTGATTTTGTGAACTCCACACCTTTGTTCTGATGTATCAGGAAGTCTTTGACATATAGCTTGTTCCAATCCTCAGAAAAAAAAATAAATTTGAAAGAAACTTATCTAAAAATAATCTAGATGTTTTGTAAGTTTCTTTGTATCTGATCAAAGTCATGTTCCTTTTCTGTTTGAGCAATCGAACCTTCCCGTTTGTCAAGAAAAAATTTCTTTTGATGTTTTTATCAATTTTTCAGTTTATCTGGTGATTTGAATCAAGGTGATGATTTAATGAAGTTTCTAATAAATTTTATCAGATTCTGGTGATTTACTAAATCCTATCAGATTTTTACCAGATTTTCCTTGTTTTAATCAGACAAGATTTCTTAGTTCCCCCTATACCTATTAACATATATAACTAACATGTATTTAAGACAAACTTGATATATTACTCAACAAAAGATAGTTAGACACACAATTAAAACAAAAACAGATAAACCTAACTACTCATCCTCCTCATCCAACACGTTATACATGCACTTCACATATAACCAGAGACTGGTTATCCTTCCTGTATGATTGGTCGATGGAACCAGGGAAGCAACTCTTAAGTTTTCTTGAAGTGCCAGCTCAGCTCTTGTATAACAACTTCTCACACCTCCAAAGTCCAATTGACTTGTGATGGCCTTGGTTACAAAACGAGGGTAGATCAGAAAAGGATTACGGTCATGGACATTTGCTTCTGAGTCTCTCATGAGAAACTTAGCATAGTTGTAAGGCTTTTCCTGTACAATAGCATGAACCACTTCCATCATCCTATGAGACAGCTCATTAAAGTGTCCAGTCTTTTTAGAAAAGCAAACACTTAGCTGTGTTACCAGATACTAGAAAGGTGGTTTAAACCCAGTTTTGCAAACTTGCCTTGATACGTTGTTTGAATGGTAACCCATTTCTATCAAGGTTCGTTGCACCTCTGCCTTATCCAGCATGGTGACCATTTGATCATCACCCAATTTGAGGACATCTCCGAGTGTTTCCTCTTTTAGGGTGATTTTACCCCCATAACCTCACTATTTATCCACATGGAAGTGCCACTCATAACGACTTGAGCATTCCACCAGAACTCTTGAAGAAGTTCTGGATATATAGTGACATGTGTTGATATAGCAAAGCCCAAAGGACTTCGCATGATCATATTGTATACAAACCTGCAGTCCTCCCATGTAGGTCCTTCCAAGTTTGATCTTAGCCTGAGATTATGATTTTCGTAAAGGTAGAGAGGGAATTGGTTGGATTCCATTGATTTTGGGTGACTCATTTGAAATAAGAAGTTTTCTGATGGTGGGCTTTTGAAGAGATGATTTTGTTGTGAAGAATGTCTTTTTCAGATTGTTAATATTTATAGATGAAAGTGATAGTTCCATATTAACATTAAAAGATATTTTTATCTCTTCATTTAAGACGATATCTATTGCTGTGAATATGACAGTCTACTAAGCCCTTTGTGTGAGTAAGCATTCAATAGCTGGGCGGCTACTTTCATAGCTCCTAATGATATTGGTGCTTACGTTTTTCTCTTAAACTCCTTATGACAGAATGACGTTGCATGAAAAAAAAATGATTTTATTTTGAGAAAAGAAAATTGTGACGATTGAGTTCTTTGGATTTAAGTTTATCTCCATGCATGTCATCAATGTTTCCCCCTTTTTGAAAATAAACATAGTTTAGGATGTTCATTTTCTTCTTTGAAGTCAAAGTGGTATATTGATTGTCTTATTCTTTTCTCACTCAAATATATTTTATTATCATCCATACCTATTAGCAAGCATTTTTCTAGTAAAAATGTTACCTGAAAACCTTTGTCACAGAATTGACCACAACTCAGCAAATTATACTTTAAGCCTTCAACATAGGCTACTATTTCAATGGTCAAACATCCATACCTGATACATCCGTATCCCATTATCCTTCCTTTCACTCCATTTCCAAAGTTCACCATTTTACCCAGCTTTGAGACAAAGTTGCTGAGTAAGCTCCTATCCCCAGTCATGTGCTTGGAGCTTCCTGAGTTGCAGTACCAGATCTGCTGCACATGATGGTCCTGAAATGAAATGGTTAGAGGGTTTTAGGTACCCAGGCATGCTTGGGTACTCTTTCTGATGATATTTTGGTTTTATTATTTCTTCTAAATGACCTTTCATCAGAATTTCTGTTATATGCTGAGCCATTAACAAAATTGTTCTTTTTCTTTTGGAGATGGTGTTGAACAAGCTTCAGTATTTCAACACACATATAAGAATCATCAGAAATCTCTGATGTTCCTTCTTGTGATGGAATGAAGGGATAATTTTGAAAAGATGAGTGAACTGCTTCTGGAGTTTTTACAAACTCTTGATTGCATTCACTTCTTTTTGGTTCAAAATTTGGCTTATCAAAGGAGTATTCAGAACATGTTGATTTGCAAGTTTCTGTATCAGATTCTGATATAAATTTATCAGAAATCTGTTGAGTAGCCTTTATAAAGACAGTGGGTTTGTTACTATTTATTCTTATATAACCCAAACCCTCTCCTTTGTTCTTTGAAGTGGACTCTATGAAATTTATGAATTCTTTTGCTTCTTGAAAACCTCTTACATTAATTTCTTTATCATTGATTTTTTTTGTAAAGATCTCTTCTTTCATTTTCATAGAACTCAATTTTAGCTCTTTGATCTAAACTTTGTTCTATAAGTAATTGATTTTCAAGAATAATTTTATTAAAGGTCCTCTGCAACTCATCAGAATTTTTACCATCTGATTGATGTTTAACTTGCAAGTTTAAAAAATCTGACATGAGCTCATTTAGCTTGTGTTCAAGATCAAGATTGTCTAAACTTACCTGTTGTCCTGAAGTTTCTGGTATGTTTCAGAAAGTGCCATGAGACAGAAGTTGGCCATTTCTTCTTCTTCTTCATCAGAAGAGTCATCAGATAGCCATGTATCTGTCTGAGCAATTAAGCTGACTTGCTGTTGTTGCTTCTTAGCTTCCTCAAGCTTCTTTTCATAGTAAGCAACATCTTTCAGCTTCTTGGTCTTGCACTCAGATGCATAATGACCTTTTTGCTTGCACTTGTAACACACCACCTCAGCCTTTCCTTTATCCTTAGATCTAACTTCTTCTTTAGATCTATCATCCATACTCCTTCTATCACTCCTCTAGTATCTCTGGCCTCCTCCCCTCAACCTCTGCTCAAATGTTTTGGTGAGCAGTGCTATTGCATCAGCAAAAGCTGAAAAATCTGATGATGTATCAGAAGTTTCAAGACTTTGGCTGTTTGATGGTTGTGGATCATTGGAAATTGTTTGTCTTTGTGGGTTTGAGATAAGAGCTAAAGATTACCCTCTTTGAATGGTTTCTTCAAATATTTCTTCCTCTCTGGGGATCAAGATGCTGTATAAGTCATGAAGACTCATGTTTCCTAGTTCTAAGGTTGAGGACAAAGTCATTGTGAGACTTATCCATTCTCTAGGCAAAGCATCAAGAAATTTTATGTTTCTTTCATCATTTGATTTAGTTATTCCAAATTTCTTTAGCTCGTTTAAAAGTTTTGTGAACCTTTGATATGTGTCATTTAACTTTTCATTAGGTAAACTTTTAAACCTTTCATAAGATGAGACGTTATTTGTTCTCTTGTTTCTTTTCATCCTTTCTCCTCCTTCACAAAGATTTTCCAACTGATCCCAAATTTCCTTGGCTGATGCACAAGCATCAACTTGTGAAAATATGTCATTGGGGATGGCCATAATTAAGAGTGATTTTGCTCTTTCATCCCCAGCTACCAGTTCATTGTCTTCCGCGCTCCAGTTTATTTCACTTTTGGGAGCACGGGAGGCATGGATTTCTGGTGTTTGGTCAGTTGCTGGAACTGCTGGTATATCAGTCATTGGTATATGTGGACCCCTTTCAATGGATTGAAACAGAGCTCGGTCATGACCATTAAGGAAATTGACCATCCTGATTTTCCATTGGGGGTATTCCTCTCTGACCAGAGTCGGAGGTTTGGACATAGAACCAATGTTGAAAGCATTATTCCAGGATTGAAAGCTAGCCATATTTAGAAAAAAGAAGTAGAGCGATTGATCGTTTGAAAATAATTTATTCAATCTGCTCTAATACCAATTGTTGGACCCAGTATGGCCTTAACAACTTCTTTTTACGTAATATGGCAAGTGATTTCAGTATATGTGAAAAAGATGTGCGGAAATGGAAATCAGACTTTCAAGAAACAAGACCTACAGAATTATCAAGTTTATATCACTTTGAAACAAATTAGTTTAACAAGGTGATTGTAAGATTATTATCTAATACAAATGAATCTTGATTTATGTGGGTGAGAAGAGTAGTGGAGATTGGGTGTTTGTATATGAATGCTAAGCTTCAAACTCAAGTATCTTCTGCCTCTCGAGCCTTCTATTTATAGACGGCTATTGACATGAATAAACAATTGTTTGTTCATGCAATAAGTCCTGCGTAAAGTAGCAATTTGACATATTCATTGAATCCATCGTTCAAGTTGCATTTGTAATCATGATAACCAATAATGTCATGCTTCGGTCATTGGTGGCAAGTTGCATTTGTAATCATGATAACCAATAATGTCATGCTTCGGTCATTGGTGGCAGGATAGAGTTGTGATTTTTAGACAAGTGGGGCTTTTATCAGAATTTCTGATAAACCACTTCATCAGAAATTCTGGTGAACAAATCATCAGAAAGTCTGATGATCAGAATTGTCAGAAACTGATGATATTTCATCAGAAATATCATCAGATCCATCAGAAATGACCTTCTCTGATAATCCAAATCAACTCTTGATCAACTTGTGATTCTTTGAAGTAGATACTTTGCATTTCAGTTGTCCTATCTGATTTTCTTCTTCTTGCTGTGATCTTCAGGACTGTTATCTTCTTCAGAGATCCAGTTGATTGAGATTTTCTTCAATACTTACAAATAAAGTTTCCTAACAATCAGAAGATTTGGCACGGGGCAGTGCCCACCAGGCACGGGTCATGCCCAAGACAATATTCTCTGCAGAAGAAAAGACAACAACAAAGGACAAACCTGACAACCAACATGAGGCCATGCGAAGGCAACAGGAGGCATGGTCAACTCTAAGATACGCAGAATCTGATATAGTACAACAAGTACATTGGCCACGGGTCGTGCCGTTGACACACGGGGCCGTGTTAGCACAAGACCTAACACTGCAGTTAATGAGGAAGAGAGAGAAAGATGGCCATGGGGCCGTGCCAGGAGGGCACGGGCCATGTTGATCGTCTGTCTTCAGCTATAAATAGGGATGCTTGGTTCCATTCCAATCCATCCCTTGGCAAACCACTTCTCTCACACTTGCCACCATTACAACACCAACACCCACCACCATCATCCATCTTCCATCATTTAGAGTGTGTAGTAATCTCGGGATCCAATATTGATCGTATGAGTTCTTGTTAAACAAAGGCCATGCTTGGCTAAACTCTTACATTACTTGGTGAAGACATATCTTTTATGTATTTCTTTTTTATTTCCAATCTTTGGCTCCTTTTTAATTGGGTATGTATTAATGAGTTTAATAACTAGTTTTTTATATTGAAGGAGAATTTATCTAACCGTTCTTCATATGTTGTTGATTCACATATTCGTCTTTATGGTCTATATAAAGCACGTTAACTACTTGGAAGGGGGTTAGAAGGGTAGTTTGGTAATTCTATGTCTCGTTCAGTGTGTAGATCCTACGAGAATCTGGTTCAACCTTAGTACTACTTCACAGTTTGGGCATAATTGTTCGCCCCAGAAGAAAGTAGGAAACTGCTAGAATCCCTTATTTATAAACTACTATTAAAACTTTAAACCAACCCTGCGAGAACTGTATCCCTGCTGACTCATACCAAAGGGTTGAGGGTAACGCTGCCTGGAAGGGGGCCTACCACTTTTCGCATTAATAACTTACTTAACTATCTTTCAATAATCCGACCTTGCAGGACTGTATCCCTGCTGACTCGGACCAATAGATTGAGGGTAACACTTCCTGGAAGGGGGCCAACTACTATAACTTAAAGATAATCTCTTAAAATGCCCAAAGTGTAGAAATCATTAAAGTATACATAAAAGAGGAGTTAGAACCAAGTGATTCCTTCTTGTCTATCTGTTTTTCCTTATATTTTATTTTTGCTTTTTAGTTTCTCTTTTTATAACTTTAAAACCTTTTCATCAAAGTTTGGTTAGATTAGATGTTAACGATAAGCCGGTATTAAAAGCTCTTGCGTCATTGGACGACCTCGGTATCTTGCCATCACTGTACTATGTCCGCGATGGGTGCACTTGCCCTAATGTGTGTGTAGAGTGATAGTATTATATCGTGTTTTATAAATTTAAAAGTTGAACTTGTGAGTAAAAAGATCTAAAAAAATATAGCACACTCACCACACACGTCAAGTTTTTGGCGTCGTTGCCAGGGACACAAGGATTTTGAGAAAGCTTAAAATTAACGGCCTAATCATTTTTAACTTTTCTTTTTAGGTTTTTCTTCTTTTTCTTTAAATATTTCACTTTTTGCAAAAGTAACACAGGGCTGTGTGTGATCTACACGGGGCCGTGTCATCTTTCTAGTAACCTCAAAACTATTTTTTGCCAGATACAAACTGCAGCATGAGCCCGTGTTATGCTAACACGGGGCCGTGTCAGATTAGCAGTTTGTAGGAAAATAGTAACCGCTTGATCCCGAAGGTTAAAAACTTTCTGGAAAAAATGGATTTTTACGATTATTTTTACCCCCGCCACTCTTACGGTGAATGGTGCGATTATTTGGGGAGAAGCATGAAGAATTGGAATGTGGCGTTCTAAACTTCACTCCCCACTACTTAGCCCCATCGTTATCCTGTGACGATCACCTTAAGATGGGAGGGAGTAAAAATGATACTAACGTCCATCCACCTGAACTCCATCAACTCTCTTACCTAGGAGACTTAGAAAATGTAAGCTAAATAGAAAAGAGGATTCTCTAAAAATTCAAAGAGGTGGAATCCTTAATGAAGACGCGATGTTCATCAAGGATCTCAACCGAAGGAGAATCGATGGAAGAAAAATCAGGTACAAACAACACCAAGGCTAACAAACCTACCCTAGACGCTTGCGAAGACGAAAGCGATAGTCATCCCTGTTACGATTTCGCGATGACAGTCCCCTTTGTAGAGTGTAAATTTCACACTGACGGTTTGGACAGGAGCGAGCCGACTCATACCTTCTTTAACAAGAGCCCGGATAAGGTAAATAAGGGATGGTTACGTTTTCCCATTTTTTAAAATAGGATTCTAAGCCTCTTGTGTTTTCGTACCTCTCGTCGGAGACTAAGGTATATCCGGCAATACGGTGTTGTTCCAACCAGTAAGGAAACACCTGATAACGGACAATTTCTTAAAGAAACCCTAGACAAAACTTTATAAATTCCCTGAACACGGGGTCGTGTTCCTTGAACACGGGGACATGCCCAATCTTCTTCCAAAACATCGGGCGTGTTGGACTAACATGGGGTCGTGCCCCTCGTATTTTCCAGCACGGTGTCGTGTCAATGATGACGTGGCCCGTGTCCACTAATGGACAACGTTCCCTGACTCATACAGGTGACACGGGGTTGTGTTGCCCAGGCACGGGGCCGTGTCGACGTGTTGTCACTGTCTATAAAGTCAGCCTTGAGAAGAATGTTTCGAACTGTTCCAAAAAGACTAAGATCCTCCAGATCTTGCACACATATTCTAAAAGGTATGTTCTTGAAAAGGTTTCATATAACCTTCTTGTCTTTACTTCTTTCGGTCCTTTCCACTTCTTCCTTCCACCAAAACATCCATTGAAGCTTGAAGCTTCAATAGGAGGTTCAAAAGCTTGATTTTTAGCTCAAAGTTTTGCAAATATACTATAGTAAAACATTATTTTAAGTTATTTACGTCCAAAAAAATAAAAATCAAACAAATTTAACTTAAAATAAAAATTCTTGAGCTAAACATTCAGAGCTGGTGGAGCAGCACGGGGTCGTGCCACACGGGCACAGGGCCGTGCTGAGTAGTCTGTTATTCCAAAAATTGAAATGGTTTGTCATCTTTGTAGGATCGTTTGCATGACCAAAACGAGTCATTCAGAAGAGTTCTAATCAATACGAGAGGTGGAAACAAACGTATTGATGTAGAATTAGCTTGATATACACTTTAATTGTCATGTTTATTGATATAACAACGTTTTACAGGCTGGAGACACTTCGGCACCACCTCGGCACTGGAATTAGAAAGTTCTACAAATGAAATGACAGGATAGGTATTTATAGGAGTGGCATTTCGCATGGAATGGGAATGCCCATTTCGTGGGAAATGGACAATGTCCATTTCGTACGAAATGGCTTTTCCATTTCGTGCGAAATGACCTGTTTCACCTATAAACCTATTTTCTCGTACATTGTGCCCTGATCTATCATTTCTAAATACAAGACTCGATACAAGACGAAGTCAACAGACATATGCACCTACAGACTCCCCCTTGGATGTTGACGAAGTCTTCGGTACGAGTCTTCAGCAGGTCGACTCTTCAGTCTTGATCAGTCTTCTCATTCTTTCCAAAATATTCTCCATTGTAAGTATCCTCATCTCTTTCTTCTTTTCCAGAATCGCAACCCGGCTCTAACCTCGCTTGATTCTATAAATTCTTCAGCATTAACAGCTTCTGTCTTGAGTATCGTTCCAGGATCTGAAACTGGCTCTAACATCTTCAGACTCCCCCTATCGATAAGATGGGATCGTAGTCTGGAATTCGCTATCGCCTAAAGATCGTATCCTGGCTCAAACTCTGCTCAAGCTTTCACAGGATCTGAAACATCTCCTGGCTCTCCGTAGCAACAGGATCAGAAACCTGGCTTTAACCTGCACAATCCTCTACCACTTGTAAAATAAACAAACTCTCCCAAACCTGTTGTTCATCATGTTTAGCACTTTTGAATTTTGAAAATAAGCTTTTCAACATTAGTTGTCAAAAATCTTTTTGATTTTTTCAAAATTTTATACTAGAACACATTCTTTTTGGGTTTTTGTTTTTAATGGAAAGCAGTAAAGAAATATTTACAGACAATATTTTTTGTGAATTTGTGTAAGAGGATCATATCAGTTTCTGAGACAAATCACTAACACCGTTAAGCTTTAAACATTTTAAGTTCTAAACGATTCACTTAGATTGTCAGTATACTGATCCACTTAAATTTTCACACAAAGTTCAACTGTTTCGAGATACGAGATTAGTGTTTTAGGAACTTAAACTTATCCGTGTATCCCACCTCAGAATATACTCCCGTATCCAGACTTCTGTATTCAGTCTTACAGGTGAATGTACACTAATGATATCTATAAACGGGTAATGCGAGACCATGAGAGCTCAGGCTAGAACTTTCGTTCAATCTGAGAGATGATGGCTCGACTTTGGGTGTGTCCTGTTTGGGGATTCTTCAACAGCACATGATTAGCATTTTTCAATGTTTCATCATTTTTTATGCTGAGGGTGGGCTTTAAGATTAAAGCTTTGCAAAGTATTATACGAGGACTAGGCTATTGCTTCCGCAAAATCAGAAGTCCTGGTATAATACCCTAGATATCATTACGCACAAAGACCTAGAATGTCAGAAATAGAAAGCCTTTCAAATAAGATTTCAGGGGTTACCTATATATCCGACAGATGTTCCCCACGAAATAAGTAAGTTATGATATTTAGGTTTATATCTCGAAAACAATCTACTGAATGTATAAAAACCTACTGGCATATCCTCAGTGAGATCGTTTATCACATTTGACTTTCCAATTCTTTAGCGTGTTGTGATAGTCCACTGATGTACTATCATTTCCTCTTTTTCTTCAACAAAACTCATTTTTTAATTTTTCGATGTTTTTTTTTGGATTTTGGATTTTATCATGTTTTTGGAATTTTTCAAATTTTTGAAATTTCCAAAATTTTTACTCCCCCCAAAATCAAAAATATGTTTCAATTTTTGATTTTCTGGGAAAATTTGAAAATAAACTGTACAAATAAACTGACAACGGTTGTGAATTGCTTCAATTCGCCATACACTTGGCTTAAACAATCAGAACTCCCCCTGACAACAAACTATTTTCCCATTATGATTTCAAGACACTTAAGTTTGTTTTAATCAAAATGGTTTTTCCGAAAAATTAGTTTTGTTGAAATTCATAAACCACTTGTAGGTTAGGGGTTTCATCACATTGTTTTTCAATCACTTGTATGAAAGTTAAATCAAGTTCAAATTAATGACCTTGATTAACCACATGTAGGTTTTCCAAACCAAAAAAACATATCAAGAATGATGCCGATTCCTGCTCCACGATTACCAACTTGGGAGCTCCGGCAAGTCAGGTTTTTTCATTTAAAGAGATTAACCCAAGCCTGACGACCCTTGATTGATTCCAAATTTGCAGCCCGCAATGATGGGAAATTAACATCATCCATTGACGGAACTGACTTCTCATTTTTTAGCTCAACTTGTGGCTCCTCTGACTTTGACGAATCAGATTCATTGCCCGAACGTGGCTCCTTTGACTTTGACGAGTCAAATTCATCGCCAAAATGTGGCTCTTTTGCTTCCGAAGAAACAAATTCATTGCCAGAAGATGGCTCTTTTGTTTTCGCAGAACCAAATTCATCACCATCCTTTATTGGAACCTAATCCACACAGGATTTAGGTTTTCCAAATTCATCAACCTGTGACATGAACGACCTTTCACAGTTTCTTTTATACTCAAAAACTTTGATAAAAACTTCTTCTAAAAAATTAACTTTCTTTGATTTTTTATCAGTTTGATTAGTCAATTTTTCTTTCTTTATCCTCTTTTTTGTCCTCGGATTTGTATCTGATGAATTCGTGTTACTTGACTGATCAGTTTTAGTTGAGTAAAACGATTCATCAGAACTTTTATCTGAATCAACAGTTGTACCAGAGGACAAAATCTTTTCAAGATACTCCCTTGCTTTCTTTCTTTTCTTTCTCAGTCTATCTTTCTGCCCTTGTGAAAGTTTCACTTTCTGTTCTTTCTCCTTCTGTTCTTTGGGCTTTTCTTCAATTTTGACTGATTTCTTCATTTTTCCATGAGATTCAGCCCTCGATCTTCCATTTGATCTCATTGGGCAATCTCTGGCAATATGACCTCTGATTTGACATTCATAGCATATTTTTGTCTCAAATCTCTGACTCTGGCAGTTAACAGCAATGTGTCCTTGAAAACCACATTTGTAACATACTCTGTTTTCGTACCATTCTCCACTTTCAAACCACACACTCAAATCATAACACTGTTTGGCCTTGTGGTAATCATCACTTCTCTTGTAAGCTTGATTTGACTTTTGAGCACTGTGGTCAAACCTGTACCACTTATTACCAATTTTTTGTGAGTTTTGATTTTCAAATTTTTGTGGTTTTTTTATAATGATTGGATGATAGAACTGACGATCTTTTATTGTTGTTTTGACAATTTTTCAAATTTTGATTTTGTTTTTGTTCTACATTCTTCTTAAAAGGTTTTTGTGTTGAACATTCACCTTTTTCAGTAGACTGTAAAACAGTTTCTTGAAACTTTTCTTTTAATTTCAAAAGTATTTTCCTTTTATCATTTTTATCATCAGATTCATCATCACAATCTTCAATTATGACATTGTCATAATTTGTGACATTGTCACTTATTAGAATTTCATTGATCGGTTTTGGACATAATTGATCTTGTATCACTGATGAAGTCACAAAACTTTTCAATTTCTTTTCTAAATCTTTTATTTTATTTCTAGCACACTCAACTTCATTTTCAAGTTGAGTAATTTTCTCAAGATGAGAATTTATTGCATTTTCATTTTCAATTTTATTTTTATCTAAAACAAATTTTTCATTTTCTAAAAATTTTATTTGATTTTGAAATTCTGTTTCTTTTTCTTTTAAAACTTTATTCTCTAATTTTATCCAACCATCTTTATTTTCTGAAATTTTTATTTTGTTTTCAAAATCTTTTTTCCTTTTCTAAAACTATTATTTTATTTTGAAATTCTTTTTCATTTTCTTTAAACTTTTTATTTTCCAATGTCAAACTCTCCACATCTTTTAGAAGTTTGACATTGTCTGATTCAGATTTATCACATTTTGAGCACACAAGTTCAGATCTTGAAGTTTCATTTTTCTCGGATTCTTCATTCTTTGAAATTACCTCTATCTCTGTCTTGTATGTGTCTGCACAAAAAATTTTAAAAAAATTAAGAGGATTCATATTTTCATCTATATAACAACCCCTCTTAATATCATATTTCATAATATCTTTTGCTACAAGACACATATTGACCCTTCTTCTCATTTCAAGAATGACATCCAAACTTATTTTATCTAAATTCTTTTCTATTTCATTCATCAAACACTTCTTTTTCTTATTATTTCCATAAAAGTGTGTTTTAAGCTTATTGATGAATTCTCTTGGATAAAATTCTGAAGATCTAGAATCCTTTTTAGTTCAATCAAAAATTCATTCCACTCTGTAGATAACGCATCGGCAAATTTTGATATCTTTTCATCATTTGACAACCTTATCTCGTACCTTTTTAAATGTTCAATTAAATCATCAAACCGGTTTTCCAACTCATCCAACGTTTCACGTTCCTTACACAAAAAATATTCAAGTCTTTTTACCCAAATATTCTTATTCTCATTCCGATTATACTAGCACTCATTAAACCGCCTATTTAAACTTTCTAGACTATTGTTTTCCTGTTCATCAAACATTTTAACCACACTTCCAACAACCTGATGTGATGATTATACAACCTGTACAGACTGAAATACTTTTCAAGCAAACTGACAAGTTTCACACAAAATTAACACCTTTGATACGAAATGGGCAGTTTGATGCGAAATGGTATCACTAAAGCTCAATCCGTACGAAATGGAGGTCACAAAGTTTAATTCATGCGAAATGAAACTATGATTCAAACAAAATAGCACTTTCAAGCGAAATGGATAGTTTGGTGGGAAACAGAGTCTATTTCGTGCGAAATGGAGGTCTGGAAGTCCAATTCATGCGAAATGGAGATCTGTTTCACACGGATTGTCTCATTTCGTACGAAATGATGCTGATGTCACACAAATCGGACGGTTTTTGACAAAATTGAACAAGATTTAGGTTAATTTTAGATCTGATTCTTTCAAGGATTGTGTAGGATCGTTGTTGACCCCGACTGAGTCGATCAGAAGAGTTTTAAGTCCGGTTCAAAGGCGGAATCAGAGAACTAGACGCGTAAACAGCTTGATAATCTAATATCTGTCACTTATATTGCATATAACAACGTTTACAACCTGGACAGACTTTGGCAGCACTTCGTTACACTTCCGAAGGTCGCGATACCAAATGAAACAACAAGTGCACTATATATAGAGTGATAGTTTCGCTTATATGGACGTGCCATAAGAGCGAAACCTTTAGCTTGTGGTTTCGCTTTTATGGACAATGTCCATATAAGCGGAACCTTATGCTTAATCACTCATCTTCGACTCTCGAACCTCGTGCACTGGATATCCTATCCTATTCTATTCTATTCTATTACATGATTCAAGACGAAGTCAATAGACGTAATGCACTAACAGACTCCCCCTCGGATATTGATGAAGTCTTCAGTGACTAATCTTCAATATGACACATCTTCAGTCTTGATCATTCTGCCTATTCTTTCAAGTTGTAACAATGTAAGCATCCATCACTCTTTCTCTTCTTCTATCAGCTTCAGGCTCCCCTTTTCGTCAAGCTTCCGTGCTTTGGGATCGACGCCTAACTTTCCATCTACTAGCTTCTCTTTGCTTCAAACTAGTCTTCAGACTCCCCCTCAAACTCTGCTCTCGGGATCGTAATCTGGACTATCTGCAACCACTCAAACATTCATAAATACAATGTTTTCGTATTATCAATTACCTTCTCTAAACCACTCCCCCTATCAACAAACTTTACAGATATGGCAGTGTTAAAGAATCCAACTCCCTCACAGTTAATCGTCCAAGTCCAAACTAATGACCTTGGAGATATCACAAACTGTTTTTGAAATTTTTTATTTTAATTCAAGTATCAAATTAATGAACTTGTTTTATTTTCAGAAACACAATCAGCTTACTTAGATTTTGAAACTCAGCAACTCAGACATCGGTTTATCGAAAATAAAGCAGAAATCAAAATCTTTTTGTATTTTCTGAAAATATAAAGCAGTAAAGAAATATATACAAACATATTTACAGACAATATTTTTGTTTGAGTATGCATCAGAGGATCATATCAGTTTTTGACAAGTCACAAGTACCGTTGAGCTTAATTACACATTAAGAATTAAACAATTCACTTAGATTGTCGATATACTAATCCACTTAAATTTTCATACAAATTTCAACTGATTCAGGATACGAATTAGATGTTTTAAGAACTTAAACTCATTCATGTGTCCCACCTCTTGAATATACTCCCGTATCCAGATCCCAATATTCAGTCTTACAGGTGAGTATACCACAGATGATATCTGTAAGGGGTTAGATGCGAGGGCCGTGACAGCTCAGGTCGATACTTCCGTATACGCAGAGAGATGACGGCTTCGACTTTTTGGTGTGTCCCCTTTAGAGGATCTTTTAATTACAACAGCACACGATTAACATTTTGCAATGTTTCATCATTTTTTATGCTGAGGGTGGTTGCTATATTTCAAGCAATGCGAGAAAGTATTATTAGGGGACTAGGTCAGAACTTCCATTCAGCAGAAGTCCCGGAATAATACCCCATATATCACTGAGTATAAAGACCTAGTATCTCAGAATATGGGACCTTTCAAACGAGATTTCAGGGGTTACCTATATATCCAAGTAGTGTTCCCCACGAAATAAGCAAGTGTTTGAATTTTGGTTTATATCCCGAAAAAGTTTACTAAGTGTATAAAAACCTATCGACATATCATCAGTGAGACTGTTTAACGCTTATTAATTCTTTACAATTCTTTAGCATACCGTAACTGTCTACTGATGTACTATCATTTCCTCTTTTTACGCAAAACTCAAATTTTTGAATTTTATCATGTTTTTGGCTTTTTCAAATTTTCTAATGTTTTTGTATTTTCTGACAATTTTTCTCCCCCTAAAATGCAAAACCATTAAAAGAAATTTGACAACACGATGCTGATAGCTTTGTCTCGCCATCCATGTTCTGCTTCTCGTGCACTGATTTACACTAAAACAGTAATTACCCCCATGATTTACAACACATTGATTTTTACAGTTTGAAAACCGTTTCTCAATCTGGTGAAAGTAATCATGTTTGTTCAGCCGTGATGGTTTCGGCGTATTCAATCAACATATATTTTTGTATTTTTCTATTTTTGACAAAAATTAAAAACAAACATATTTTTGGTTTTTAATTTTTCTAATTTTTAGGGTTTTGAAAATATTTTTTATTTATATACAGAAAAACATATAAACTCCCTGTTTCAACCAACACAGGGTCCAGCAGCCTCTGCTTCCTCTTCATGTGCCAGGCTGCTCCAACTTTCAATCTCACAATCTTCAGTATTCTTGAGCACCTGCACATTCAACTAATTGAATTACTTGAACAATTTAGCCCAGGTCTGTTGAACCTTAGGCATTTCAACACAATAATTTTCATTCAATGCTGGAAATTCTTTGTCATTTTTTCTCAAAAACTTTCTCAATTTTAACTTCAACTTTCTCATCTTTTACCGAATCAACATGTTTCTTAACACTCCATGTTTGACCTTTCGATGTACCACGTTTGTAAAAATGTGAATCTTTTTGAACACTTTGGTTTTGAACAACAACTTTTGGTTTCCAAAACTCTTGGGGTTTTGTCATATCAACTGATGTTTTCCAACTTTGTGTTGTTCTGAATCTAGGTGTGTGAGAATTCCAGGTTCTGTCTTGAATCGAACCTGTTCTGGTTTGATTTCCAATTTTGATTCGAAGCAAACTTGTTTGTGTTGTACCTCCAAGTTTGTTTTGAATCAAATCTGGTTGACCGTTGTCTCACATTCTCAGATTTTTGTTTCACAGCATCAATCTTCTTATTGTCAACATCCACAGGTTTTAGATTTGGACACTTGCGTGCAAGATGTCCTTTTTGATCACATTTGAAACATATTCTCATGGACACATCTTTGACCTGTGGTTGTTGCTTTTTCTTTTTAGCAAAGAACTCATCATTAGACTGTCTCATTTTGAGTTCTTTTTCTTCAACTAAACTGTTTCCCTGAACAAAACTCAATTTTGCCTGAAAATTTGGCGTCTCATTTTTGTTCCGATGTTGTTTCTTTTTATAACCCAACCCAGCCTTCATGTTTTTCTTCTTGAAACCAGGTTTGTTATACGAACCTTTACGACTCTTACCAACAAACTTTGAAATCTCAGACTTCTCAATCTCAACCATTTTGAAAACTTTATCTACCTTTTCTGAAATCACATTCTGAATTGGGAATACAACATCTAAGAACAATTTGTCTGATCCAATCATGGTATAAACCAATCCCTTTGAATCGTCATTCAAATTTTTCTCGGATTTTGTGTTTTTCAGATATCCATCATGAAGATTTCCTTCATCTTCATCCTGTGATTCAGATTTACCTGTAACAATCAACTCTTCTTTCAACACACTTTCAACGACTTTGCCTACCACCTCTGAATCATGAGAATCATCAGATTTGGAATAGGTTATGTCAATGTTGTCTGGCAATTGGTCTACCATGTTGAAAGCTTTTTCGACCTTTTCCTCATCATAAAATGCAAACTTTTCCGGTGGTGGAACGTGATGAAACTCTGAGCCAATGCCCTTCTTGTTCTGCTCAGACTCACCATCACCCGGTTTTATTTTGAAAATTCTTTCAAGCACATATGATGACACGTGGTAACTTTTTAACTTGTTGTTTTCCTGTTCTAAATCAGCAATCTGTCGCTTTAACTTAGCAACATCCTCAATATAGGAATTAACAACATCTTGTTTTATAGCATACATTCGTTTAAGCTCTTTGGTTGTTTCAGAAAGATAATTCATTCTAGATTGAGCATATTTCACTTCATCTTTTACTTTATCATATGACTCTTTTGTAACATGATATGATAATTTCATTGAGTCATATTCCTTTTTCATTTCTTGACAAGCAATTTCTTTTTGTTCGCATTCATTTTTCATTTTCAAAACATCTTCTTTCAAAACTTCATTTTCTTTTTCTAACTTTGTACATTTTCCTGAAAGTTTTTCATCATTTTCATTAAAAACCTTTTCTTTTTCTAACATCTCTTTGCATTTTTCTTTGAAAATGTTTTCGATTTTTGTGAATTCAAGATCTCTTGTTCTGATTTGCTCATCTTTTTCAGTACAAGCTCTGCACGGTTCCATGCATTTCTTACACTCATCAATCTGTTTTAAGTTTTCAGAATCTGAATTTACCTCAGTAATTGGCACTTCGGTGTTTTCAGCAGCTTTTGTCTGCATTTGATCAGCATCATCTTGCTTCTTTTCAACACTGACTTTCTCACCAGCATCACATGCTTCCAAATTCACATTCTTTTCTTCTTTCTGTACCTCTTCATCACTCAGCTGTTCTTCAGTCACAGCTTCCTTTTTCAAATTGTTCACCATCTCTTCAACATTCTTCTTCATTCTCTCTTCATCCCTTTTTCTCAGACATGATAGCATGGCATATCTGATTTCCTTTTCAAGCCTTTTAGCATATGTGTCATCTTTCATCACATTTCGATAATATTCGGCTCTCATTGGGACTACGAGAAGAACATCATCAAAAATTATGCCTTTCATTGGAACAACCGGTTCTCCTTCTCTGTTGTAGTAACACTCTCTCTTCTTATCCCATCATCGACTGCTGACAGCATTTTCACACTCTTCCTGCATGTCGTCCATTCTGTTGTAGACCACATTTCTTTCTTTGTAAGTCTTCTCACTCAAGATTTCTTCTCGAGTTTTCTCTTTGATCTCAACTTTTTCTTCACGGATTTCAACAGTGTCTTTGTCTTTGTTTTCATCTTGAATTTCAGCCATGATGTTTTCTTGAATCACCTTGAATATCTCGAATTACCTTGAATCAACAAACAAACAAACACTTATCAGTTTAAACAATAACAAATAAACTGAAACTGACTGACACTCGATCGACGTGAAATGATCACGACACGAAAAAGTTCACTTTCAAGCGAAAATATGACACTGGAGCGAAATAGCACTTATGAGCGAAACCCTGTATTGGACAAATGAGCGAAACAGCCAACTTGACCGAATGAGCGAAACCTCAACGTTCACAAAAGCGAAACTATTTATGTTCACACGAGCGAAACTGCTGATGTTCACAAGAGCGAAACTAACAAGCAGTTTGGAGCGAAACCTCTATGTTCTTAAGAGCGGAACCTTGATGTTGTTCACAAAAGCGGAACTAGCTGGACATGAGCGAAACCAGCTGTCAAATAAGCGGAACTATATTGTCAAATAAGCGAAACCAGGTGTCTTTCGAGCGAAACATAGTGTCTTTGATGACACAAAAGCGGAACCTTATGACCTTTGGAGCGAAACTATTCACTGTCCGTAAAAGCGAAACTTGTTCGAAGTCCAATTTTGGTCATTTTTAGTCCGAATTTGAATGTGAAACTTTCAAGGGTTTATCTATGTCCAATTGTCAATAATCTGTGAAAATTTGAGCGAATTTTGACCGATAAATCTCCCTGAAATGATGAAAGAAGGTGTAGAAGTCAGAATAAGAATGATATCAAGCTAAACTCTTCTTCCTGGGCTCTGATACCACTTGTAGGATCGTTGTTGACCCCGACTGAGTCGATCAGAAGAATGAAACAACAAGTGCACTATATATAGAGTGATAGTTTCGCTTATATGGACGTGCCATAAGAGCGAAACCTTTAGCTTGTGGTTTCGCTTTTATGGACAATGTCCATATAAGCGGAACCTTATGCTTAATCACTCATCTTCGACTCTCGAACCTCGTGCACTGGATATCCTATCCTATTCTATTCTATTACATGATTCAAGACGAAGTCAATAGACGTAATGCACTAACAGATTGTTTAAAACAGTATTACGCATGTTATATGTGAAAATCAATCCATTTTAACCGTGAAATCTTGTTTAATTTTGAAAAATCTTGTAAAAGAAGGTGTAGAAATCAGAATTTTTGGTGCAATCGAGCTGAATCGGTAAGAACTCTTCCTGCTGAGCTCTGATACCACATGTAGGATCGTTTGCACGACCAAAACGAGTCGTTCAGAAGAGTTCTAATCAATACGAGAGGCAGAAACAAACATATTGATGTAGAATCAGCTTGATATACACTTTAATTGTCTTATTTATTGATATAACAACGTTTTACAGGCTGGAGACACTTCGGCAGCACCTCGGCACCGGAATCAGAAAGTTCTACAAATGAAATGACAGGACAGGTATTTATAGAAGTCGCATTTCGCATGGAATGGGAATGCCCGTTTCGTGCGAAATGGACAATGTTCCTTTCGTACGAAATGGCTCTTCCATTTCCTGCGAAATGACCTGTTTCACCTATAAACCTATTTTCTCGTACATTGTGCCATGATCTATCATTTCTAAATACAAGACTCGATACAAGACGAAGTCAACAGACATATGCACCAACAATCTTTCCTAGAATGTCGAGCCAACAGAGCGGGACTTCATCAAATAGCTCAAGGAATAACCGCTGGGGGAGAAGACTCTCCCTTGAAGCTACTCTCGTGAGATACGTAAGTGCTTTAAGGAAATCTCTCAGGGAAATGACCGTGGTCGAAGAGGTTCTTATCGACCAGGTGAACTGTCTCTCTATGAGCATGGAAGATTGCTTTAGGGAGATCAATCTTTTGCACCAAAGGTTGAACATCTTGGTCATGCCTCCAATGGAACCGATCTGGCCTCAAGAAGATTGGAACCTTGCAAATTAAGTCATTCAACCCACCTGGTGGGAAGACAAGATCCCGGAACCTCCCCCTCTTAATATCGCCTTTAAGTTTCCGGTAAATCCCGCTCCCCCTCAAGAAGAGGTCGAGGAGGAGCCCTACATCTTCCTTTCAAAGGAGATAGAGGAGATGCTCAATGACCTCTAATTGAGTACTCCAGGAAATAGCTCAAGTCCTCTGATGTCTAACATCCTTAGATCTAGGAAAGTAGCTATAGGGTTTTTAAATAATGATCTCGGGGAGGCATTCCTCAAGAATCTATCTAGCTTAGGTTAATTTAGATTTGTAGTTTTTATTTCCTTATACTTGTCTTTTATTTTAATGAAATAGAAGTATGGGTGATGATGGTTTCAATAAATGTGTTAAAGAAATTGGAAATGCCAGAGTGTGTAGTAGTCTCGGGATCCAAGATCGATCGGAAGAGTTCTTGTCAAACAAAGGCCATGTTTGACTAAGCTCTTACATCACTTGGTGAAGACAAATCTATTATGTATTACTTTTTGATTTCCAATCCTTGGCTCCTTTTTAATTGGTATGTATTAATGACTTTAATAACTAGTTTTTTATATTGAAGGCAAATTTATCTAACCATTCTTCATACGTTGTTCACATATTCAGGTCTTTACGGTCTATATAAAGCATGTTAACTACTTGGAAGGGAGTTAGAATGGTGGTTGGGTAATTCTATGTCTCGTTCAGTGTATAGATCCTGCGAGAACCTGGTTCAAGCTTAGTACTACTTCACGGTTTGGGCGGTACTGTTCGCCCCGAAAGAAAGTAGGAAACAGCTTGAATCCCTTATCTATAAACTACTATTAAAACTTTAAACCAACCCTGTGTCACACCCTGATATTTCCACATATTACCGGTGGGCCCGGTGGGGAGTATCGTGACGTAGTTGATATCATCATAGTCAATTAACACAATTATAGCATAGCTGAAATCTTGGAATATAAAATATTATTACAAACCCAAATGTCTGAAAATATCAAGTATTAATTTATAGACGGATCATTACAGAATGTATAAAAATGAAGTTTAGCAGACTTTAAGGCATCTTTAAGGATTTGCAAGATCCTCTATTTCGACACTGAGCAACTCCCAGCCTATTACGACTAGTACCTGTCACTTAGTCTGTGACAACCCGAGTTTTCAAGGTCTTTCCTCTACACGTTATTTGTTCACAATTGTGTTTGCATAGCTTGTTTGCTTTATAATTGTGAATGATTGTTATATGTTTGAGTTATTGTTATATTGTTTGGTTAACTAATGAAAACCTACTAAAAGTTTGGCTAAGAGTTAATATAATTAACACATTTGGTTCTCACCACTGTGACCACGAAACCTAGGAGTTTCGTCAAGCCCATCACGACGAAACATGGGGTTTCGTCGCCCCCTTTGAGGTTTTGTGGATATGGGCCTTCGGCCCAGGAGTGGCCCACACTAGAATCAGTTATAAACCTCTTATACGTGAAACCTTAATTAGAAAATCATAAGTTGCGAAACCCTAGACTCTCCTCTGGCAGTAAGCAATCACCTTTCCTCTCGAAGTTCTTGCTTTCCCTCGAAGTTTTGCTTATTTCATCTCACAACCGGTTAGTCTCATTGGTCGATTCGATTTATGTAATAATGTGTGTGTAAATAACCATCATTATGAGTGAGTTTGTTTGCTAAACGATTTGACTATGATTGATGCTTGAATCGAAAATCATGTAATTAGGGTTTTGATGTTCTGGTTCAAAACGGTTTGTTTAGAAACTGCATGATGATAACTCATGGAATTGTATTCGTTCATGTTCACTAATTAGAGCCATGTTTCTGTTTGATATAGTACTTGTGATTGTATGGATCTGATCATTGAATACATTCAAGTTGCAATCTAGATCATATATGGTTATTTTATGATTAAGGTTTCATACTAGATGTTAAGTACTGTGATGCATTTGGAATGATGATAAGTAGCATGAAGGTTATTGTATTTGAATGATAACTATATGATTGATGATAATGGTGAAACGGTTATTGATGTTTAGGGTTTTCAGTATGTAAGATTAACTGTTATAGTAACGACGAAAAGTCCCACCCGACGAAACCCCATTGACGACGAAACTCTGTAGAGTTTCGTCACATATGATGCCGACGAAACATGGAGGGTTTCGTCACACTTCCATGCCGACGAAACTTGAGAGGTTTCGTCACCTAGAGGTTTCGTCGCCTGGAGTTTCGCCGCCTAGTGTATGATTCACAACAGACTGTGTTTACCTTGTGTATGAAACCTGAGTGCTCACTGATTGACTGTTTGGGGTGTGATCATGATTGAGGAATATGAGTTTGCATGCGAAACACAAATACGAACTGTGGAATGATATGAACTAGAATAACTATTAAGTGCAATGTGATAGTGTTACCTGAGTACACAGTTATGATCATGACTTATATGCGAACAATGTGGATGTCAACTGATTATGTATATATGATTACTATAGGCTTTCACTGAATTGTTTGTGAACAAGTAGTTAATCATACCGAGCAAACCGAGGTGAGTTCACACTTTATTAAGGCATGGGATTCCTGGTGGGTTGGGAATGGGTTAAGAAACTAAAACGAAACCTACATATTCACCTCTAATAGAATATGTACCTCCGTCCTCGATTGGGTAGGACGACTACATTTAACCTGCGTATTCTCGGTTGGGTAGAGTACGTACCTCCGTCCTCGGTTGGGAAGGACGACAACATATAACTTACTAGACAAAACTCTATCATGAAGTCCCTCATTTTTATATCGACTTAATCGCCGGGCCAATGGCGAGCGGGTCATTAGTTAATAGCGCTATTAGGGTTGACAAGCCTCACACCGTGCCGGTAGGACGGGCGTGTACTAATGGATCTGGGCACTTAGTCAATGATGATAGACATTGACGTAGGGCATAACTTCCTCAGTCAGTTGTAGATATGGTAACGGTCTAGTGGTTTACAACATGGGGTAGCCCCCACTGGTTATGGTTTGGGAAGCAAGGAATTGATTAACTATTAGTTTTCGAATGAACATATGGTTTTTGAAACAACTTTAAACTGAATAACCAACTGTGAACTCGCTCAACTTTGTTGTTGACTCGTTGTTACATGCCTTGCAGGTCGTTAGATGCTTAGCTAGAGCTTGCACGAGCAGGAGGAGTCGTTGTGGGATATGGACCGTTGTGTGCCATGTTAAACTTTATGAACTTATGACTTATGTTTTGTTTTTTTTTTACATTCTATGTTTCCGTTGATGAACTTAAACTTGAATAAGTAGTTTTGAACACCAATTATATTGTGTGGTTGAACTTTTATTTACTTTTCTATATTGTTCAATATGATTGGTGGCTTGATCCTGGTCATGTCACGCCTCCTGCGGTGATACTCTGCTTGTGGATTTTGGGGGTGTGACAGATTGGTATCAAAGCCATTGGTTATAGTGAACTTGGTTTTAAAAAGGGAAAAGCTTTTTGACAAAACCAGACTATAACCTGTGCAGTGCTCAACGATCCACAACGACGCTTCGCTCCACGTGCAAGACTCAACATTATAGGTGATATGGTTTGTGTTTATGTTGCCTATCTGTTAGTTACATAGTGCATTTATCATGGTATGCTTAGTTAACATAATAATTGTTGTTTGAAAACCCTGTATGCTTACTCTCTTCTGTCATTACACACTTGTGCACTTTCACGACACTCCTCTCACTTATGCTTTTCTTTGATGTGAAGATCATGAGTGGACGTTTGAACTTAACTCAAGCCCAGCTGACGGCTCTTATCAATGAACGAGTTGCTGAGGCACTCGCAGCAGCCCCTGCAGGAGGTATAACCTGCCATTCCACCCTACCCTAGGATGTTTAGATCCTACTCTCGTGAACCAACTCTTGTGCTTAACCTTGTCTTTTCTTTCTCACGCGACAGGTCAGCATGCTCAGCCTCCCGTATGTACCTTCAAGACCTTTATGGACTGTCGACCTAGTACCTTTAGTGGTACAGAAGGATCTGTAGGTCTTCTTCACTGGTTCGAGAAGATCGAATCCGAGGCCCCTGCAGAAGGTATAACCTGCCATTCCGCCCTACCCTAGGATGTTTAGATCCTACTCTCGCGAACCAACTCTTGTGCTTAACCCCTTCTTT
The DNA here is from genome assembly GCF_002127325.2 of Helianthus annuus. NCBI lineage: Eukaryota > Viridiplantae > Streptophyta > Magnoliopsida > Asterales > Asteraceae > Helianthus > Helianthus annuus. The sequence goes on along the minus strand of NC_035440.2, from coordinate 34,446,984 downwards.
TCTTTCTCACGCGACAGGTCAGCATGCTCAGCCTCCCGTATGTACCTTCAAGACCTTTATGGACTGTCGACCTAGTACCTTCAGTGGTACAGAAGGAGCTGTAGGTCTTCTTCACTGGTTCGAGAAGATCGAATCCGTTTTCGAGATGAGTGAGTGCCCTGAAGCTCGTAGAGTGAAATTTGCTACTGGAACACTCGAAGGTGTTGCGTTGACATGGTGGAACGCACAAGTACAAATGCTAGGGTTGGCAGCTGCTAATGCCACCCCCTGGAACGACTTCAAAGATCTAATCAAAGAGGAGTACTGTCATCGCGACGACATTCACAAGTTGGAGGTAGAGTTTTATAACTTGAAGATGACGGGGTCTGAAATAGAGGCGTATATGAAGAGATCGAACGAGCTGGCTGCACTGTGTCCAACTATGGTAGATCCACCTATCAAGCGAATCGAGCTGTACCTCAAGGGTTTAGTGCCAGAAATTCAAAGCCATGTGACTGCAGCTGACCTTGGTACCATACAGCAAGTCATACGACTGGCTCATCGTTTTACTGATCAGGCAGTTGAGCAGAACAAGCTGCCTAAGCGTATTGGTGCTACTACCACTTCTAAAGCTCCTAGCGACAACAAGCGCAAGTGAGATGGAAATTCGAGCAAGGGTTCTACATCGGTTCAGTCTCAGTCTCAACAGCGAAGGACTGATGACTTCAAGAGCCCTGGTCAGCAATCTTCAGGTAATCAGAATCAGGGTCAAGGTGGATACAGGGGGAAATCACCCTTAGTGCAATCGCTGTAATTTGCACCACAGCGGGCCGTGCAACAAGGGTCGTTGTGAGAGGTGTAACAAGTTTAGTCATGAAGCCAAGGATTGCAGGAGCTCACGTCCTGTGAATCAAAATCGTCAACAACAGCCACAAGCTCCACAGAACCAGCAGCAGCAACAGCAGGGTAATAAGGGATGTTTTTAGTGTGGTGCTGAGGGTCATTTCAAGAGACACTGTCCACAGTTGAATCAGAATCAGAACAACAACAACAACAACAACCAAGGAAATGGGAACAACAATGGGGGTAACAACGACAGCAACGGTGCCACGGGACGTGTCTTCGTGATTGGTCAGGGTGATGCAAGGAACGATCCCAATGTTGTGACGGGTAAGTTCCTACTAGACGACTTTTATGTTGCTGTTTTATTTGATTCGGGTGACTATACTAGCTACATGTCCTTAAAAGTTAGTCAGATGCTTAAGCGTACTCCAACACTTTTGAACACCAAGCACACTGTAGAACTAGAAAATGGTAAAAGTTTAGAGGCCACACACATAGTTAAGGGTTGTAATCTTGTTCTTGCTGATAAGACCTTCTCTATCCACCTCATTCCTATCGTTCTTGGTAGTTTCGACGTAGTTATTGGGATGAATTGGTTATCTCAACATCAAGCGGAAATTCTTTGCAAGGAGAAAATTCTCCGCATCCCTCATTCTGGTGAAGAACCCCTCATGATTCGTGGTAACAAGAGTGGTGCACTCGTAGGCATTATCTTTTTCCTTAAGGCCCAGAAGTGTTTGAGAAAGGGTCACACTGCTATTCTAGCCCTCGTTACTAACACCTCAACGAAAGAGAAAAAGATAAAAGACATTCCCATCGTACGAGATTTTCCTGAGGTATTTCCTGAGGAATTAACTGGTTTCCGCCTCATCGTCAGGTCGAAATTCAAATCGAGCTACCTCCTGGAGCAGCACCAATAGCTCATGCACCTTATCGTCTAGCTCCATCAGAATTAGAAGAATTGTCCGCGCAACTGCAAGAGCTATTAGACAAAGGTTTCATTCGTCCAAGCTCTTCGCCTTGGGGAGTGATGTGCACAAAATGCAACATATAAATTACATCAATTATGGCATAAAACTAACCCTTTTTAGTACTAATGTTGGAAAAAGTGTGCTTTTGTCTTCCTTTTATATTTTCAGGATTAAATGAGCTCAAATGAATGAAAGAAGCAAAAAGACAGCTAAATCTAACATAAATACAAGAAAAGGAACAAACGTGGCATGCCCGACCTCCCGACAGCATCTTCCCAAAGCAAAACAAGAAGACAGAAGACTGAACACGCCCCGTGCTCAGTGAGCACGGGGGCGTGCCCAAGTGTCAGCAGAAAAGACAAAGCGACAGAAGCTTCTACTGCCCACCACGGGGCCGTGCTCAGCGGACACGGGGGCGTGGTCAACTGTTGCAGACACATTTAATGAAATTGCGAATTGCAATTAATCTTTTGCACTTTTTAATTGGTTTTCTATTAATGACTTTAATTACTAGTTTCTTATGTTGAATGTGATTCTTCCTTATCGTTTGTCCGTGGTGTCTTGGCATTATTTTATTATCTATATAAAATAAAAGATTTTCACCATTCATATCTCCACGGTCTATATGGAGGTATGTTGGCTACCTGGTCGGGGGTTAAGGGAACGGTTTGGTAAAAGTCTTGCCATTGTTCAGTGTATAGATCCTGCAAAGGACCTGGGTCAAGTTTAGTAGGACCTCCTTCAATACCCAACGGTATTGGATGGCGGGGGTCCAAACTCTTTGACCCCCTCATAAGTTAAACTACTATTAAAACTTTAATCCGGCTACTTAGGACTGTATCCCTGCTGACTCAGACTACTTAGCCGAGGGTAACGTCACCTTCAAAAGAGGGGCCTACCACATTATGCATTAATAACTTAATTAATTATCTTTCAATAATCTGACCCTTTAGGATTGTATCCTTGCTGACTCAAACTACTGGGTTGAGGGTAACGTCACCTTCAAAAGAGGGGCCTGCTACAATAACTAAGATACTCTCTTAAACAAGTGCAAAAGTGCGAAAATAATCAAAGGTTATACTACACACGAGTCGGATCCAAGTGATTCATCTTGTCTATCTGTTTTTATTTTTATTTTCTTTTTTCAGCATTTTAGTTAGTTTTATTTTTCTAGTTTAAAAATCTTTTTCTAACATATTAATTTGATTAGACGTTGAGGATAAACCGGTACTAAAGCTCTTGTGTTCTTGGACGACCTCAGTATCTTACCAACACTATACTACGTCCACGATGGGTGCACTTACCCATATGTGTGTTTAGTGTTACTGAATATCGTGTTTATAAATTTAAAACTTGGCTAAAAGTGTAAAAAGGGCTTAAAATATATACCTAAAACATATACACGCTGACACGCATCAAGTTTTTGGCGCCGTTGCCGGGGACACAAGGATTTTAAGAAAGCTTAAAAGCGACGGCCTAATCAGTTTTTCAAAACTTTTTCAAAACGCGCACATTTTTCTGCATTTTAGTTTAGTTTGCATTTACAGTAGCCTGAACACGGGGCCGTGCTGCATATTTTTCATAAAAACACCCAGATACAGAGTCTGAACACGGGGTCGTGCTCACTGAACACGCCCCCGTGCTCAACAAGACCAGTAACCTTTAATAAAATGCCCAGATACAGACCCTGAACACGGGGCCGTGTCCACTGAACACGGGGCCGTGTCCAGCTTCTGTTTCCGTTTTTATTTTTATTTTCTAGTCCCGAGACTCTGTTGTGGTCTGTTGAGTGATTCTTATGGATCAATACTCAGGAGGCTACAACTACACCTATGAGGAGGATGATTATAGGGGAGACTATTGCACAAATTGTGGAAACCCGCACTCGGTTCAATATTACAACTCATCTCAACCATCCACTTCATACAATTATTATGAGGAGCCCAGGTACGAGCCATCGACTTCATACACATCCTATGAAGACCAAAGGTATGAACCTTCTCCCTCATACTCATATTTTGATGAACCAAGGTATGAGCCTTCATACTCATACTTTGAGGAATCAAGATATGAGCCACCACCTTCATACTCTTATTATGAGGAGCCATGGCGTGAACAACCCACCTCATATGAGTACTATGAAGAACAAAATTACGACCCTTATCCATCATATACTTACAATGAGGAACAATGGTATGAACCATCTACTTCATATGAGTACTATGAGGAACCAATGATCGAACAACCGGATTCAATCTTTGAGGATCCCGATCCTTTCTCTATCACCGAAGTAGCCGATAGGATAATAGAAAAACTTAAAACTATCAAGCAATACATAAAAGAATCTCGCGCAAGGGAAGAGGAGTCCCGCGCAAGAGAGAATTAAATAAAAAATGATAGTTGAAGAGTTAAAAATGGAAGAACAAATAAGTGAAAAATTGACACATGAGTTAAACAACGAAAAAGGTGAGGACAATAGCGTTAAAATTCAAGAAGAGTCTAATTTTGAAGAAATTAATCTCTTGTCACCTTCTTTTGAAAATAATTGTTTAGTACCCACTCATGCTAAGTTTTTAAAAGAGTTTAACACTAACACTAAAATTGAAGAAATGGTAAATGTTAAGTTAACTAATGATCAAACTTCGCTAATAAAAGAAGACCCTTTTGAAATTAACATTACACCGGTTCCATGTTTCTTTCAAATTTCCTTTATTAGTAATATCACCATTGATAAAGATCTTTGTGTTAACATAATGCCTAACTACATTTTCGAAAAATTAAGTATTGGTGATTTTTCTCCACTTCAAATACCCATTTTTCTATCCGATCGGAAAGTAATAAAATCAATCGGTGTAGTTGAGGATGTTTTGGTTCGAACAAATCAAATGGTAATCCCAACCGACTTTGTCATCCTCGATGACGCTCCTCTAGTGTTGGGACGACCTTTTGTAAAAACTCATGAAGCTTTGAAAAACCGAAAGTTCAACAATCTACCTCTTCAACTGGGGGCATTCAAAAGGAGCATAGATCTTGAGGCACTCAATGAAATATCCTTTTGGCAACAATGACCCCCTAATTGAAGATGAAGATGAGCCACCCGATACAAGTGAAAAGATTGACCACTTTGTTGAAGAAGAGGTCGCCATAGAACAAACTTTTAAAGTTCTTGATCAAAATGAGCCTCAAAATAAGGAGTCTCCTAAAGACCCACCCCTTGAAGTCAAAGAACTTCCGAAAGGTTTGGAATATGCTTTTCTAAACAAAGATGGTAAATCACATGTAATTATTTCATCTAAATTAAGTAGTTTAGAGAAAGAAAAATTAATTAAACTTTTGAAAAAACATAAAAATGCGATCGCTTGGAAGCTTGTAGATATTAAAGGAATAAGTCCTTCCATGTGCACGCACAAAATTTTAATGAATGATGACTACAAATCAGTAATACAACTACAACGTAGAGTAAATCCGAATGTGCAAGAAGTGGTTAAAAACGAAGTCATCAAATTACTTGACGCTGGACTTATCTACCCTATCTCAGATAGTCCCTGGGTAAGTCCCGTCCAAGTAGTTCCAAAGAAGGGAGGTATGACGGTAATAACTAATGAAAAGAATGAATTAATACCAACGAGAACCGTCACAGGATGGAGAGTATGTATAGACTATAGACGATTAAATGAAGCAACAAGGAAAGATCACTTTCCTTTGCCCTTCATTGATCAAATGTTAGAAAAATTATCCGGTCATAAATTTTATTGTTTCTTGGATGGTTTTTCAGGTTACTTTCAAATCCCGATAACACCCGAAGACCAAGAAAAGACAACTTTCACGTGTCCCTATGGAACTTTTGCTTATCAACGCATGCCATTAGGTCTATGTAATGCCCCCGCAACATTCCAACGTTGCATGGTGGCCATCTTCCATGACATGATAGAAAAGACAATGGAAGTCTTCATGGACGACTTTTCTATCTTTGGAGATTCATACGACCAATGCCTCGATAACCTTGAACGAATGCTATCCCGATGTGAGGAAACTAACCTCGCCCTTAACTGGGAAAAATGCCATTTCATGGTAACAGAGGGAATAGTGCTCGGTCACAAGATCTCTAGCGAAGGAATGGAAGTTAATCGAGCAAAAATAGACACTATTTCTCGATTACCTCCACCATCCTCCGTTAGAGCAATTAGAAGTTTCTTAGGGGATGCCGGATTTTATAGACGGTTTATAAAGGACATTTCTAAAATTTCAAGACCTCTAACAAAATTACTTGAAAAAGATGCGCCTTTCATCTTTGACAAAGATTGCAATCAGGCATTTCTAACCCTCAAGGAAATGCTAGTCAATGCACCTATCATGATAGCGCCTGATTGGAAATTTCCTTTCGAAATCATGTGTGATGCAAGTGACTTTGCCGTTGGAGCAGTCTTGGGACAAAGAAAAGAGAAGCATTTTCACCCAATCTATTATGCTAGTAAAACACTTAACGATGCACAAGAAAAATATACAACAACTGAAAAAGAATTACTAGCTGTGGTATTTGCTTTTGATAAATTTCGTTCTTATCTTGTTATTTCTAAAACAATAGTCTATACAGACCATGCAGCCATTCGATACCTTTTCAAGAAACAAGACGCAAAACCCCGTTTGATCAGGTGGATTTTACTCCTCCAAGAATTTGATATTGAAATCAAAGACAAAAGAGGAGCAGAAAACACCGCTGCAGATCATCTTTCACGCTTAGAAGACCCAGCTTTGGAGGCAACTAGGGACGAGCAAATCAACGAAAAATTTCCAACATAGTCCCTAGAAATGGTGGAATACAAGGAAGAACCATGGTATGCCGACTATGCTAGCTACTTAGCTAGCGGTATAGTCACCAAGGGATGGCCACATCACCAAAGAAAAAAATTCTTTGCTAATGTGAAGCATTACTTTTGGGAAGATCCTTATCTTTTCAAAATGTGTGCCAACCAACTCATCCGAAGGTGCGTACATGGTAGTGAAGCTAGAAGAATTCTCCGCCATTGTCATGAAGGTCCATACGGAGGACATCATGGTGCCGCTAGTACCGCACGAAAGGTATTTGATTCAGGATTTTATTGGCCGACCATTTACAAAGACGCGGAAAGTCTAGTTAAGACATGTGATGCTTGCCAAAGATCAGGTAATATTTCTTCCAAAAACGAAATGCCACAAAATGGCATTCTCGTTTGTGAAATTTTTGATGTGTGGGGAATCGACTTTATGGGACCTTTCCCGCCGTCAAAAGGAAACAAATATATACTTGTGGCAGTAGATTACCTGTCTAAATGGGCCGAGGCCGAGGCACTTCCAACAAATGATGGAAGAGTCGTGGTAAGATTTCTGAAAAAATTATTCTCTCGTTTAGGAACACCTAAAGCATTAATAAGTAATAGAGGTACTCATTTTTGTAATCAACAACTCGAAAAAATCTTAACAAGATATGGGGTCTATCACCGGGTCTCAACAGAATATCACCCTCAAACAAACGGACAAGCCGAAGTGACTAATAGAGGATTAAAACGAATACTTGAAAAAACCGTAGGATTAAATAAAAAGGAATGGGCCGATAAATTAGATGATTCTTTATGGGCTTTTCGAACTGCCTATAAAACAACTATAGGCACAACCCCATATAAGCTCGTCTATGGAAAGAGTTGTCATTTGCCGGTAGAAATAGCTCACAAGGCCTACTGGGCAATAAAAAATGTAAACTTGGATTTAGAATTTGCAGGTAAAAATCGATTTTGTCAAATAAATGAATTAGACGAATTAAGGAATTATGCATACTCTAACTCTGAAATTTATAAGGAAAGAATGAAAAATTTACATGACAAACACATTAAACCTAATGAATTTCGAGTAGGAGATCAAGTTCTATTATATTCACGACTTCGATTATTTCCTGGTAAACTAAAATCTAGGTGGTCAGGACCGTATTCCATCACCCATATTTTTCCTCACGGTGCAGTAGAAGTTAAATCTCGGAATGGAATTCCATTCAAAGTCAATGGCCAACGGCTAAAACTCTATCAAGGATTCATTGAGGATGAGGAGGAAGAAATCTCGCTTCAAACGGTCGACAAGTAAAGGCATTAACATCATACCTTGTAAGTTACGAATAAGCGGATAAACATCGAAACCGGTAAGTCTTCTAACCAAGTTTTTGGGAAAACAGGGCACTCACACGAGCACGAAAAAAATTCAAAAACTCTGCTCAGCACGGGGCCGTGTCCGCACAACTGTCGGGATAAAACCCCTTTTTCATAACAGTTACACCATTCCACACGCCCCGTTTCCCCGAAAAACGCTCTGGTCCAGGCGATTTTCCGCAGATTTTCGATGTCTCCTCTCATTCTAACAACATCAAGGTATGATTCTATCATCACTAGTAGTTAGATTAGTTACTTGCATGTAGTTAAACATCAAAAATTTGGGGAAAAATCTAGGGTTCTTGAAGTTCATCCGGATCAAACCTCAAATTTTTGCATAAATCTGTTAGCATTAGTTTAGATTAGTGTTATGAAAAGTAAACCCACTTGTATTGTTGATAGATTTGCCCGATTTCTCACAAAAACCCCAAACCCTTGTTTTTGAACCGAAAAAGATAAAATCGAAAGGGTAAACGGTTTATTTTGGGAAAAACGGCACTTGGGGTTTCATTTTCGGGGGAAACCGCACCTACTTGGCCAAAAAATTTCAGATTTTCGGGACCGGGTCGAAAAATGGAATTTTTGAGTAACAGACGCCTGGACACGGGGTTGTGCCCGCTGAGCACGGGGCCATGTCCAGCTCACTGTTTACAATTTTCTCCAAAAATCTCATTGTTTCGTGCTAATTTTTGGTGTATTCTTTCAGATGTCGAAGAAGTTCACAAGATTCAACGCAAACGAGCTCGATGCTAGGGCCAGATATGACACACTTCAAACAAGACCGGAAGAATACCCAAGACAAGCATGCACTAATCTCTTAGCCATGGTGAACCAACTTGACCGGTTTAACAACCTCGTTACCAGCCCACTAAGGATTGCCCTAACCACTAGACTTCGTTCCGTCCATGAGTGCACTGTGGAGTTCTATAGCACATTCACTTTCAATTCAAGGTGCGACCCTTTCGACAATAATGGGGTGGCATTCCGATGTGGCAGAACGAGGTACTCGATCTCAATGGCACAATTCGGGGCAATAGTGGGGTTGTATACGGAGGAGGATTCGGGAAGTGAAGAGAACACCTGAGGGGTGCGAGATTTGGATGAGAACGAGCGCCAAGCCGCGTGGGCTCAGATTGGTGAAGGACACTACAACCCAAGCAGCACAATGAGTACCAAGTTGAGGGACCCACTCTACCGATACATCCATAGGGTCCACGGTTACTCTTTAAGCCAAAGGCATGATAGTGGTGGTGTTGTTGGGTTGAGAGATCTGATAGTCCTTCACTGCATTCACAACCGAAGACACCTTGATGTTCCATTTCTCCTACTCCGAAACATGCATCTGAACCGGCTAGCTCATGCACCAACCCCTATTTTTTTTCAGGGGATGGGTGTACCGCCTCTTCAAGCACTTTGTGAACATACCTAGGTCTTTCGAAAGGAGCCCATGGTCGGGACGGGTCGATGTACACATCTGTCGCTCCATGAACCTAATCTATGAGGCAGAAGACGGGTCGGTCAGCTTTCAGAGGATGCAAGGGTATGCATGGAACCCACAAGAGGCGCTAGTCCTTCACGCTCCACCTCCCCACTACCAGTACCAACCTCACGGTGAACCGGGCCCATCCTCCTCACAAGGAGGTGGTTTTCCTAACTTTCAGAGTTTGCATGATCTTTTGCAGGAAAACCTTATGTGCACCAGGAACACCTACAACCTCGCCAACAACACGTACAACCGGGTCGGAGCCATTGAAAGAAACATCTCCGATATCCAAGATGACATCAGAAGCATCCGGGAGTACATGGCGGGGCATGGAGGAGGAGGTGATAACGAGGATAGTGATGAAGACATGGACTAGGCGGGTGGAGTAGGAGCAGGAGCGGCTGGTTGGTGATCCCACAGGTTAAACCCCCTTTTTCTATCGAACAATTTCTGGCCTGCGTGCCGAGTGTTGAACAATTTACTTTCCCTAACTTCTTTTTATTTTTGCTTTTGTTTTTAACTTGATGGTTTGGATGTTGAACTTGGTAATCTAAGATGTTTGGTATTGTTTGGTGTGGTATTTATTGATAAAACAGGTACATACGAGGCTTAGAGTACTAAAAACTAGTACTACTAAAGCCGGAACAAGAGAACCGGAGCTAGAAACCTGTTTTTCATCCTTGCAGACTGTCAACACGGGGTCGTGTCCGGCCGACACGCCCCCGTGGCCAGGGGCGGACCCACATTGGTGCCACCGGGGTCCCCGGACCCCAATCTTTTTAAAAAAAATAGTAGATTCGGTATATTAAATTGTGTATGGACCCCATAAATACAATTAGGTGGACACCATAGAAATAAAAAGAAAGCTGGTGTAGTGGTAAATCTCCCTCTTTTCTACCAAGAGGTCATGGGTTCAATCCTTGATAAGCCCATTTTTCTTATTTTTTTTAAAAATCTAGTTCAAACCTCACTTTAACTCGACCCGAACAAGGACCGACCCGAAAATGGACCCCATTGAAATAAAATCCTGGGTCCGCCACTGCCCGTGGCCACCTCCCAGACCTGCTGTTTGTTTACTTTCTGCAGATTTTTGCCAGACACGGGGTCGTGTCCAGCCAACACGCCCCCATGTCCACCTTCTGTAAGTTTTCGTTACTGACACCTGAACACGAGGTCGTGTCCATCCGACACGGGGCCGTGTCCAGAGTACCAGTAGCATAAAATTTTGCTTTTAACACCCTTTTACACATTCAATCAACCTAAAAACTTATTTTTGGGACACATTGAGGACCATGTGTAATTTAAGTGTGGGGGGATGCTAAAACTTTGAATCTTGCAAATCCTAATTAACAAGGCTTACACAAAACTCTATTCGAACCGCTAATCACCCCAAATTTTTTTCAAAAAAGAAAAATTCATTTTTTACTTGTCTAAGTTTAAGTTGGGAATTTCAAGTTCTAACAAGGTTATATTTTTACAAGTTTACAACCGATAGCGTTGTGATAAAAAGAACCAACATAAGAAAATTATGAAACGGCATGACAAGCTTAGTTAAAATTTGATTATATATATACTTGGTCACAAAAGTGAGTTTTGAGCCTTTATTGAGCATACAAATACATATCTTTACACTAAATGCTCATTTTTCGTTTCTTGTGTGAATAGCCGCTTGGTTCGTACGACTCTAGAACTTGCCACGACAATACATTCCCGGTCCTTACCAACCTAAACCCGAGTAAGTAAATGATGGAGGCATTAGGATTAACCCTTTTTCTTTCTACACCATTATTTTTCATTTTTTTTACCACCTACCCAAAATCCCCCTAGTTAACCCCTTTGAGCCGAAACCTTTTCATTTCTTAACCCAAAACAATCACCCTTTTTACCCACCTAAACCTTTTTATGTTAACCCTTTATTTTACTAACAAAGCTCGGTTTTTCTTATGACTTTCCAAAATATATATAGTTGATGAAACCAAATAAACAAACAAGTTCATCAAAATTAACCTTGTTTGAAAGAAATGGTTCATCAAAATAAAAATAAAATTGTGAAAAATAAAAAGCCTTTAAAAAACCGATGCTTTTTACGCTTTTCGCCCTTTTACTAACCACTAACCCAACCACCCACCTTTAGCCCAAGCCTAACCCTTCACCCAAAAAGTCCTCTTGATATTTACAAAGGTATATAGTTAAAAAGGAGGAGGATTGATTGATTGGCAAGCCTATGGTAGGAGTAAGTTCCATGCTGCTCTCGAGTGATTCACTAAAAATACACCTTCGGCCGAGTCTTGAGTGATCCCCCGTGAGGTATGTGAACTTGTATATAAATGAAATTTTAAAAAGGCATGTTAAATCGTTCTTAATAAATCATGACGAATAGGATTGTAAATAAATAAAAATAAAACTTAAATAAAGAATCTTGGAAATCCCGACACTCTATGACAAGTCCAAAAACCTTCTCTTCTACCCATTCCATTTGGGAGTGAAAAAACCACATTATAAAGAGTTTTGCTTAAGGACAAGCAAAGATTCAAGTGTGGGGGTATTTGATGTGCACAAAATGCAACATATAAATTACATCAATTGTGGCATAAAACTAACCATTTATTAGTACTAATGTTGGAAAAAGTGTGCTTTTGTCTTCCTTTTATATTTTCAAGATTAAATGAGCTCAAATGAACGAAAGAAGCAAAAAAGACAGCTAAATCTAACATAAATACAAGAAAAGGAACAAACGTGGAATGCCCGACCTCCCGACAGCATCTTCCCAAAGCAAAACAAGAAGACAGAAGATTGAACACGCTCCGTGCTCAGTGAGCACAGGGGCATGCCCAAGTGTCAGCAGAAAAGACAAAGTGATAGAAGCTTCTACTGCCCACCACGGGGCCGTGCTCAGCGAACACGGGGGCGTGGTCAACTGTTGCAGACGCATTTTATGAAATTGCGAATTGCAATTAATGAACAGAGAGACTCGGATGGACACGGGGTCGTGCCCAGGCTTCTGTTCAGCCTATAAATAGGAGTGCTTGGAGCTCTTGCAACACATCCCTTGGCACACCACCTCTCTCACACTTCACCCACCACCCACCACCATCACAACACCATCATCCATTGTCCATCATAGAGTGTGTGAGTCGTCTCAGGATCCAAGATTGATCGTAAGAGTTCTTGACAATCAAAGGCCATGTTTGCCTAAGTCTCTTACATCACTTGGTGAAGACAGTGTTTAGTATAATACTTTTTATTTTTAATCTTTTGCACTTTTTAATTGGTTTTGTATTAATGACTTTAATTACTAGTTTCTTATGTTGAAGGTGATTCTTCCTTATCGTTTGTCCGTGGTGTCTTGGCATCATTGACGGAGCTTAGTGGAAACCCGGGTGTGCACCCGTCCTCCCGAATGTTACGGTTAAAAGTGTAAAATTTCCGATTTTTGGTCCGAAAATTTTAAAATTAAAAAGGATCGCCCCCCTAATTATTTTGCCTAAATATTTATATGGTATATAAATTGGGTCCCATGACTTTTTACCCCTCATAACTTTTAGTCAAGCTCCGCCACTACTTGGCATTATTTTACTGTCTATATAAAATAAAAGATTTTCACCATTCATATCTCCACGGTCTATATGGAGGGATGTTGGCTACCTGGTCGGGGGTTAAGGGAACGGTTTGGTAAGAGTCTTGCCATTGTTCAGTGTATAGATCCTGCAAAGGACATGGGTCAAATTTAGTAGGATCTCCTTCAATACCCAACGGTATTGGATGGCGGGGGTCCAAACTCTTTGGCCCCCTCATAAGTTAAACTACTATTAAAACTTTAATCCGGCTACTTAGGACTGTATCCCTGCTGACTCAGACTACTTAGCCGAGGGTAACTTCACCTTCTAAAGAGGGGCCTACCATATTATGCATTAATAACTTAATTAATTATCTTTCAATAATCCGACCCTTTAGGATTGTATCCTTGCTGACTCAAACTACTGGGTTGAGGGTAACGTCACCTTCAAAAGAGGGGCCTACTACAATAACTAAGATAGTCTCTTAAACAAGTGCAAAAGTGCGAAAATAATCAAAGGTTATACTACACACGAGTCGGATCCAAGTGATTCATCTTGTCTATCTGTTTTTATTTTTATTTTCTTTTTTCAGCATTTAAGTTAGTTTTATTTTTCTAGTTTAAAAATCTTTTTCTAACATATTGATTTGATTAGACGTTGACGATAAACGGTACTAAAAGCTCTTGTGTCCTTGGACGACCTCGGTATCTTACCAACACTATACTACGTCCACGATGGGTGCACTTGCCCATATGTGTGTTTAGTGTTAGTGAATATCGTGTTTATAAATTTAAAACTTGGCTAAAAAGTGTAAAAAGGGGTTAAAATATATACCTAAAACATATACACACTGACACGCATCAGGGAGCTCCAGTCTTGTTTGTGAAGAAGAAAGATGGTACCTTCCGAATATGTATTGACTATCGCGAACTCAACAAGGTGACCGTAAAGAATCGTTATCCTCTCCCACGTATTGACGACTTGTTCGACCAGTTGCAAGGGTCGAGCTATTACTCAAAGATTGATCTAAGATCGGGATATCATCAGTTGAGAGTCCGTGATGAAGAGTCTCCAAAACAGCTTTCAGGACTCGTTACGGGCACTACGAGTTTTTGGTTATGCCTTTCGGGCTGATAAACGCACCTACGGTCTTCATGGATCTTATGAACCGAGTGTGCAAACCATATCTGGATAAGTTCGTTATTGTTTTCAACAACGACATCCTGATCTATTCTAAGAGTCAGGGGGAACACGGGCAGCATCTGCGACTTATTCTAGAACTTCTTCAATCAGAGCAGCTTTATGCTAAGTTCTCGAAATGCGACTTTTGGCTTCGTGAAGTCCATTTCTTAGGCCATGTGGTAAATAAGGATGGATTCATGTGGACCCATCCAAGGTTGACCCGATCAAGAACTAGCCTACGCCCCGTACACCAACAAAAATCCGCCAATTCTTGGGTTTGGCGGGTTACTACAGAAGATTCATCAAGGATTTCTCGAAGATTGCGCAACCTCTCACTTCACTAACTCAGAAGGGTGTCACCTATCGTTGGGGTGATGCACAGGAATCCGCGTTTCAGCACTTAAAGGAGAGACTTTGTAGCGCACCTATCCTCTCATTACCTGAGGGCACCGATGATTTTGTGGTTTACTGCGACGCGTCAATCCAAGGACTTGGTTGTGTGTTGATGCAACGGGATAAAGTCATTGCTTACGCATCGCGTCAACTTAAAGTTCACGAAAGGAACTACACTACTCATGATCTGGAGCTTGGAGCTGTTGTTTTTGCACTCAAGATATGGAGGCATTACCTGTACGGTACCAAGTGCACCATTTACAACGATCACAGGAGTCTCCAACATATCTTTGAATAGAAGGAGTTGAACATGCGACAGCGTCGGTGGGTCGAACTCCTAAATGATTACGAATGCGCGATCAAGTATCATCCGGGCAAAGCCAATGTTGTGGCTGATGCCCTCAGCCAGAAGGAGTCTAAACCTAAGCGATCAAGTATCATCCGGGCAAAGCCAATGGCGAGCGGGTCATTAGTTAATAGCACTATTAGGGTTGACAAGCCTCACACCGTGCCGGTAGGACGGGCGTGTACTAATGGATCTGGGCACTTAGTCAATGATGATAGACATTGACGTAGGGCACAACTTCCTCAGTCAGTTGTCGATATGGTAATGGTCTAGTGGTTTCCAACATGGGGTAGCCCCCACTGGTTATGGTTTGGGAAGCAAGGAATTGATTAACTATTGGTTTTTGAATGAACATATGGTTTTTGAAACAACTTTAAACTGAACAACCAACTGTGAACTCACTCAACTTTGTTGTTGACTCGTTGTTACATGCCTTGCAGGTCGTTAGATGCTTAGCTGGAGCTTGCACGAGCAGGAGGAGTCGTTGTGGAACATGGACCGTTGTGTGCCATGTTTAACTTTATGAACTTATGACTTATCTTTTGTTTTTTTTTTTACATTCTATGCTTCCGCTGATGAACTTAAACTTGAATAACTTGTTTTGAACACCAATTATATTGTGTGGTTGAACTTTTATTTACTTTACTATATTGTTCAATATGATTGGTGGCTTGATCCTGGTCATGTCACGCCTCCTGCGGTGATACTCCGCTTGTGGTTTTTGGGGGTGTGACATAGTCTTTGGAAAATATGTCAGTTTTCCTTGGTAAATACAATTAACCGACTCATTTGTAAAGAGTTTACAAAAATTGATTTAAGCGCACAAGGGACAAACCATTTATAACTTGGGAAAATTTTTATATAAAATCTTGTATACAGTTTTACATGTTTGTCATACATATGGGGCCGGTTTGGAAGCCGGTCATGATTAACCGACTCACCACTATAAAACCCACAAAGAAGTTATCCCCAACATGTGGGTTATTTAGCATTTGCATCTGTCAGGTGTATGCCTACACCCCGTGCATAGGTCGTGGTCATTTACAAATTAAATGAGCCAAGGATATCCAGGATACGGTCATATTAACCCCCATTGTTTATGTTATCAAACAAAACAGATTAAAACTGGTTATGCAAATTTATTAATCACAATCCGATTAAATGATTTCATACCCGACCAAGCGGTATTATTATAATCCGATTAAACGATCTATGCGGCTAAAGGGCATTTTGGTCAATTCATGGCATAATTTACGACAATATCCGCAAACTCAGTTTATGATCAGATTCATAACATCGAAATATGTTAAACATGTTAACATATCAGTACCTAAGTTGTTTGATAGCTTATTGGTGTCTAAAACCTCATTTTTAAGTAAAAGGGCAAAATAGTCAAAGTATGGCACATTTACGGAAACTCGCATAAAACTCAAATCACTATATGAAATGTAATATAACCTTAGGGAGTTATACTACATCATATTATGATCCTAACGGAAACTTAAATCAGTAGTAACTAGTTCTAATTCGGTTCATAAACGAAAATCAAAGCAAAAGTCAAAATCTGCGACTTTCGGTTGCAAACCGACCCTAAGACTGGAATTGACGAGTCGAACATCTTTACACATGTTCTAATAATTATTACCGAGTTGTTTAAGTGATAAAACATATTTAAAACACTTTTAAACTCAAATCGTAATTATTTTAAAATCTGACCCGTTGACTTTTTAAAGTGTCAATACGTTGACTCGTCAATTGACCAAGCAAACGTGATTCTTAGGAGGTGCCCTATTGAGGGATTATCACCTACCTAATTACGATCACGTAGCCATGTTCGTTGCGAACAATGGCTGGACCAATAAGGTATAAGCCGAAAGTCAAAATCTTTTAACGGAACTTTGACTTTTCGGTTTTTAAAGCTTAAAAACTGAAAGGAGAAGGTAGGAACACTTACAAAAAGGTCCTAGCTTCAAAGATAACTGAAGGGAGTCTCCTTTATGATCGGGAATCTCCAAGAGAGGAAGATAAGAAGAATTTTTGAAAGGTGCATGGAATGAGGCACCTCAAGGCCTCTATTTATACTTGAAGGAGGTGTTCTAAGATCATGCCATATGTTAGGGAGCTCTTAAGATCATCCCACGTGTTAAACCAGATATTAAAAACCAGCTATGATCCATTGATTTCGAGTTATGTGAGTGTAGAGTGGAATGTGTGGGCTGTAAGTAACAAACCTGCAGCTGTCCACACTGTTTTGTCAAAACAGGGCCGTCGCCACACGTGACGGCAACAGGGGGTGGTTATGCGACGCCACCACATAAAACACCAGCAAACAAGTTTTAAACTTGTCACTTTCAGTCCCTGTACCTTCTATTGCACATTATCTTTCATTTTTAGCACCTTTAACCCTTCTAGTTAGTTTGTAAATGATCGTAGGAGTATAACCAAACATCGTTAGGCCCGTTTTCGTTAAATGATCACCGAAACACTAGTTTCTTCTCGTTGACGCTTTTAACCCTTCTTCTTGAAGGTTTTCGTAATTAACACATATCGATATCAAAACCTTGTGAATTTGTTATCACTTATTCTTGAGAGTATAATCGAACATTACGAAGCCCCGGGTTTGTTAAAAGGTCACTCAGAGGTAAGAATTAACATGTTGACACGTTTAACCCCTTTGTCTTGTAAACTTTCGTTTACTTTCACAAACGGCTTCTTACGTCCGAATATTTACTCGTTTAAGAATATATTCATCATTTGTGGTCAATCAGAGGCACAAGTTTGGCATGTTGACACTTTTAGTCCCTCTATATTCATAGTTTTCGTTTTTGATGAAATTAGTCCCTCATAATCAACATTGGACTTTATTAGGTTTTAGTACACGTGTCAACACATCATTGGACACGTTTTTACGAGGTGTTAAGTATTCACCCCCTTAAAAGAAATCTCGACCTCGAGATTTGCTCAAAAAGATTGGAGTACTTCTGTCACATAGTGAACACGACCTCCCATGTATAATCGGGGCCTCTACGGTATCCCGCTTAACCTTAATAATAGGTATATGTTTTCATTGGAGCTTCTTAATCCTTGTCGGTTCTTGATCGATACCGGTTTTCAACAAACCGAAAATTTTTATTACCTGCACATTTTGATGTGACAATACCAGCAACTCATTGGCTAGATATTCCTTAAATTCCAATTGTGGAATACATTGCAAATTCCACTAAACTCCTCGAGTAAGTTTTAGCTTATAGGCTTTTAATCCGACGTATTCGATTCTCTCGAATGGTCTTATATATCCAGGGTTCGACTCACCTTTTATATTGAGTACGTATCACACCCTTCCATGTTGGTGTTTCAATAGAATCTTGTTCCCTATTTGGAACTTTAAGAGATTTGCGCCTCTTGTTCGCATTACTCTTCTTCCGATTACTAGCAGCTTTCAAACGATTATGGATTTATATAATCTTATCCATCGTCTTTAGGACAAATCTCAGATCCTGATAATTGGGTTTTCCCAACTCCTACCCAATCAAATAGGCATTTGTCACTTTCTCCCATACAAGGTCTCCAAAGGAGCAGCCTTGATGCTTATATGATGCTATCGGTTATAGGAGAACTTAACTAGGGTGAGATAGTCATTCCATCTACTACTTAAATCAATCTTAAGGAATAGCTACCCTTAGTTAGTCGAACAAATCGACGATCATGGGCATCTGATAGTGATTTTCAATCGTTACCTAGTTAGTGTTGTGGTAATCAATGAATAAGCACACTGAACCGTCTTTCTTAAATAATAATATCGGAGTTCTCAGAATGATGAGCTAGGCTTTATGAACCTTTTTCTTAAGGCTCATCTGATTGGGGTTTCATCCATTCATTACCATCGGTAGTAACCGATATGGAGCTTTTACAATAGATACAGCCCCTGTTAGGACGTCATTCCTAACTCCGTTTGTCTCCCAGAAGGTAGATAGGGTAGTTCTTCGGAGAAAGCATCAGGATAATTAGAGATGATAGAGATATTTTCAATCTTAAGCTTCGGTTCATCTACCAACATTTGTGCCATATGCATGACACATTTGCTTTGCGAATGCATGGATGTCTTAAGTAGAGATACCTGCTCAGGCATTTTATTTCGGATATCTTCTTTGAATACTATTTGCTGACTTTAGTACAATATGACCATTGGAATCTCTTAGTGGTTCCATGCATTAAACCTCCATACTGATCAGGCATGGAAGCAATCTATGGGACACACTAGGATACGCCAATCCTCATATGGCGCTTTTATCAAACATAACTGGCACTCGCAGTTGATAGAAATCGATGAGATAATAATTAAAATAAGATATATTGTCGTACTCTATTCGGAGAAAGAGTACTCTTAAATTTTACAGAAGGATCATTGCCGAGAAATAGAAGAAACGGTCTCTATGGTTTCACTGGTAAGTTCTACCTTATACTTAGTATCTGAAGTACTTATGAGTATATTCAAAAGTTTGCTAAGCTTATGGTCTATCAAAGACTTATTATTACTTGTATTAAAACAGGACGCTTAGCAGGAATTATCATTGATTAATGATAAGGAATGCACCTGATGACATTATTGATATGTACTGCCTCAGGCATTCATCAAGTAGTTCAAGTGTTTCCTTTCTTAGCCACTCCAGACTTAGCCGTACCTTCTTAGGCAACTTTAGGGCAATTAGCACTGATGTGGCTTTTCTCGCCACAGTTGAAACAAAACGCATTCTTTATGTCCCTACATTCGTGGGATTGATGACCAGTTATTTTACAAACACCACACTGCTTTGGCCTTTGTTCTATTCGACACTGTCCCCAGTGCCTTTTATAGCAGGTCTTGCATACAGGCTTTTTATTAGAATCCTGTTGGTTCCTATTGAACTCGGATTTACCCTTTTTCCTTAGAATCTTAAGAGTCATTCTCCTCCCTCTTTCTTTTCTTATCAGGTTCAGTTTTGACTGATTCTTGTCTCACTAAATCTAGCATGAGAGACAATGTTAGGTCCACAACTGACCTAAAAGTAGTAGTCTTAGAAGCCTTCACCATACCTTTTATTTCTGTTGCTAAACCACCGATAAATCGCGCAATGCGCTTATACTCAGGGGTAATTAAATAAGGTACTAACCTAGACATGGAGTTGAAGTCGGTAACATACTGACGACAATTCTAGGTTTTTCATTGTGAGAGTCAGAAAATCTGTCTCCACTTTTTCCACTTCATGTTGTGGGCAGTAAGTTTCCCTGATAAGGTCCACAAACTTCACCACATCCTTATTATATAAGGGGATCTTCCCTATGGATTGTATCATGGCTTTCCACCATGCGAGGGCCTCGCCCTTGAAGGATTGTGAAACAAACTTCACCACATCCTTATCAGCACAACTGCTGATGTCCACAACAGTCTCCATTTCATCGAGCCATTTCATGGCATCGATCGCCCATTTTTCTCCATCAAAGTCTCTAGGCTTGCATGAGACGAAGTATTTATATGTGCGCCCGTCTTTAGTTGAACGGGGCCTATCATGAAGCACTAACTTATGTGGTTCATTGCTCGCATTTGAAGAGTGAACTGAGCTCTCTTTACGAGCTGATGAATGTGGTTTCGTATGGGACTTTGAGCGAGTAGCACTCGACTCTTTTATAGTTCTCGAGAATTGTACCCACAACTTTATTAACTGTTGCGTCAATCATGGCCTGAAGATCAGCGCCATTAACATTTATATTCACATCATTGTTTCTATTTGCAGTACTATTGTGTGCTTCATCAGAATCCACAATTTTGAAGTTTTGGTACTAAACACCAATAAAAACAACTGCGTAGTTGCAAAATAATAGTGGATCATCATATTTAATGATTAACTAGCCATGGTATCATTAAACCATATTGGCTATTAGGTTTTAATTTTCCTTATAGTATAGTATGTTACTCGAAAGTATATCAATTATATTTAGCCTAGGTCACAAAAGGACCACCAATGGCATTTAAGATTTGGACCGAGTCCATTACCTCTTTGATGGGGATCACAATGTCACAACTGTCTTTGTCATATAGACGATTATGAATAGCTCGAAGGCTAGCCTTAAAGGACTTCTAATATACATGGCACAGAGGCCCGTCACTAGGGACATAAATAATATGCATAGAACCTAGTCACAAGGACATAAATAATCCTATGGCACGAAAGCCTTGTCGCAAAGCACATTTAGATATGGCACAAATGGCCTCGTCACCAGGACGTTATAAGATATGGCACAGAGGCCTGTCACAAAGGACATTATCGTATACATTGGCTTGTCACGAACGTCATTAAAATATAGCACCTAGGCTTGTCACAAAGGACATTAATTTATAAGCCACAATCTTATTGGATTAGTGGCTTTAAGACTTGAACATAGTTCTTTACCTTTGGACAGGGAGTCATAGACTACAACTGTCATCGTCTTGCAAGATGATTTATTTTGGCACTTAGGCAAATCAATTGACATCAGTAATGGATGTTTATATACAACCATCGTAATTGATGTTATTAGTCTTGATCATATCGATCTTATAGACTATAAGGCTTGGGCATCGCCCACCACCTAGGACAGTGAACTATAACGGTCACAACTATCAATGTCACTAGTGGACAATGTAACATATAGCCCGTAGGCAAAACATCATTAAGGATATTAAATATGATCATATTTTCGAGGATATTAGTCTTGATCATACTGATCATATAGACTATTAGGCTTGAGCATAGCTCACCACCTTAGACAAGGAATCATAAAGATCACAATGTCAATGTCTCAAATGGACAATATGTTATAGCCCGTAGGCAAAACATCACTAGGATGTTATATAATATGATCATCGTATTAGATAATATTAGTCATGATCGCATTGAACATATAGACTATTATGCTTGGACATAGTCCAATATCTTTAGACAGGGGGTCATAGATCACAACTGTCATTGTCTTATTAGACAACAAGTATAGCCCGTAGGCACTTCATCACTAATGGATGTTTATAATATGATCATCACACTGACGATACTTGCCATGATCTACTTTGATCATACAGGATTTAAGGCTTGGACGTAATCCAATACCTTGACGGCTGGTGTGGTTTCTCAAGCCACACTGCCAGGAGTGTTAACATGTTCTTGGATGTTAACAAGAATTGATTGTCTTAAGAGGGTTTTACCATCATAGCCATGTTCATAGACATATAGGCTAGGTTATACCATTAAGAGGATCTTTTGAAATTTTTCAGTTGATCGATAAAGTTCGAGTAAAATCGGAACGATCGCTTGATAAAGGACGAAACGAATACCTATTTAAAATTTTCAAAACTTTCCATAAATCATTAGGAATTTACAATAGTGCCTTAATCAGGACTTTTAGTAGTTCATGTGTCCACACAGGGACTTTAAAGCAACTCTAGTCCACGCAGGGACTAAAGGAAATATAAGTCCGTATAGGGACTATAAGATATGTCCACAACGGGATTATTATGATATAACATGTCCACGAAGGGACGTTATTAAATAATTGTCCTCTTAGGGACTTTATGTCAAAAGATACGTCCTCATTGGGACTTATTAATGACACAATATGTCCTTGAAAGGACTATAATGAAATATCATGTCCATAGGGGATTTTAATAGAATAATATGTCCATAAAGGGACTTTGATGAATCAGCATGTCCACTAAGGGACTATCATGAAATAATATGTCCTTGAAAGGACTATAATGAATTATTATGTCCGCCAGGGGACTTTGACGAAATAATACGTCTACAAAAAGATTTTTAACGAAATAATATGCCCATGAAAGGATTATGATGGAGTATAATGTCCATGAAAGGACTATATTGCAATAGCATGCCCACCGAGGGACTTTATTGAAGTATAATGTCCATAAAGGGACTATATTGAAATATAATGTCCATGGAGGGACTATAATGAATTATAATGTCCACGAAGGGACTATAATGAAATATAATGTCCACGAAGGGACTATAATGAAATATAATGTCCACGAAGGGATTATATAGCAAATGCCCATACAGGGTCTTAAGTTGAAAGATATGTCCACACATGGACTATATAGAAGAAATAGGTCATTATAGGGACTTAAAGGATAACGAATATTATGAAAGAAGGATTCTCTAACGCCTTCCTTGCTCCATTTCGATTGTTTCTCTTCTTTGTTTACCATATTCAGTAGGGACACTGAAGACCTCAGTGAATAAAGTAAGTATTCCAATCAAGATCCGTTATAGAAGTATAATTCAAGAATCCCATAGTTAAAGAATGATATGGATCAAGGATTGCGTTTGACTGATACAATCCAAATCTGGGATTTCAAAACTTGGAGATAAGAAATAGGGATCATTAGGATCCACTGGTATTATTTTCTATACGGGAGTCTCAGGGACCACCTAGTATGGACTCCACTGGCACAGACTTCAAAATTTTTGAGCCTCGGGGACGTACGGTATGGACTCGGAAGTCTGATTGCAAGTTTCAATAGGTTTAACTTTGGAAATAGGTCCATAAAGGTCTTTCCTTCAAACCGGTCGCACGCTCATTTTAGCCGTGATACGAAGCTTGGCATTCCTTGGCTTCGGATGAGGAGAATCTCTATCCACGGCTTCTCTGCTTGGCGACATATTCAAAATACATAAAATCAAAAACAATGTTTACTTAATAGGGATGATAGCACTCCTATGTTACGTCTAGACATATGAGGTCTAAGGAATATGCTATTGCGTCATTTGAGATTAAACATAAAAGGCTAGTGTTTAATTCACTCAAACGTTGGCTCTGATACCAACCTGTCACACCCTGATATTTCCACATATTACCGGTGGGCCCGGTGGGGAGTATCGTGACGTAGTTGATATCATCATAGTCAATTAACACAATTATAGCACAACGGAAGTCTTGGAATATAAAATATTATTACAAACCCAAATGTCTAAAAATATCAAGTATTAATTTATAGACGAGCCTGTAATAATAGATCCACAGACGGATCATTACAGAATGTATAAAAATGAAGTTTAGCAGACTTTAATGCATCTTTAAGGATTTGTAAGATCCTCTATTTTGACACCGAGCAACTCCCAGCCTATTAAGAGTAGTACCTGTCACTTAGTCTTTGGAAAATATGTCAGTTTTCCTTGGTAAATACAATTAACCGACTCATTTGAAAAGAGTTTACAAAAATTGATTTAAACGCACAAGGCACAAACCATTTATAACTTGGGAAAATTTTTATATAAAATCTTGTATACAGTTTTACATGTTTGTCATACATATGGGGCCGGTTTGGAAGCCGGTCATGATTAACCGACTCACCACTATAAAACCCACAAAGGTGGATACGCCGTTGGTACTTCCTATATATAAGTGTGCTTATTGTATTACCCTTCGTGGCGTTATCCCGAATCACCATTAGGACTTAGGTTTTTTGTTGTTATTTACCAAAGCATAGTTTGATATGCTACTGTTCTACCAAAGCATAGTTTGATATGCTACTGTTCTACCAAAGTATAGTTTGATATGCTACTGTCCTACCAAATCATAGTTTGATATGCTACTGTTCTACCAAAGTATAGTTTGATATGCTACTGTTCTACCAAAGTATATTATTCACTAAAGCATAGTTTGATATGCTATTGTTTACCAGAGCATAGTTTGATATGCTACCGACTTTGCAATTTACAAACTAAAGTATAATTTGATATACTGCCGATGTATTTTTTTTCATTTTTTAAACCAAAGTATACTTGTGATATACTACCAAATCTATTACTTCAGAAACTCAAGTATATTTTGATATACTACCTGTTTAACTACTTCATAACTAAAGTATATTTAAATATACTACTTATGCGATTAATTTCAAAACAGTTATTACTAATCCTTGATTGGATTTCTAATAACACATTAACGAGTTTTACGATGATTTCAACGAGATTACAATGTACAATTTCAAATGGCATAAAAACTACTTAGTACTAATCATACTGCCATATACAAAACTATTTGCCACGAGTTTTCATTATCAAGATTACGTATTGCATTACTAAACTTTTTCCATCCTCTGGCTTCAAAATTTATTTCAAATCGAAAACTCTCTTAGTTTCCAAAGTATTGCAATGCCAAATGTTTTGCCATTAATTTGGTTAACGAAACCTATGTATCCGCCGGCATTTTTATGCTGACTTTATTTTCACATATGTTTCAGGTTATCAATTATTCAAGCATGCAACGCATAGGACTGCATTCAGGGCCTTAGACTTCTTAATCAAAAGACAATTACATGTATTCTTTGTTTGAAAAATGATGTTAATAATATTGAAACAATTTAGTACCAGTAGTTGTGAGCAATTTGTAACGTGACTCCCCTATATTTATGTCGCGTGTTGTTGTATTACGCAATTGGGGTGTTACAGATTGGTATCAGAGCACTGGTTATAGAGAATTAGGTTATTTGCATGCCTTAAACCTAGTCTATAACCTTCCTAGGACCCAAACATGAGTAGACTTAGGAACTCCTTCCTAAATCCTCATCCTTATTCGTTACAAAACTACACTCTGAATTACAAATCATCTAGTCTTAGATTATTTATCCTAAAACCCTTAGGCTTTATGCCTTAAGGTATTCCTCAAAATATTTTCTCAAAACGTTTTCATCGAAATATTTCTCAAACGTTTTCGTCAAAATATTTCACAACATGTTTATCTCAAACAATTTTTATCAAAAGATTTCTCAAATGTTTTCCTCAAACATTTTTCATCGAAATCTTGGGTTTTAATAATGTGAACACATGCAATCTGGAAGGGTGGAGGCATGTACCCGAGTTTTCTGTCTAAGGCTAGAGTGTTCGTACAAATCCGCATTATCGAACAAGTCACTCTTACCTGGGAACTCTTAGGGTGAGTGTTCACTTATAGGCTAAAGCATGTCTTCGTGAAACATTATAAAAACCTATCCACCTTGACCATGTCAAACTATTTCTAAACGACCTTTGTGACACTACTCATTCATATTACCCTCAGTAATATGTTTGCTATTCACTATAATCGAAACAAATTTCCTTTCACAATACTATTTCATCATATTACCTTCGGTGATATGTTTCATTCGAGAGAATTGAAATGAACTTCATTTCATTTCACGACACTATGAGATCCTATTTCATTTTCGAAACACTACCTTTGTCTTTCAAAAGTTCAAATTTTTACCATTTGGATGAGAATTTTCAAAATTTCGAACACAAAGTTTCTTTATTTAAAAATTTTCAATTTAAAACATTTTATCGTAAAAACAATAAATTTTTAAAAGGTAAGGAATTTATAACGCAAACCCTTAACTTGATTTATATTCTCTCATCCAAAAATACTACACAAGTTTATTTCTCAAACAATTCCTATTTCAAAAACAAAAACTACAACACTATATTTTCTAAATACAAGAACGAGATTTATGAACAAGTTTTTACTAAGTTAAAGATAACACTATGTTTTCTAAGTACAAGAAACGAAACATTGAAACTACTAAAGGGAATTCAAAACGAACAAAGACCGAATCTTCTAAAAATTCTAGGAAGCGCAAGACTTCAAATAATTTTTCAATTCCTGCACCAGTTCCACTAAACTCGGTACCCTTTAAGGGATTTTATCATGGAAAGCAACCTCGGTGCAATCATTGCAACTATCATCACGCATCAAATTCTCCTTGTCGCAAGTGTACAATCTGTGGTCTATTTGGACATCTAGTTGTGACCTGTCGTATCCAGAACCGAGCAGCCCCTACTCAGACTCGCCCTAGAGCATGTTTCAATGTGGTGATTTAAATCATTTCAAGCGAAACTGCCCCAAGCTTGCCAATGCTAATGGACGAGTATTCAACATCAATGAGGCTCAAGCTAACGATCAAGCACTTATGATCATTTGAACCTCTATATTTTCTGTTTATTTTCAAAAACAATGTACATATATTCCAACTATGTTTGTAATGACAATACAAATTTCAAGAAGTTTATCTTTATCCTTGATATTTGTTTTCCAATTACAAACTCTAATGTGATTACACTATGTGTGATTACATCTACATGCCAAGTTTGAGGATTCCGTTCTTTACGAACTAAATCTTGTAAATTAGCATACCATGATTGCTCTCTAGTGCATTCATACGAACTTGGCAACACGATTGATACAAATACTATGAACAAGTTAATACTATTTTGTGATCATGACATTACATACATGATTTATTTATCTAATATGTATAGTACATGATTATAAATATGATTTGCTTCGTATGTTGACTTAACGTACTTAGTACACTAATTTTCAAATACATTTTGCTTAGTGTGTTAACTTAGCATACCTAGCGCATGATTTGAAAACATTTTCCCGATATGCTTACATTATATGATTTGTATATGTTGCATTCTACCTATTTGGTTAATATGAAACATATATAAACATTTGTACTAGAGTAAAATACCTACTACTAAATTTGTGGTATGCAAAACAAGTAGTGCTATCATTGCTAGTATGAAACACGATTCGATTTGACAGATGTTAAGTTGTGACGATGTTTATTTGATTTAGACGATAGTTCGACCTTATTATATCTTTACCCTCGCTTAACAAGAGGAGCTATGTGGACCATGTGACGAAACAAGTAATTATGGGTGCACACTTAATTATGAGATTCGACGCATGAGAATCATAGTAAGCCTTGTTAAGTATGGTGGCATAAAATCTAGAGTGATCAAGGTAACGAGAGGAGTATGATGCGATAAGAACACGGTGGATACGCCGATGGTACTTCCTATATATAAGTGTTCTTATTGTGTTATTCTTCAGAACGTTGCTAAGATCACTTGGTGATTTTATGTTATCTTGGACCATTATGTGATTATGTGCTTATTTGATATTTTTATGATTATTTACAATGGACGACGATGAGTACATTCATTAACTCAAATCAAGCCGAACGGGAGTATATTATGGTGTTAAAGATGACGATCTTGATGCCATAGGTATGTTGACCCGTCTCCTATGCATGAGATGCTCATGGTACATGGGATGTACCTCGTGGGACGTTAGAAACCGTGTACGTGTAGGGCTTGAATGTACACCCCTTTGTTTGCTAGGAATTTCACTAAGAGCTTAGTATAACATAGTGCCATACCCAAACGATTTTTGAACACTGGTCGACTTTTTCTTTAAATTCACAAGTTTCAAAGGGTTGAATACCTTGAGATACTTTGAATATCCCAAATCACATTTTGAATCTCCTAAAATTTCCAACACCAAATGATGCTCCGCATCTTTGGGATCTAGCAATTTGCTTATCCATCAGTTGTTTCAATTACACTCTACGGTCTCCTTCGAATAAATTTCGGGACGAAATTTCCTAAAGTAGGGGAGACTATGACACTTGTGCTCCGTAAACACCGCACGATGTAGGACAATATCTTTTATCAAGGAAACAATGTGTTTTTGGTCTCAATGTTTGCTTTTTATGTTTGACAATTGCACGTTTTTATTCTAGTTCGACTTCAAGCTGTAAATCGCTTTCTGGAAAGTTATACGCAAATTAATGCGTAAGCGTAGTCAGTTTAATGCGACAAACACTCCCGATAGTGACATAGGCTTAACATACCTTAAATAACTTTTATATAACTTACAAATAAGTTTTGAAGGCTTTGGTGTGTCAAAATCAAGTGTATTCGATCGCAGGGACTATTTGAGTCAAACTGTGAAACTATGCTGATTCGTATAGTAACGAACATTCCGGAACATGATCATAAGCTAAACATACCCTAAATATCCTTTACATAGCTTAGAAATAGGCTTTGAAGGGTTCGTTATGCGAAAATATGCTTATTTGATCAATAGGGACTAAAAGCGTCACAAAGTGCATAAGTTTGCATTTACGCGCATATCTTACGTTCCGAACAAATCCGGACATCCAAAAATTTTTGTAATCATTAAAATATTTTATTATAGGGATTGGAATGCAAAAATACCACTCGTCGCGTAATTTGGATCGATTTCGCGTCCGTTACGACTTCCGTCGTAATTAACCGAACAACGCAACCGTACGAACAAACGAACAGACATCTGAGATATTTTCAAGCATATTTCATGTCCCCTATACTTTGACTTCATTACTGTGCCTTGAAAATGGGTTAACGGGGGCTAAACACGTCGAAAAATCAAGTTTGGAGCTGCAGGGACCATTTCTGACATTCTGCCATTTTGGTCTCTGGCGGGGTGCGACAGGCCTCTTGCGGGGCGCCAGAGATTGATCTCGGCAGATTCATTGTTTTTGCATTCAGCAGCATTGTTTTGCAAAACTTGGAGCTGGTATTTGAGGTCCCATAGTATTCAAAACCATGTGCAACACATGGATGGCCAAGATCAAAGCTCAAATTACGAGGAACGATCTTAACAGTTCTTGAAAATTTATATAAACCCACCTATTTCTTCACTTTCATTTGCTCTCATCTGATTTCCATCTTCTTCTGCTCTATTGGGGCTATCCCTTCTGGTTGAAGGTCTCATTCTTCAAGTTTTCTTTTTCTATCTTCAAGCATTGGACCTTTTGTAAGCTTCTTTCATGCTTTTTATGCATTTCAAGCATGAAAGTCAAACAGTGTATGACTTTCTACTTTGACCATGATTTGGTCAAATCAAGGTTCAATCGAACTTTGCAACGTGAGCGTAATCACAATGGTTATAGTCCCTTGTGACTATACCTACTGATTACCACGTCGATTAGTCGAAGTGACGAGTCAAAGTTTCGGTCAAAATACGTGTTTATGCATATTTTGCGTCGAAGCTATTCGGGTATCAAAACACTTTGTTTTGATGTCAAACTTGTTTTCTAACTTAGTTAGACATGTTTTAACATGTTTAACTCGTCACTTTTAGTCTAGTGTTTGTTTAGGTTCGTAAGTCAAGCGGTCTAAACCACCGCTTAGACTTTCGAACCCGACCCGTGTAGTCGATCGTTAGGATCCGACCAAACATATTTTGTGACCATAGTTGTATAGGGAATAACCTTCCGATGTTAAACCTTATGGTCACTTCGTTTAGTTAGTTGTATGATAGGTAGTTTATATGCCTTAGGAAAATGACCAAAATGCCGTTTTGTGCACAATTTCATTTTAAGCATATGTAACACATGTTTTGACATCTAAACTGATTATATAACATAATTAGATATGTTAAGGCATATAATAATTGTCATAGGACTAGTTAGGCGTCTCGAACGCGCATTCGCGCGAACGACGCGTTAAAGTAGCGTAGACTACCTTAATGGGTCGTAATGGGTCGTAAGCACTTAGGATTGGTTCCGATTTAGAATGTAGGCTTTGTTAAACCATAACACATGGGTTGCAATACTCATTTGGTTTACGAGACCTCATTCTACCCGATCTTCCGATTTAGGTATCGATTTATTAACTAGCGATCCGATTAATAGGTACCACTTGATTTTCCTTGGTTTGCCCGAGCTTTGTTGAGTTCATTTAATCGAGGATACTTTGCAATCTCAGGCGAGTACATAGTTCCCTTCTTTTATCGTTTTCAAATGTTTTTGGGGTGATTCATTTGTGTAACCGATTTATTTTCCAAATGTATGGCATATATGTGTTTACTAAGTGCTTTTATGTGTATTATTCCGATTATGCAAATACGATGTTTATCCAAATCCTTAAAAGATCTATCTATCTTCATAGTTAGACTCTCATAGGATATTTGAAGTACAGTCTTAGATCTTCTTATCTTCATAGTGAGATTTTTAAGAAGTACTTTACGAGACGATGGTTATGGTTATTGTGTAGATTGTTGGTGATTTAGATTACGAAACTAGAGTAATACAATAAGCACATGGTGGATACGCCGCTGGTACTTCCTATATATAAGTGTGCTTATTGTATTACCCTTCATGGCGTTATCCCGAATCACCATTAGGACTTAGGTTTTTTGTTGTTATTTACCAAAGCATAGTTTGATATGCTACTGTTCTACCAAAGTATAGTTTGATATGCTACTGTTCTACCAAAGTATAGTTTGATATGCTACTGTTCTACCAAAGTATAGTTTGATTTGCTATTATTCACTAAAGCATAGTTTGATATGCTATTGTTTACCAAAACATAGTTTGATATGATACCGACTTTGCAATTTACAAACTAAAGTATAATTTGATATACTACCGATGTTTTTTTTCATTTTTTAAACCAAACTATACTTGTGATATACTACTAAATCTATTACTTCAGAAACCCATGTATATTTTGATATACTACCTGTTTAACTATTTCATAACTAAAGTATATTTAAATATACTACTTATTCGAGTAATTTTAAAACAGTTATTACTAATCCTTGATTGGATTTCTAATAACACATTAACTAGTTTTATGATGATTTCAACGAGATTACAATGTACAATTTCAAATGGCATAAAAACTACTTAGTAATAATCATATTGCCATATACAAAACTAGTTTTCACGAGTTTTCATAATCAAGATTATGTATTGCAATACTTGCCATTCTCTGGCTTCAAAATTTATTTCAAATCGACATCTCACGTAGTTGCCAAAGTATTGCAATGCCAAATGTTTTGCCATTAATTTGGCTAACAAAACCTATGTATTCGCCGACATTTTTATGCTGACTTTATTTTCACATATGTTTCAGGTTATCAATTATTCAAGCATGCAACGCATAAGACTGCATTCAGGGCCTTAGACTTCTTAATCAAACGACAATTACATGTATTCTTTGTTTGTAAAACGATGTTAATAATATTGAAACAATTTAGTACCAGTAGTTGTGAGCAATTTGTAACGTGATTCCCCGATATTTCCGCCGCGTGTTGTTATATTACGCGATTGGGGAGTTACATTACAAGTCTTGGTTGGTAGTTATGGTTTAAAACCACACAACGCGCCTAAGCGCCGTTAAAGTCGTTAAATGACGATATTTGTGATCTTTTAGGAAAATTGACGTTATGATCAAGTCTATATATCCAATATATGTTAATTAATATAACATATCAGTAGTCAAAAAGATTTTTGTATAAAATATTCTTTAAAAATCATTTTAGGTGTGAAAAGGGCATTATCGCCATTTAAGGACATAATTCAAGAACTCGTCTATAAACAAAATCTATAAACAGAATTGATATCCCAAAATATCCTAATTATGATATTATGCTTAAAACCGATCTATGCGCCTAAAGGGCATTTTGGTCAATTCATAGCATAATTTACGACGATATTTGCAAACTCAGTTTATGATCAGATTCGTAACATCGAAATATGGTAAACATGTTAACATATCAATACCTAAGTTGTTTGATAGCTTATTGGTGTCTAAAACCTCATTTTTAAATAAAAGGGCAAAATAGTCAAAGTATGGCACATTTACAGAAACTCGCATAAAACTCAAATCACTATATGAAATGTAATATAACCTTAGGGAGTTATACTACATCATATTACGATCCTAACGGAAACTTAAATCAGTAGCAACTAGTTCTAATTCGGTTCATAAACGAAAGTCAAAGCAGAAGTCAAACTTCGCGACTTTCGGTTGCGAACCGACCCTAAGACTGGAATTGACGAGTCGAACATGTTTACACATGTTCTAATAATTATTACCGAGTTGTTTAAGTGATCAAACATATTCTGAAACACTTTTAAACTCAAATCGTAATTATTTTAAAATCTGACCCGTTGACTTTTTAAAGTGTCAATACGTTGACTCATCAATTGACAAAGCAAACGTGATTCTTAGGAGGTGCCCTTTTGAGGGATTATCACCTACCTAATTACGATCACGTAGCCATGTTCGTTGCGAACAATGGCTGGACCAATAAGGTCTAAGCCGAAAGTCAAAGTCTTTTAACTGAACTTTGACTTTTCGGTTTTTAAAGCTTAAAAACTAAAAGGAGAAGGTAGGAACACTTACAAAAAGGTCCTAGCTTCAAAGATGACTGAAGGGAGTCTCCTTTATAATCAGGAATCTCTAAGAGAGGAAGATAAGAAGAATTTTTGAAAGGTGCAAGGAATGAGGCACCTCAAGGCCTCTATTTATACTTGAAGGAGGTGTTCTAAGATCATGACATGTGTTAGAGAGCTCTTAAGATCATCCCAGGTGTTAAACCAGATATTAAAAACCAACTATGATCCATTGATTTCGAGTTATGTGAGTGTAGGGTGGAATGTGTGGGCCGCAAGTAACAAACCTGCAGCTGTCCACACTGTTCTATCAAAATAGGGTCGTCGTCGCACGCGACGGCAACATGGGGTGGTCGCGCGACGCCATCACATAAAACACCAGCAAACAAGTTTTAAACTTGTCACTTTCAGTCCCTGTACCTTCTAATGCATATTATCTTTCATTTTTGGCACCTTTAACCCTTCTAGTTAGTTTGTAAATGACCGTAGGAGTATAACCAAACATCGGTAGGCCCAGTTTCTTTAAATGATCACTGAAACACTAGTTTCTTCTCGTTGACGCTTTTAACCCTTCTTCTTGAAGGTTTGCGTAATTAACACATATCGATATCGAAACCTTGTGAATTTGTTATCACTTATTCTTGAGAGTATAATCGAACATTACGAAGCCCTGGGTTTGTTAAAAGGTCACTCAGAGGTAAGAATTAACATGTTGACACGTTTAACCCCTTTGTCTTGTAAACTTCCGTTTACTTTCACAAACGGTTTCTTAGATCTGAATATTTACTCATTTAAGAATATATTCATCGTGTGTGGTCAATCAAAGGCACAAGTTTGGCATGTTGACACTTTTAGTCCCTCTATATTCATAGTTTTTGTTTTTGA
Organism: Helianthus annuus; assembly: GCF_002127325.2. Taxonomy (NCBI): domain Eukaryota; kingdom Viridiplantae; phylum Streptophyta; class Magnoliopsida; order Asterales; family Asteraceae; genus Helianthus; species Helianthus annuus. The sequence continues at coordinate 34,413,150 of NC_035440.2, read as the reverse complement.
CGAAATTAGTCCCTCATAGTCAACATTTGACTTTATTAGGGTTTAGTACACGTGTCAACACATCATTGGACACGTTTTTACGAGGTGTTACACCATACGAGGACTGTATCCCTGCTGACTCAGACCAAAGGGTTGAGGGTAACGTTGCCTGGAAGGGGGCCTACCACTTTTCGCATTAATAACATACTTAATTATCTTTCAATAATCCGACCTTGCGGGACTGTATCCCTGCTGACTCGAACCAATAGATTGATGGTAACACTGCTTGGAAGGGGGGCAACTACTATAACTTAAAGCTAATCTCTTAAAATGCCCAAAGTGCAGAAATCATTAAAGGATACATAAAAGTGGAGTTAGAACCAAGTGATTCCTTCTTGTCTATCTGCTTTTCCTTATATTTTATTTTTGCTTTTTAGTTTATCTTTTTATAAGTTTAAAACCTTTTCATCAAAGTTTGGTTAGATTAGATGTTAATGATAAACCGGTATTAAAAGCTCTTGTGTCATTGGACAACCTCGGTATCTTGCCATCACTTTACTATGTCCGCGATGGGTGCACTTGCCCTAACGTGTGTGTAGAGTGATAGTATTATATCGTGTTTTATAAATTTAAAACTTGAATTTGCGAGTAAAAAGAGCTAAAAATATCTTAAAAATATAGCACAGCCGCCACGCACGTCACAAGCTCTGCAGTCTCACTTTTTTAGCTAAGAAGAAAACCCATGTAAAACATGAGAAATCATCAGTAATAACTAAATAGTTAAAACTTTCCTGAGATGCTGAGCACGTTCACTGGACCAAAAAGATCCATCTGAAGAAGCTGCAGCACGCTATCAATCGAATTCACTAACTTAGGGAAATGGGGTTTTCTATGTTGTTTACGTTTCGCACAAGAAACACATTTTTCAATGCTTATGAAATCTTTAACATGTAGATCCCTTACCAACCCAAGTTTTGCAAGACGGTTCAAATTCTCAACAGTTGCATGTCCAAGACAACGATGCCACAGAATAGCATTGTGTTCAGAGATTTTAGATAATAGACAAGCAACACTTTCAGATGGTGGTTTATTCATGTCAATTACATAAGTGTTCCCTTTTCGGTGAGATTTCATTTATATCCAATCTTCAGGAATAAAAATTCCTGGTTTTATGATTAGACAGCTCTTGTTGGTGAAGTGAGTTAAGTAGCCATTGTCACAAATTTGAGAAACACTTAATAGACTATGCTTCAACTCAGGAACATAATTAACATTTTTGAAACAGAGATCGCCATTCCTTACAATGCCTTTACGAGTTATTTGTCCCTTCTCACCTCCCGCAAAAGAGATAAATCCTCCATTAAATTCCTCAAGGTCACTTAGCTGGGATAAGTCTCCAGTCATGTGTCTGCAACAACCACTATCAATATACCAAAGTCTAATGATAGTCCTCCACAGTCGTTCCTGCACATTTTGCGCGATCAATCAGTTTAAGGTACCCAGGCCATAGTGGATTTGTGTAAACCCTTTGCATCGACATATGTCACCTTCATCCAAACCATATTATTATTTGAGCAGGCAGTTCTATCACTAGAACATGAGGATTCCAAAGGAGTAGACTGAACAGGGCTTTTAGGTCTCCACAATTGTTTATTCTTTGTAAACCCTTTTGTATTTTGCAAAATTTGTACACGAGGTTTGTTCATCTGTTTTGGAGACTTTAGTTTAATATTCTTGGTTAAGAGTTTCGCCTTGTTCCAATCTCCATCAGAAGGCTTCACCTTGGAATCCAAATTCTTCACATGTTTAGATTCTTCAACCTTCACATGTTTAGATTTTTTGTTATTCCATTTTGGAGCCTTCTAATGCTCCCTTCCTTGAGTTTTTCTAGACGATGCAAACAATTTCTTGATATATGACCAGCGATGCCGCATGTGTGTCATATTTTTCGTTTCACTTATGGCTTCGCTAGAGATTTATCAGCCTTTTCAAAACTTGAAGATCTGAGTGGACCCTGAGGCCTTAATGAAGCTGACTGATTTTGATCCTTACCATGCTTATTGGTGTCTTGTGTTTTTGAAAGTTTGTTATCTAAAGCAACAACGCACACATATTTAGCTTTTGATTTAGGTGGAATATACTTTGTTTGACCACCTTGTTTAACTTGTTTAACCAACAATTTTTTAGATGAATCAAATTTATTTGGCAAAATCATAGAATTTAACCAACCAGTTTCAGAGTCAAGACAATCAACCAAACATTCATTGCTCTTAAAAACAGAGCCCACACAATTTAAAGTACTAGCAGAAATTGAAATATTTTTTGAATTTTCAGAAACTGAAAGATTGTTTTTCTAAATTTTATTTTTCAAAGGATTTAACTCAAGCTCATCGTCCTCCTCATCCTCTACCCAATCTTCTATAATCACTTGTTCTGCAGATGAAGTAACCGGGTTAGTAACTTTCGCTTTCTCACAAACAGTGATAGTTGAATCTGTGGCACTGAAGCTATCAGTTTCGATTGACACCTTTTATTCCGCAAATTTAGAATCAATAACTTTTTGTAGCTTAACAGAAACTTTTGTTGTCGGTTCTGATTCAAGTATTCCAGATGACATATCACTAGATTCAGAAGATGCAACTGATTCTGATTTTTCACAAATAGTTGTTTCTGAAGAATCGCATGTAGAGTCAGATTTAGTAATTGATTCAGCTGATTTTTTTGATTCAAACTCTTTAATGAACTTAGCCAGATCGTTCATCATTGCAGACTCATCGGTTTCTGATGAGTTAGCAAGACTGGTCGATTTTGTTTGAAGATCATTATTTTGATTTTGCAATTCAGGTTGTTTTTGAGAAACAGTTGATTCATTATTGCTTAAAACTTGAAAATGTTTTTCCACAACTGCATTTTTCTCAAAATCTAGTGTCTCAGACTGCTTTGAAATATCAACCGGTTTTACAAAAAAAAAATCATTAAAGGCCTGTTTTTTAACTTGATTTCGGTTTTATCAGGCTTTGAAATTTTGATTTTTATGGGTTTTGCTGGCTCGACCTTGACATCTCTACCCCCCCCCCCATAGACCATGTCAGGAATGTTAGCAATCTCCTCTTCAGTCATAGGAATAGTGGTACATGAATGATTGTATGGTGGAGGAATGCACACGAATCCCGAACCCTTATTCCTAGTTTCCTTTTGACTGAATTTTAACTGTTTGTTGATCATTTTTTCAACTTTTTCACTAGAAACATCAAATTTTCTAAAATTAAATTCTGCATTTTCAAAATTTGATTTAAGAGAATGAAGTTCAACAGTTAATTTTTCAGAAAGTTCTTTAAAATGGAGATGCCTACATTTCTCTTGGCTCAAATCTTTATGCAATTGTCGGATATCACGTTTTTGTGCCTCCACCATATCCTTCTATCTATTAATTTTCTTTTTGATCTGATATAAATCAGATTTGGATAACTGAAGTTGAATAATTAAAGAATTAGCATGTTCTTTGTAACCACTTACCTTTTCTCTACAAGCATTAGTACAGCAATAAACGTGTACACATACCTCAGTGGGAGTAGGAGTGAAGTCATGCATTTGAGCCATGAAGGCGTGATACATAGTGTCTTCTGTGATTTGCATATCTGCCATCTGAGCAGATCAGTCAAAACCGCCTCCCTCTTGAGCTACCATAGCATTGTTGGTTTTGTTGCTGAGGATGATCCAGCAACATTGCTTGGGTTTGCACCAGATGCACTAGAGGTGGTAACAGTAGCAGGTCTTGGGGCTGAGTTAACGGTGATAGTGACGTTCGCATCAGGTCTCTTGTAGGATCGTGTTTTGACCCGAATGAGTCATTCAGAGGTGTTCTTCTCTGTTTCAGGTGCGGAATAACAAGAAACGGAGGTAGAAATAGCTGAATCTTCACTTAATCTACTGATTTTATTGATTTGACAACGTTTACAGCTCGATCTTCACACCGGAAGCACCTCGGTATGGAATTCAAGAATGTTACAAATGATTTCGCTCATGTGGTATTTATAGTGTTGTACGTATAAGCGAAACTAATAGTTTCCCACATACGGACATGTACACATAAGCGGAACTAATAGTTTCCCACATACGGACATGTACACATAAACGGAACTAATAGTTTCCCACATACGGACATGTACACATAAGCGGAACTAACAGTTTCCCACATACGGACATGTACACATAAGCGGAACTAATAGTTTCCCACATACGGACATGTCGGGAAATCTCGTACAATGAGCCCTAATCTAACATTCTAAAACTAAGACTCGATACAAGACGAAGTCGACAGATGCATGCACTAACAGACTCCCCCTCAGATGTTGACGAGTCTTAAGTGTCGAGTCTTCGCATCTTCAGTCTTGATCTGTCTCTAGGCTTTACTCTCTCAATCTCTTCTTGCAAGTCTTCAGACTCCCCCTTGCGATATGCTGGCATTTCTTCAGTTCATCAGTATCATCAGCTTTAGGATCGTTGTCTGGCTTTCCATCTAACAGCTTCTCAATATCAATCAGCTTGGCTCTTCATGTTCCAAGATCGTTGTCTGGCTATCTCCAATCAGAGTCCTCGGGTATTGGAACCTTGCTCTCATCTAGCTCGGATCTCAGGAACGAAAAACCTGGCACATCTTATCCTGCAAAAACTTTACCTCAGAGTAAATTTCTCTCACATACATAGTACAAACATATAAACTTGCACTAACTTAGACTCTCCTTCAAAACAAACGCAGATTTTGATGAACCACTTGAAAGGTTAGATTATGAAAACATTTAATTTCAAACATACACTCCCCCTCAAATATTTCTCATCATGTTTAGCACTCGGAATTTTGAAAATTTGCTTTTCAAAATCAGTTGTCAAAAATCTTTTTGAATTTTCTGAAACTTTATGCTAAAACACATTGAAAATCTTTTTGGATTTTGGAATAAAGAAATTGTAATGCAGTAAAGAAATATTTACAGACAATATTTTTGTGAGTTCGTGTAAGAGGATCATATCAGTTTTTAAGACACGTCACCAACACCGTTAAGCTTCATTTCATTTTATGTTCTAAACAATTCACCTAGATTGTCAGTATACTGATCCACTTAAATTTTCACACAAATTTCAATTGTTCCGAGATACGATATTAATGTTTTAAGAACTTAAACTTATCCGTGTCCCACTTCTTGAATATACTCCTGTATCCAGATCCCAATATTCAGTCTTACAGGTGAGTATACCACAGATGATATCTGTAAAGGGGTTAGATGCGAGGGCCGTGAGAGCTCAGGTCGATACTTCCGTATACGCAGAGAGATGACGGCTTCGACTTTTTGGTGTGTCCCCTTTAGAGGATCTTTTTGATTTCAACATCAGTGACTATCAATTTTATTGTTTCATCAGCTTGCTGAGGGCGATGCTATGTTTCAAGCATTTGCGGAAAGCATTATCCGGGGACTAGGTCAGTACTTCCATACAGCAGAAGTCCCAGGATAATACCCCAGATATCACTAAGTATAAAGACCTAGTATCTCAGAATAAGGGACCTTTCAAACAAGATTTCAGGGGTTACCTATATATCCAAGATGTTGTTAACCCACAGAATAAGCAAGTTTGAATTTTTAGGTTTATATCTCGTCACAATCTACTAAATGTGTAAAAACCTACTGGCATATCCGCAGTGAGATTGTTTATCACATTTTAACTTTCCAATTCTTTAGAATGTTGTGACAGTCCAATGATGTACTATCATTTCCTCTATTCACAACAAAAACTCATTTTTGATTTTATCATGTTTTTGTGTTTTTCAAATTTTCTAATGTTTTTGGATTTTCAGAAATATCTACTCCCCCTAAAATGCAAACACATTTCAAAGGAAATTTGAAAATAACTAGACTCTTGACTCACTTGAAAACATGAAAAGTAAAACAAACTGTACAGAAACACGACAACTGATATCAAATCGCCTCAAATCATCATTCACTATGCATAAACAATCAGAACTCCCCCTATCAACAAACCATTTTCTCATTTAGATCTCAAAACACTTAAGTTTGTTTTAATCAAAATGATTTTTTCGGAAAATGAATTTGTTTTTACCACTTGTAAGTTAGCATCATATTCGGGGATGTGGTTCATCATCTTGTCTATTTTAACCATATTTAGTAAATCAAGTACAACTTAATGTCCCTGATTTACCATTCACAGTTCAGAAACCTCTGTACCACTTGTAAAAAATGACTACTTGTAAGATCACAAACAATACCACTTGTAGGTATGGCAAACCAATACCACTTGTAGGAATGGTACGTCTACATGTATCATGTTACCAATCAAGATGCCGATTCCTGCATCACACTTACCAATCTGGAAGCTCCGGCGTAGTCCTACAACCTGTAAACATTCAAACATTATCAAAGATTTTCATACAAAACCATCAAAAACATGAATGATGCCGATTCCTGATCCACAATATAAACTTGGGATCTCCGGCGTAGTCATAAGACTTCAAGGGAAACAGACTTCCATCCAAGTCTTCTCAAACTTGATGGCTTTCAATTCTTGCGTAGTAGGATTATAAGTTGCCTTTTTAGTTGCATAGAAATCTTTAACCCCCTTTGCTTTCCCATTCAACATTTTCCCAAAAATTTTCTTTACACTTCCATTAAAAGTTTTCTCGACATCAAATTTAGTTTTCACGTTGTAAAACTGATTCGAGATTTCAACATTTCCAATTTTCTTTTTAACTTCTTCAAATTTCAGTGATGGAAAATCATCATTATTCACTGAAATCTTCACCTCACCTTGTGGCTCTTCTGGCTTTATGGAACCAGATTCATCGCCGACTTTCTCTTCAACATTTTTAACAACCCACATTTGGCTGTCTTTCTCTTTCTTTTTATAAAAATTCTTCTTCGAACACTCACCAACCTCATAAGTTGAATTTTCAAAAATTTTAAGTCTATAGGTTGGTGGTTCATCATTAACAATCTTTTCTTTTAATTTCTGAGAAACTCCCTATTTTGTCTTGGCATTTTTCTGACAATTCCATGCAATGTGACCAGCTTCATTGCACTTGTAACAGGTTCGAGTCTCTCTTTGATAAAACATTTCAGTTCCATTCCTTCTCTTCTCATTGAGAAACTCCTGATTTGACTGTCTCCAGAATGGTTTCTTCTGTTCCTCTTCTGAGCTTCCACCTGACACAAATTTTGTTTTTGTTTTAGAATTTTTATCATTTTTATGATTTTCTGGTGGAACAAATCCTAAACCTTTCTTTTTATAGCTACGATTTTGGTTAGGTTTCTTTTGAAAACCAGTACCAGAATTGTAACCCTTTTTCTTGTTTAGACGTTGTTGAACTCTTGAAGTGTACTTTTTAGGTTAATCAGAAAGATCTAAATCTTTTATTTCAGAAATATTAATTTCTGTCAATTTGAAAACCTTTTTGATCAAGTCGAAACGAACACTTCTTATTGGAAATTCTTTGTATAATATAATTTGTCCGAATCATTTAAAGTGTATGCAACTTCAAATGTTTCATCATCCAAATTTGCTTTCGATAACAAAAATTCTTTACTATAAGACCGTTTGACCGACGACTTTGGACTGTTGACTGACGAATTTGACCCTCTAGACTCAGACTTTGACTCGGATTCCTCCTCAGTATCCAACACCTGATCGACCACCTTTTTGATTAACTCAGACTCATGATCAGTATCGGACTGTAACACCTCGAATTTTTGTGTCCAATGATGTGTTAACACGTGTCACTTGATTACACGTGGCATCCATAATAAATAAAGGACTAATTTTGACAAACCTTGAAAGTATATAAATTCGAGGGTTATAAATGTCAACAAGGGTAAATATACTGTATAGTAACCCTAAATAACGCTTGTACCTTCAAACGAATAAATCATAGATCGTACGGAAGCGAAACACGGAAGAAAGTGAGAGATTACGAGCTACAGGGGTTAACTGTGTCAACATGTTAATATTACCTCTGAGTGACCCTTTAACGTTCCCAAGGCTTCGTAACAGTATTATACGCTCACTAGAATATACTGTATAAATTCCGCGAAGTTCCGTCTTAAAACGAGAAAGTTATACTCGAATTTCGTATGAGAAGGGTTAAAAGCGTCAACAGTGAAAGTTAAGGCTTTCCAAATAATTAATAAATTAACCGGGGACTTAATAATGCAGGTAAATAACATGAGGCCCCTATCGGTAAATAACCGAGGGCCAAACCGCAAAGTTACCCCTTCAAACCCGAAAGGTCAGGTAAATCATTACGAAAGATTTCGTTATTAATTACCGGATTCTGATAATCATTACAAAAGATTTTTAAAATCTGAAAAACAGACCCCTCGCGACCCGCGTGAAGGTTATGGTTAAGTTGAGGCGGGCCGCGAGCTTCCTCTATTACGCGTCTGTTATTTGAATCCCAGGCGACCCGCATTAAAATGGCATGGAACTTCCATGCGGGTCGCGTAAAGTGCCCAGATGCAGAAACTTTGTAGTTTCTTGCCTTTTGAGCATTGTGAACGATCAAACCTCAATAAATGAGGCATGGGCACCCTAACTTGACTCATACACCTTAGGGACACCTGCCCATGATCCATGATCAAATGTAGACTGAGTTGTGATGATCTTGAGGGCTTAGTTTCACTATAAATAGCCAAGTTTGGCTCATAACATTCACACAACACAAACACTTCTATCTGATCATTTTAAGAGCTCTCTAGCATCCATCTCTGCTCTATAAGCAAGAACACACTTCTATAATTCGTTCATAACCATTTTGGTCATACATTTCCATAGATGTAGCTTATAAACACAACCGTCGTAACTAACGGTTGTCATTACAATAACTTGCAAATGGTTCAGTCTTATGACGGATCAAAAGTAGTTTTGAGTTGGTATTTATGTGGGTAATAAACCTCTAAAAGGGTTCCCCCTGATCACCACTCTAACTATGTCAAATATCGAGTCAAACGTGCGGTTAAAAAGTCAACAGAAAGCTATTTTAGCGATTTATGCATAATCTGTAATGTATATGTTATGAAACCTGTTTTGACACTTATAAAACATGATATTAAGTATATAAACTTGTTTGCGCTCGTTTGAATCGATCATTTGCTATATTGACCCGGTTCGGAGCCGAATGTCGCAAAAGTTTGACTTTTGCTTTGACTTCAGTTCTGACCCGTTTTAGTGAGGTATAGATATACCTTAGGAATCTCTTAGGACCAGGTTACATGATGGTATCAACCTCTGTGATCGGTTCATGAGTTATCCGAGTCTTTTACGTATTTCCGTTAAGCGCCTAAAAGTTGACCGTAACGCCATTTTGAAATTAAAACGAGTATTTCGGATATGTGAACGGACCAGAACCTTGCTTAATAAATTATAAGCATGTCCCTAAAGTTTCACGTCAATCCGAGGTCTAGAATGAGAGTTATGCTAAATGGCGCATTTAAAGTAAACTTTAGTAATTAACGGCGCAATTAGCAAAACACCTATCTAAACCAAGATTTCGTCACCAAAACTTTTACCCACTGTATTAGAATAATATTTTGGGAATTTTAAAGATTTTTAATAATTTTTACCTCGCTCATAACCTGCGGTTATGGCTACGGTTCGGTAAATACCGAATATGCCCTTTTCGGCCAAAACATGAGTTCTACAAGGTCTTTTGACCCGATTCCAGTTGCTACTGATTTTAAATAATAAATAAAGTATTTTAAGCTTTATAAGCTGTTCGGGAAACTCAGATTTCCTGTAGAACTCGAAAAGCTCTTTAAAAGTCTTTAAAATGACCGAAAAGCCCCTACGGGGCATAATATTAACTTAAACTCGTTACGGGCGTCACGGGAGGTATCCTACTGATGCCACAACCCATTTAAGGCATATTGACTTAGGAAATAAGCGTACGACTCTCATGGTTAACCGTTTCGCCTATTGCGCGCACGGTTCGGCTTATGAAACTAGTTTTCATAAATTAGCCGATACGGGTCAAATTATATTATTTGAACCCCAAAATCCAGAGTGTGAACCATAAACCCATATAAAACAAGTCTCTGAACTTGTTGGGTCAGAATCACGCTCCATTCCCGGTTTTCGCCTTTTCGCGCGATTAAACCATATCTATATATATCGGAACCAACCGGTCTAGGCTACGGCCATTATAACGACTCGTTAGGATTCTAAGAGGTTAATTAAAACCTTCGTTCCAGATTAGGAGCCCCAGTAAAAGCTATCGGTGATTTAATCCAATTAAGGAAATATACTTGCAAAGGTAAATACTTTAACTTATTTCCCCTATATAGGCTTGGGTTACGGTATATTAATACCGCTTGATTGAGCATTGTATTCTTCCATCGCTTAGGTGGTTAATTAAATAATATGATCGGCTCATTTAAACAGTTTTGTTTCTTATAAGCCTTTGGGGGGTTTAATGACCGTTGTCCCGGATATCCTTGGCATCATTTTACGAAATGGCCACGACCATCGACATCCCGGTGTAGGCGTACACCCGGTATAAAGTGTCGACATTAAATTAAAAGACGTAGCCGTTGGTTTTTATACTACGGTTTTACGCAATGTGGTGTGTCTATAAATCTTTAACCCGGCACGACCCGGGCTACTGAACGCATAAAAGAACATGTAAAACGTTCACAAGATTTTATTATAATTTTCCCAAGTTATAAAAGAGTTTGTGCCTTGTGCATTCAAATCAATTTTAATAAACATTTTCAAATGTGTCAGTTGAATGTATTTACCAGTGTAAACTGACGTATTTTCCCCAAAAAGATTAAGTGCAGGTACTAGACGAAATTGGCTGGTATTAGCTGCCTAAGCATCACGAATAGTCTCGCAAACTTGATGCCGTATCTGAATGAACAATATTTATTTATTTTGATCCGCTGTGGATATATTCAACTTCTGTAATACATTTGATATTACAACCAGAGGTTGAAGTTTATATATTTATCTTTAAGCTTCCGCTGTGCATTATATAATTGTGTGGTTTGACTATATTGTTGCCAACATCGTCACGGTAATCCCCCACCGGGCCCACCGGTGAAACACGTAGAAATCGGGGTGTGACAGGTTGGTATCAGAGCCAACATTGAGTGAATTAAACACTATCCTATTGTGTTTAATCTCAATGACACAATTGCACATACTTGAGTCTAGACAATAACTTAGGACAAATTCGGATTAATACTCCTTTTTGTCTTTATTTTCCATTCGATTTTTAAATAAGTTTTGGAGCAGGAAAATGCCACCTGTTATATTCCGAGGAAGAGGAAGGGGAAGAAGAGGCAGAGGAGAAGTCGTGACACATCACGATAACGAAGCTGGACCATCTGGTACAAGACATCCTTCGATGACACGGAGCGAAGAGCCACAACGACGAAGAGATCTTTACGAACCCGCGAGGCATTCCACTTCGCACAGCTCGACGCCATCCTACTGGCACTCCTTTGGGCCAAACTCAGAAAATGATCCCAACAACCCACAACCTTCCTTCATACCGCTACAACGTTCGGTATCGCACCGAAATTATGACGACCCTACTCCATACTACATAGGTCAGTTTGATCCGGCTGACTACATACAGGAACCATCAGGTTTTGTTCCACTAGGACCACAAGACCACTTTTCTGAAGATCCCATGGAGGAAGATGAGGATCCTACTGAACCAGCTCATGGTACGCCCACGCATCCGATAGAAGTCTCTGATGGGTCATCCTTCCATGGCACACCCTATCAGGGACCAGACAGTTTCCAAGCGTTGTTTGACCGACATGAGTGGTACTACACGCCACCTCAACAGACATCTCAACAACCGCGACATCCACAGGATCCCTCTGAGGATTCACGCTTTGAGGCAGTTACGCCATCACCTCCGCCACCGGCACAACCAGTAATACCTGATCCGCCAAGGCGTAGGAGGACAAATGCTCGTATGTCTACACGAGGAGGAGGGGGTATTCACTTCAGCACTCCTCGACATTCTAGTAGTAGCCACTACCCGCCACTACGAGAAGAAGGACCTTCAAGTCCTATACAGGAGGCGAACTTCGCACCAGCTGCACAAAATTCGCCACCATTTGGGTATGACCAACCCATACCTGCTTACACGGGCCCAACGGCTTACAACCCGTTCGAACCATCACAAGCACAATACAACTACGGCTATGCGCGACCCATATGTGGTGTCGGCAAGATATAATGCGCGCTACCCTGACGGAGCACACGGAAACATGGGACCACCGGACTACTCAGCTCATGGGTATCCAATACCTCCCAGACCTCCAGTTCCGCATCAAGCGCCACAACCACGTTTCTCTCCTCCTGAACAGGAAGAAATACTCCATCGACTAGATCGTGTGGAGAGAGAGTTCGAAGAAGAGAAAAAGAGCCACCGAGGATTTCTCAAGGGCTTGGCAAACCTACTAAAGGGCAAAAAGAAGAAACGTGACCATTAGCCCTTAATAGTTGTACTAATGTAATTTCTACTTTGAAATAAGTTCCTGCGTGGACACTTATCGTATTTCAGTCCCTACGTGGACTTATCTTTAGTCCTTGCATGGACACCTATCTTGTATTAGTCCCTGCGTGGACTTGTCACTTATTTTAAAACCTCTATGGAGGTATGTACTATTTGAAAGACCCGTTTAGGGCAATATGTAATTGTATTTGAGATTATGGAATGTATGTTATGAGTTTTGTTTTAATATGTATAAAATAAATCAAAACCATTCCTTTTAATTGATCTGCCTAAATAAAGAATCTTAAAAGGTGAAACCTAGCTTGGTGTCTTTTAAGATTCAGTCAAGATGGTACGACCTAATTGAAAAGATTCTGATTCCCTGTTAACCTCTGTACGCATGTTAACCATCATGGCAGATGTGATTCGTTAAAATCACGCACGTCATTCTTATACAATAAATCCTTTAAGGATTTCAAAACCCAGCTAAATGATTTATAAATCGTGGGTTAAATCACCAATGAAGGTGATCAGTATTATTAAAACATCCATTAGTGATGTAGTGCCTACGGGCCAGTATTATTAAAACATCCATTAGAGATGTAGTGCCTACGGGCCAACCATATTAAAACATCCATTAGTGATGTAGTGCCTACGGGCCAATATTATTAAAACATCCATTAGAGATGTAGTGCCTACGGGCCAACCATATTAAAACATCCATTAGTGATGTAGTGCCTACGGGCCAATATTATTAAAACATCCATTAGAGATGTAGTGCCTACGGGCCAACCATATTAAAACATCCATTAGTGATGTAGTGCCTACGGGCCAATATTATTAAAACATCCATTAGTGATGTAGTGCCTACGGGCCAACCTTATTAAAACATCCATTAGTGATGTAGTGCCTACGGGCCAATATTATTAAAACATCCATTAGTGATGTAGTGCCTACGGGCCAACCTTATTAAAACATCCATTAGAGATGTAGTGCCTACGGGCCAACCATATTAAAAACATCCATTAGAGGTGTAGTGCCTATGGGCCGTAATAATTGTCTTATAAAGACAAAAGACAGTGGTAGTCTATGACTCTCTGTCAGAAAGAGATAAAATAACTACGGTTCAAATCTCTATGCCTTTGATTCTCAGAAATCTCGGCTAAAATTATAAAACATCCTCGTGATTAGGCTTTATGCCGCCAATACTATTTATATAGCTGAAATAGGATATATTCAAATCCTAATATGTAATGAAGTAATAAGTTAACCAAATATGGTCTCTGTACCATGGTTGACAAATTGTCATAAAAGACAATTATATAATAATCTCCTGAATAAAATTTTGTTATCTTCTGTAACAGATTCAAGTTACAATGGCGGATCCTAACGGAGAAAATAGCCATACTAATGATGATGACTACGACAATACACCAGTGCATCTGACAGGCGCACAACTGAAGGCTCTGATTGACAATGCTGTTCAGGCAGCTCTTGATCGTCAATATACTGAGTCCCAAGGCAGAACCGTGTCAAAACCACCCTCTAAACCAAAGACACACTCCAAACCACCCTCTGAACCCAAGAAAGATGACGACAAACACTCGTCCACTGAGAACAGCGTTCATCGCGATAGAGAATATACTGATGCATCAAATGCTAAGGGTTGCACCTACAAATACTTTGTATCTTGTAAGCCCCGGGAATTTACAGGGGAGAAAGGTGCTGTTGATTGTATCACCTGGCTAGATGAGATGGACACTATTGTGGACATCAGCGGGTGTGCAGCGAGGGATGTGGTGAAGTATGTGTCCCAGTCTTTTAAGGGCGAGGCCCTGGCATGGTGGAGGGCGTTGGTGCAGGCATCTGGTAAGTCTGCTTTGTATAAGATGACATGGGAGGAATTTATTGCTCTCATTAAGGAAAACTACTGCCCTCAGCATGAGGTTGAGAAGATCGAGGCTGACTTTGTGTCACTGGTGATGACGAACCTGGACTGCCAGGCATATTTGACAAGCTTCAATACAATGTCTCGTCTGGTCCCGTACCTTGTGACCCCAGAACCTCGAAGAATCGCCCGTTTTATTGGGGGCTTGGAGCCCGCAATAAAGGCGAGTGTAAAGGCCTCTCGGCCGACGACCTTCAGGTCAGTTACTGACCTCTCCTTGTCTCTAACTTTAGATGCTGTCCGCCTGAGGACACTAAGGAACAAGGAGGCTGAGAAGAGAAAACGTGAGGATGATACCTCACGAAGATCAGGAAAGAAGCACCGTGGGAGCGGTGAAGGCAAAAGAGGGTCGGAGGCAAAGAAGGATGGGCAAACTGGTGAAAGGCCCAACTGCAAAATCTGCAAGAAACCCCACTCTGGGAAATGCAGATTTGCCTCGAACTCACAGTCGCAATCAAAGACTCCTTCCTGTGGACTATGCAAGTCCAAGGATCATAAGACTGTGGAGTGCAAGAAAATCAAGGATGCAACTTGTTATGGTTGTAATGAAAAAGGGCACATCAAGAGTAACTGCCCTAAGTATGCCAAGAAGGCGGAAGAAACAAAGAAGTCAAATGCGAGAGTTTTTCGCATGGATGCAAAGGAAGCGGTCCAGAACGACAACGTGCTTACAGGTACTTTTCTCGTAAATAATATATTTGCAAGAGTACTGTTCGATTCTGGCGCTGATAAATCCTTTGTAGACCAGAAATTTTGCCAACTACTAGATATGCCTATCAAAACCCTTGATACGAAATACGAAGTAGAGTTAGCAGACGGCACGATAGAAACCGTCTCAACTGTTCTAGAAGGATGTGAAATGTCCATTAGGAACCATTCTTTTCCTTTATCTCTAATTCCCTTCAAATTAGCGGGTTTTGACATTGTGCTAGGCATGGACTGGTTATCCCGTAACCAGGCCCAAATCATTTGCGGCAAAAGGCATATAGTATTAAAGACTCCGAGTGGTGAGTCTCTTACCATTCGAGGAGATACACAGTTCGGATTGCCCGAAGACGTATCTATGCTCAAAGCTTCAAGGTGTTTGAACAGAGGCTGTGTAATTTACATGGCTCAGGTGATAATAGAAGAGCCGAAGCCGAAGATCGAGGATCTTCCTGTCATTTCTGAATACCCCGAAGTTTTTCCCGAAGAACTACCTGGATTGCCACCAGATAGACAAGTGGAGTTCAGAATAGACATCATTCCTGGAGCGGCTCCGATAGCAAGAGCACCTTACAGATTAGCTCCAACGGAAATGAAAGAACTGAGGACCCAGTTGGATGAACTGCTGGCAAAAGGTTTTATCAGACCTAGTTCATCTCCCTGGGGAGCACCAGTCCTATTTGTAAAGAAGAAGGACGGATCGATGCGGTTGTGCATCGACTACCGAGAGCTAAATAAAGTTACCATAAAGAATAGATATCCTTTACCAAGGATCGATGATCTATTCGATCAGCTGCAAGGAGCAAGCTACTTTTCGAAGATCGACTTAAGGTCGGGCTATCATCAACTAAGGGTCAGAGATGAAGATGTACACAAGACTGCATTTAGGACTCGCTATGGTCATTACGAGTTCCTAGTGATGCCTTTTGGGCTCACAAATGCACCGGCTGCGTTCATGGATCTCATGAATCGCGTCTGCAAGCCGTATTTGGACAAATTTGTCATAGTCTTCATCGACGATATCCTTATATATTCCAAGAACCAAGCAGACCACGAGAAGCACCTCCGTTGCAATCTCGAATTACTACAACGTGAGAAACTCTACGCCAAATTCTCGAAATGTGAATTCTGGCTACGAGAGGTTCAGTTTTTAGGGCACGTTGTGAGTGAGCGTGGTATCCAAGTGGATCCCGCGAAGGTAGAGGCAGTTATGAATTGGCAAGAGCCAAAGACGCCTACCGAAATTCGTAGTTTCCTGGGGTTAGCAGGATACTACCGGAGGTTTATTGAAAATTTTTCAAGGATTGCTGCGCCCTTGACTTCCTTGACCAAGAAGAAAGAAAAGTACATTTGGGGCCCAAAGCAGCAAGAGTCCTTCGAAATCCTGAAGCAAAAGCTGAGCAACGCACCTGTGTTGACACTACCTGAAGGTACAGAGGAATTCGTAGTTTACTGCGATGCATCACACACGGGCATGGGGTGTGTGCTTATGCAGAAGGGCAAGGTGATTGCCTATGCTTCAAGGCAATTAAAGGTGCATGAAAAGAATTACACCACCCATGATTTGGAGTTGGGTGCCGTTGTATTTGCACTGAAATTGTGGAGGCATTACCTTTATGGTATTAAATTTGTGATTTATTCTGATCACAAAAGCCTCCAGCACCTGTTCAACCAGAAGGAGTTGAACATGAGGCAGCGCCGTTGGATGGAAACCTTAAATGACTATGATTGTGAGATCAGGTACCATCCCGGCAAAGCGAATGTGGTCGCTGATGCCTTAAGCAGGAAAGAAAGGGTAAAACCTATTCGAATCAATGCCAAGAGCATTGAAGTCAAGAACAATTTGATTGATAGGATATTAGCTGCACAGCGAGAGGCTGTGTTGGAAGCTAATTATCCTAATGAAAAGCCGGGAGTAACTGAGGAGCAGTTGACTCTTAGCAAGGATGGAATCCTTAGATTAAACGGACGTATATGGGTTCCAATTTATGGAGGACTACGAGATGTTGTTCTCCAGGAAGCCCATAGTTCCAAATACTCAGTCCATCCTGGTGCTGACAAAATGTACCAAGACTTAAAGGCAAATTATTGGTGGATAGGCTTGAAAAAGTCTGTAGCCGCCCATGTAGCAAAGTGCTTGACTTGTGCTCAAGTCAAAGCCGAGCACCAAAAGCCGTCTGGCTTGCTACAACAGCCTGAACTTCCCGAGTGGAAGTGGGAATGCGTAACTATGGACTTCATAACCAAGTTACCCAAAACCAGGAAAGGAAACGATACAATATGGGTCATAGTCGATAGGCTGACTAAATCAGCTCATTTTCTACCCATCAAGGAGACGTATAGCTCCGATATGTTAGCCCAACTTTATGTTGATAAGGTTGTAGCCTTACACGGCATACCTGTGTCTATTATCTCCGACAGGGATACTAGATACACATCTCACTTCTGGAAAAGTTTCCAGCAATCTTTGGGCACGCGTTTAAACTTTAGTACGGCTTACCACCCACAGACGGACGGTCAAAGTGAGCGTACTATCCAAACGCTTGAAGACATGCTTCGTGCATGTGCGATCGATTTAGGTGGTAACTGGGATAAAAATTTACCCCTGATCGAATTCTCCTACAATAATAGCTACCACACCAGCATAAAGGCTGCGCCTTTCGAGGCATTATACGGTAGGAAATGTAGATCGCCTGTTTGTTGGGCGGAAGTAGGAGAGGTCCAATTATCAGGACCAGAGATTGTTTTCCAGACAACGGACAAGATTATCCAGATCCGGGAACGTCTCAAGGCTGCCCGTGATAGGCAGAAAAGCTACGCCGATCCAAAACGTAAGGATCTTCACTTCAAGGTAGGTGAGAAGGTGTTGCTTAAGGTGTCACCCTGGAAGGGGGTGATGCGTTTCGGCAAGAAAGGCAAACTGAGTCCGAGATACATAGGACCTTTTGAGGTCATTGAACGTATCGGATCAGTCGCCTATAAGTTGAACTTGCCTGAAGAGCTCAATGTCGATTGAGGATCGACAGGTAAAGAAGTTTCGCAGAAAGCACGTACCGATTGTAAAAGTCAAATGGGATGCTCGTAGAGGTCCTGAATATACGTGGGAAGTCGAAGCTACAATGAAAGAAAAGTACCCCTATTTATTTGAGTAAATCTCGGGTCGAGATTTATTTTAAGGGGGTGAGGATGTAACACCTCGAATTTTTGTGTCCAATGATGTGTTAACACGTGTCACTTGATTACACGTGGCATCCATAATAAATAAAGGACTAATTTTGACAAACCTTGAAAGTATATAAATTCGAGGGTTATAAATGTCAACAAGGGTAAATATACTGTATAGTAACCCTAAATAACGCTTGTACCTTCAAACGAATAAATCATAGATCGTACGGAAGCGAAACACGGAAGAAAGTGAGAGATTACGAGCTACAGGGGTTAACTGTGTCAACATGTTAATATTACCTCTGAGTGACCCTTTAACGTTCCCAAGGCTTCGTAACAGTATTATACGCTCACTAGAATATACTGTATAAATTCCACGAAGTTCCGTCTTAAAACGAGAAAGTTATACTCGAATTTCGTATGAGAAGGGTTAAAAGCGTCAACAGTGAAAGTTAAGGCTTTCCAAATAATTAATAAATTAACCGGGGACTTAATAGTGCGGGTAAATAACACGAGGCCCCTATCGGTAAATAACCGAGGGCCAAACCGCAAAGTTACCCCTTCAAACCCGAAAGGTCAGGTAAATCATTACGAAAGATTTCGTTATTAATTACCGGATTCTGATAATCATTACAAAAGATTTTTAAAATCTGAAAAACAGACCCCTCGCGACCCGCGTGAAGGTTATGGTTAAGTTGAGGCGGGCCGCGAGCTTCCTCTATTACGCGTCTGTTATTTGAATCCCAGGCGACCCGCATTAAAATGGCATGGAACTTCCATGCGGGTCGCGTAAAGTGCCCAGATGCAGAAACTTTGTAGTTTCTTGCCTTTTGAGCATTGTGAACGATCAAACCTCAATAAATGAGGCATGGGCACCCTACACTTGACCCATACACCTTAGGGACACCTGCCCATGATCCATGATCAAATGTAGACTGAGTTGTGATGATCTTGAGGGCTTAGTTTCACTATAAATAGCCAAGTTTGGCTCATAACATTCACACAACACAAACACTTCTATCTGATCATTCTAAGAGCTCTCTAGCATCCATCTCTGCTCTATAAGACGAAACACACTTCTGTAAGTCGTTCATAACCATTTTGGTCATACATTTCCATAGATGTAGCTTATAAACACAACCGTCGTAACTAACGGTTGTCATTACAATAACTTGCAAATGGTTCAGTCTTATGACGGATCAAAAGTAGTTTTGAGTTGGTATTTATGTGGGTAATAAACCTCTAAAAGGGTTCCCCCTGATCACCACTCTAACTATGTCAAATATCGAGTCAAACGTGCGGTTAAAAAGTCAACAGAAAGCTATTTTAGCGATTTATGCATAATCTGTAATGTATATGTTATGAAACCTGTTTTGACACTTATAAAACATGATATTAAGTATATAAACTTGTTTGCGCTCGTTTGAATCGATCATTTGCTATATTGACCCGGTTCGGAGCCGAATGTCGCAAAAGTTTGACTTTTGCTTTGACTTCAGTTCTGACCCGTTTTAGTGAGGTATAGATATACCTTAGGACTCTCTTAGGACCAGGTTACATGATGGTATCAACCTCTGTGATCGGTTCATGAGTTATCCGAGTCTTTTACGTATTTCCGTTAAGCGCCTAAAAGTTGACCGTAACGCCATTTTGAAATTAAAACGAGTATTTCGGATATGTGAATGGACCAGAACCTTGCTTAATAAATTATAAGCATGTCCCTAAAGTTTCACGTCAATCCGAGGTCTAGAATGAGAGTTATGCTAAATGGCGCATTTAAAGTAAACTTTAGTAATTAACGGCGCAATTAGCAAAACACCTATCTAAACCAAGATTTCGTCACCAAAACTTTTACCCACTGTATTAGAATAATATTTTGGGAATTTTAAAGATTTTTAATAATTTTTACCTCGCTCATAACCTGCGGTTATGGCTACGGTTCGGTAAATACCGAATATGCCCTTTTCGGCCAAAACATGAGTTCTACAAGGTCTTTTGACCCGATTCCAGTTGCTACTGATTTTAAATAATAAATAAAGTATTTTAAGCTTTATAAGCTGTTCGGGAAACTCAGATTTCCTGTAGAACTCGAAAAGCTCTTTAAAAGTCTTTAAAATGACCGAAAAGCCCCTACGGGGCATAATATTAACTTAAACTCGTTACGGGCGTCACGGGAGGTATCCTACTGATGCCACAACCCATTTAAGGCATATTGACTTAGGAAATAAGCGTACGACTCTCATGGTTAACCGTTTCGCCTATTGCGCGCACGGTTCGGCTTATGAAACTAGTTTTCATAAATTAGCCGATACGGGTCAAATTATATTATTTGAACCCCAAAATCCAGAGTGTGAACCATAAACCCATATAAAACAAGTCTCTGAACTTGTTGGGTCAGAATCACGCTCCATTCCCGGTTTTCGCCTTTTCGCGCGATTAAACCATATCTATATATATCGGAACCAACCGGTCTAGGCTACGGCCATTATAACGACTCGTTAGGATTCTAAGAGGTTAATTAAAACCTTCGTTCCAGATTAGGAGCCCCAGTAAAAGCTATCGGTGATTTAATCCAATTAAGGAAATATACTTGCAAAGGTAAATACTTTAACTTATTTCCCCAATATGGGCTTGGGTTACGGTATATTAATACCGCTTGATTGAGCATTGTATTCTTCCATCGCTTAGGTGGTTAATTAAATAATATGATCGGCTCATTTAAACAGTTTTGTTTCTTATAAGCCTTTGGGGGGTTTAATGACCGTTGTCCCGGATATCCTTGGCATCATTTTACGAAATGGCCACGACCATCGACATCCCGGTGTAGGCGTACACCCGGTATAAAGTGTCGACATTAAATTAAAAGACGTAGCCGTTGGTTTTTATACTACGGTTTTACGCAATGTGGTGTGTCTATAAATCTTTAACCCGGCACGACCCGGGCTACTGAACGCATAAAAGAACATGTAAAACGTTCACAAGATTTTATTATAATTTTCCCAAGTTATAAAAGAGTTTGTGCCTTGTGCATTCAAATCAATTTTAATAAACATTTTCAAATGTGTCAGTTGAATGTATTTACCAGTGTAAACTGACGTATTTTCCCCAAAAAGATTAAGTGCAGGTACTAGACGAAATTGGCTGGTATTAGCTGCCTAAGCATCACGAATAGTCTCGCAAACTTGATGCCGTATCTGAATGAACAATATTTATTTATTTTGATCCGCTGTGGATATATTCAACTTCTGTAATACATTTGATATTACAACCAGAGGTTGAAGTTTATATATTTATCTTTAAGCTTCCGCTGTGCATTATATAATTGTGTGGTTTGACTATATTGTTGCCAACATCGTCACGGTAATCCCCCACCGGGCCCACCGGTGAAACACGTGGAAATCGGGGTGTGACACGGACGAGGTAAATGTGACATCAATGTTATCTGGTAAAACGTCAGTTGTGTCGGTTTTTAGCTTTATATTGACTGCTTTTTCAAGTTGCTCCTCGTTTGGTTTTCTAGGAGAATACCCTTCCCAAATTGGAGGCGGACACTTGTTATAGCTAACAGTCGGTTTCTTACCACAATCTTTCTTCTTCTTCGGCTTCTCGTCTTGAAAAGCTTCCATTCCTGCAACAGTTGGGTAAATACGATCAATGAGATAATCAGAACTAGAATAGCTTTGCAGTAAACGTCTAATCCTCTCATTCTCGATTTTCTTTGTCTCCAACTCTTGCTTCCATTTAGCACTTTCTTCGATGTAAAAGTTGATGGCTTTCTGCTTTGTCATCATCACAGCATTCATCATCGTTAGTGCTTGTTCTCTCTCTGAGTTTGTCTTTGGAGACCAGTTACTGTTTTGTTCAAGACATCATAAGATTCTTTCACATAGTTGAGGTTGAACAGTAACTGCTCCTTCTTCTTCTCATACCCAGCAATAATGTCGTCTTTTGCTGCACAATGCTCCTTCTTCTTCTCATACCCAGCAATAATGTCGTCTTTTGCTGCACAATCTTTGCAAGCTTCCAAACACTTCATGCAAGGCTTGACAATTTCAACAATCTTTTCAACTTCGATTGTTTTCACTACTTCTATCACTTTTTCTTCTTCTTTCACCTTCTCAGCTTCAATTATCTTTTCTTCACTCACCTGCTCACTCTGATCATTCTCCTCAGCAACACTTTCAATCTTTATTTCCATTTGCTCTTTTGCAGCTCTTTTCTCCTTTAGCTTTTCCATGCGATCTGCAAAATAGAAATGAAAGCTTTCAGGAGAAAGATGAGATTTAGCAATATTTATATGTTTCTCTTCCTCATCATCACTCCTGCTCTCAACTGGTGATTGATCAAACCGTGCAGATTTTTCAGAATCAGCATCTGATAGACCAGACTCAGATGGTGTTTGATCAAATACAACTTCCTTTTCTGAAGTAACATCATTCTGCACACTCTCATCAGAACTCTGTGAATTTTCATCAGCACTTTCTGAGCTTTCATCAGATGTAACAAACTGTTCCTCCACACTTTCTACAGTCACACCAATAGATTTCATCCATGTGGTAAACATGTCTGGTTCTCTGACAATCTTGGCAATGAAAGCTTTGAACTCTCCCTTTTCATCAACAAACATATCCCAGCTAAAGCCTTCAGGTAGTCTTTCATCGTCTTGATCAACTAAACAGGCTTTGCTATCAGAAGATATGTAGTTGCTCCAGTTGAAATCCACCAAACATGCTCTCTTAGAATCTTCAATCTTCCTACCATGGGCTATCTGTGAGTCTTGTGATTGACCAACCTGCTGATAAATGGCTTTCCGGTAGTAGTCGTCTTTTCCGAACGGATTCTGAGCACCACTAGCCTCCCTGTTCTTGCACTCTCGTTTGAAATGGCCTTTCTCCCTGCATCGAAAACAAGTAACTTTAGATTTATCAAAACCTAAAGTAGATACATGAGCATCAAGAAATTCATTTCTCCTGGTGATTATCTTGAATTTTTCTGCATGCCTAAGAACACTCGCTAGACACCATTTGATATCCATCAATTCCATCTCTTCGGCGTCTATTTGATCGTAATCCTCTTTGGTGAGCATAGGATTTCCGATCCGACCAGCTACAAGACCCTCATATGAAAGCAATACAGAACCAAGTAGAGCCATGTGGTCTTTCGCAGTTTCCTCAAAAAAACTTTGACCTTCTGGAAGATTTAGAGCTATGTTGCACTGAATCACATAACCATTTCCTGTCTTTGTGCCTTGAGACTGAAAGCTTGTGTTTGACTCTTTAGGATTGACACTCGGAAATAATGAGAACCCACTACTGCTTTTGTTAGATCCCTGATCAGCCTTTTCTGATGAATCCTCAGCACTGAATGCAGTTTGGATTTTCGGACTTCTCTCAGATTCTGGAACTGGAATGCTACCCTTGTAGTACATCTTCACATCCTGTTGACCACTCGGACTGTTCATCCTGGCGATCTTCTGCTGTTCCAGATCCCGACTCTCGATCTTTTCGATAAACTGATAAATCGTTAACCCATCATAAACACTCGTGTTTTTCAGAATCATCAGATATGTTCCCCACTCTTTCTGTGGTAGTGCATCGGCTAGCTTGTCCACCCACACTTCACGATCTTTTGTAATACTCAACATCGACATTGATCGTACAAGGTGACAGTATCTCTCAATCAACTTCTTTGTGTCTTCACCTGGTAGACTGCTGACAGATCAAACTCTTTCTTTAACAGTGCCTTCTTGCTCTTTATCATATTTTCGCTACCCTCAAATTTGACTTTAAGTGCATCCCAGATAGACTTTGCAGTTTTATCATTTTGTAGCAGAATGAATATGTCTTCTTTGATGGCTTGTTGCAACAGACTAATCATCATCTTCTCGGCTTTGTACATAACCCGTTCCTGATCCGTGAATTCTGATAACTCTTTGAGAACCTGCAAATCTGTTCGAGGCAACACATATTTCTTCAATATGCATTCCCATGACCTAAGATGGTTTGCCTGAACCCAGTTCTCGAATCGATCTTTCCACCCGTATTATTCTTCGATACTCATCAATTTCGGGAGTTTCTGAGTGGTTCCCGTCTCATTTTCTAAATTCATAGCTTGAACAACTGCAGCTGGACTAGACGGTGTTGCAAATGCGTTGTAGAACTCGGTATCCATGTTTCACACCTGTATCACCTGACGTACAAACAAAAACACAATCAGTTTAAATCAATTATCAAAGCAACTGAATCAAACTGATACTCTGTGCGAACTGAATCACTCGAACTGATGAATATTCTGTGCGGACTGAAGTTTGACAAACTGTGCGGACTGCTATGACCCGGATCAAAATCAAACGACCAGACTCACTACGTACGAACTGATGGACTTTCGAACGACCTGATGGACTTTTGACAATTTTGAACTCCAAACCGTACGAACTGGAACTAACTTCCAAGCGAAATAATGACTTTCAAATGAATTGGATCTTTTCACGTGACATGACCACACTAAACGACCTCGTGAATAGTACGCGTGAAGTGAATAACCTGTTTGGGCCTTCAAATCTTGGGCTGAAATACTTTTAAAAACAATTTGGCTTATCAAAATCAATTTTCACATGGGCCGATTAAACTTGTTCACATGGTCCGGTTAATGATGTAATGTCCCATGGGCTATTTAATGATGTAGAAACAATGATTGGCCCGCTTTTATGATCATTTATTCAACGTGGCCGGTTCAAACTGATTGTTATGATTACTTTGATTGTGATTGGGCCGACCAAAGAAATGGGTCACATGTGCCGACAATCTTTTAAGCTGAACAACTGATTGGGCCGCTCATTAAAATACACTTTATATACTCAATTTGAAACACTTCACATGCAACCGACAACTTCAATACCAAATCACATGAACCAATATATTTCACATGCTTACAACTTCAATGATTGGGCCAAACTCTTTTAGATCAAAACAATTATCAATCTTGAATCAAGTGATTGGGCCGACAAACATGGATCATTAATTGTGGCTGACAAACAATCAATATGCACTTCAATTTTATTGGACCATTATATCACTTAGCCTACAACTTTAGTATGCCAACACTGATTATAGGACCGATATATTAGTTTTTAATGTCTTTTAATCAGATGCAACAGTCTACAATCTATGATCAAGATGATATCATTGGACCGTTAATTGTTTATAAAAGCGAAACTAGTTAATGTTGACAAACGAGCAGAACTACTTGGTGACAAAAGAGCGAAACCATATGAAAACCACAAGAGCGAAACCACTTGGAAACCAGATCACTTGTGTGGTCACAAAAGCGAAACTAAGAGTCTTGGGTGTCCTTTGGAGCGGAACTATGTGTTTTAATAAGCGAAACTACCAACTGTTCATTAGAGCGAAACCTATTCGAAGATTAATTTGGACCATTTTTAGTGTGAATTTTAAGTTCAAACTTTCAGGGATTTGACTATGATCAATAACACACAATCTGTGAAATTTTGAGCGGATTCCGACCGTAAAATCTCGTTCTGATGAAGAAAGAATGTGTAGAAGTAAGAATTTAGGATGAAATCCGGCAAATCTCTCTAGAACTCCTCCTCCTGAAGCTCTGATACCACTCGTGTTTTGACCCGAATGCGTCGTTCAGAGGTGTTCTTCTCTGTTTCAGGTGCGGAATAAAAAGAAACAGAGGTAGAAATAGCTGAATCTTCACTTAATCTACTGATTTTATTGATTTGACAACGTTTACAGCTCGATCTTCACACCGGCAGCACCTCGGTATGGAATTCAAGAATGTAACAAATGATTTCACTCATGTGGTACTTATAGTGTTGTACCTATAAGCGAAACTAATAGTTTCCCACATACGGACATGTACACATAAGCGGAACTAATAGTTTCCCACATACGGACATGTACACATAAGCGGAACTAATAGTTTCCCACATACGGACATGTACACATAAGCGGAACTAATAGTTTCCCACATACGGACATGTACACATAAGCGGAACTAATAGTTTCCCACATACAGACATGTCGGGAAATCTCGTACAATGAGCCCTAATCTAACATTCTAAAACTAAGACTCGATACAAGACGAAGTCGACAGATGCATGCACTAACATCTCTCTCTCTCTCTCTCTCTCTTTGGATGTTTGCGGTCACGAGCGAAATGTCTTGGCTCATGGTAGTTGAAACACCTCAATTTAACTTGTTCCATCCTAGATCCTTGTTTGTTGATTCCTAGTTGTTCCTACCAATTCTCTTGATAAAGTTTTTGGCACGAAACACTGCCATAGCCAACTGCCAAGTAATATCCATCTCTTCAATATCCTCTGGATGGACTTCATTGAGCTCATCTACCCCTATACTATTTGCTATAAGTTTTCCTATAACAAAAGCATTGTAATAGTTCATAACTCCCGCCATAAATGCCATATTCTGTTCAAATTCTTTAAAGACAACAAATTGTGTCGAGTTGCTTGAAGTAGGACTGGGTGCAACACCAGGTGACACAAAATGGAAAGGAGTCACAGATTGAATTGGGGTAGCAGATATGATTCCAGGATAGGAGGGACCACTGGCAGGAAACAATTGAAACAACCCACCCCCTTGTTGCGAGACCAAAGTTGTATTGGATGAGATAGACGCATTGTTGTAACTTGAAGTATGATTGTAGAGACTTTGCTTGTCATCCATTTCATACGACTTGAACAGAGAGATTAATTCATCAAGACTCGTGTGGGTCAGATCTTTAGTTTTGTTAATGAGTGTGACATTGGTATCCCATTTCCTTGGAAGGGCATTTAGCAGCTTCTTGTTGACCACTGATCAGCGTGATGAACCTTTCAATTTGATTTTCAAGAGTTTCTCTAGGCAAGTGATTGAACATACTGAATCTCTGGGTCAACATTTCCCTCTTGCTCTCCTTCATCTCTTCATTCCCTTCATACATAGCCAAAAGTGCCTCCCACAGTTCCTTAGCAGATTTGGCTTCAGGAACCCCAATGTGAATCTCGAGAGCCAACGCCGAATGCAACATAGCCATATCCTTTTCATCAATTTTTTTCATGGTCTTCATTGTCATAAGCTGAACAGGCTTGACAGCAGTTGTTCCCTTTTCCTCGTTCACCAGATATGTGATAACAGCCAGTCCTCTGCAGATTGATCTCCAAGCCTTAGGGTCTTTGATCTTCATGTGTTGAACAAAATGAAATTTCCATTTAGAAAACGATCCCCCCAACAACAGCCTAGGAATCCTGTTGTTTGTTCCATTAACATTGTCCAAGTCTTGGTTGATGGCAACTTTTTCATTCAACGAGGTTTGATTAGTAAGGTCCATTTCTAAAAAATATAAACTATTAGTAATAATTGAATAATATTTTAATTTAACAGTTGTTATTTGTTCAATTTTAATAAGTTATAAATTATAAATGTGTCCAAGTCAACGTCCAGATTAACATCCAATGGTATCACACACTTCAAGTTGATATCAATCCTGCACACTTCAAATTGGGTCGCACACATTTGTGTTGGGCCGTACATAGCTTAGGCTGGATCGTACACAACTTGATCAATTGGGTCGTACACCTGATTGAGACTTATGGACCGCACACTGTTAAGCTGGATCATACACAGCTTAATTGGACCGCACACTTAGTTGGGTTGCACACTAAGTAGACTTGGGATGAACATAAACAGAATTTTGGACTGCACACTTGTATCCTTAATCGCACACCAATATAATGTGTCATACACTTGTAAACCAGGCCGCACACAAACAATGTTGTATAGATGGTGCACTTCAGGTCGCACACCTCAACTCCCAGATCGCACACCAAAATTTTAAGCCCGTACACAGCTAATTTGAGCCCAGACACTGATTGTTTTTTATAGCATAACTAAATCCCGATGATTAAGGAATAAATCGAAAATCAATTTTTTGAGATCCTTTCCACCAATAATTCTGAGAAACTTGCAAACACAATCAACGCTTCCAAAAACAGATCAAAAGAAGACTTTTCAAACTGTTTTTTATCTTCAAAACTATTCTTCGAAAAATATATTGTTTTGTATCATAAATTTTGACCATACACTTAAAATACGACCTGTGCAAAATCTAGACACAAATCTGATTAGTCAAACAGTGATAATCAAAACAGAAACAACTCAAAAACATCAACCTTTTCAATTTCACGGAATCTGCTAGTTCTTTCTTCTTGTTCTTCGAGTAATATCTTGAAACCGAGCCTTTGAATAGACTTCTTAGACTCTTATACCAATTGTAAGTCCAGAGGTCTTCAAAAATACCACTTACACAATCAAAAGTGCGGAAAACAATTGAAAGTGTCAAGATCTATTTGATTAGATTGCACACGAGTATAAAACTCGTTTGGTACAACTATTGCAATATGTGAAAGAGATAAGCAAGATCACAAAAAAAACCCTAAATGACCTAGGAACACCCTGTTTATAAGCACATATGGCGACCATTTACAAACCGGGCCAAGGCCCAACCGCACACTCTATCTAGTATCTAGACAAGCCCAAAACATCATAATTAGCCCAAAATACCAACTCACTACCAATCTGAACAAGACAAGGATAAACCTACTAAACTATGCCCTTACAATGCTTGGGTTAATAAATTATACTATATGATATAGAGATAAATATATAAGAATTACTTTATCTCTTGAATATACTGATTTTACATATTAGATATCAAGATTATCTTCCCCTCTATGACATACGATAAAGGGTCATTATATTTTGTTTAATATGTATGTATTTAATATGAATATCCTTTAAAATCAAAATCTTTTTAATCCTTAGTTTATAATTATCTATAACAAAATTATTATTATTTTTATTATTAATAATATCTTCAATTTAATTATTTATGAATTATTATATTAACTTTATTTGGTAATACAACATCTCAATAAGATTAACCACATATATTTCTAAAACCAAATAATTCAAAATATTAATTATTGATAAAGATGTAAAGTTACAAATAAAACATCAAATCTAATTTAACTTTTAATATAGGATTTCAATACGATCTAATTCTAATAAAAGAGTCCCCTTATGTCATATGGCATTCTCTCATAATAAAATATTTCATCAAAATGACATGTGACAATTTATCATACTATCTCAACTATAATAAATAATCATAAAAATAACAATAATAATAATAATAAGTAAATTAATATAAGGATCATAATCCACCTTAATAAATAATTTTAGATAAACATTCTCCCCCTCAAAAGAAATTAATATACCATGATGCTTGGGTTAATAAATTATACAATATGATATAGAAATAAAAATATAACAATTACTTTATCTCTTGAATATACCGATTTTACATATTAGAGATCAAGATTATCTTCGCCTCTATGACATACGATAAAGTGTCATTATATTTTGTTTAACATGTCTGTATTTAATATGAATATCGTTTAAAATTAAAAGTCTTCTAATTGTTAGTTTATTATTATCTATAACAAAACTACTATTGCTTTTAGTTATTATGAATATCTTTAATTTAATTATTTATGCATTATTATATTAACTTTATTTGGTAATATAACACCGATTTACCATATATATTTTTAAAACCAAATGATTTAAAATATTAATCATTGATAAAGATGATAAAGTTACAAATAAAACATCAAATCTAATTTAACTTTTTTATAGGATTCCAGTTATTGTCACGTGTCACTCGCTACTTCAACCTTACGATTTAGACTTACATTATATTTTAAAATATTTTTTTAGTCCTTATCCTTACTAATATAATAAATTTAATTTAAATATGTTAATAGCCATATTAGGATGCACTATTTAATTAATATTATTGGATAAATACAATGTATTCTATTAAATATTATCGTAAAATAAAAAATACAATAATTAGATCTTTTTTACTAAATTATCTTTATATTAATACTAATCGGAAAAACGCAATAGTTAGATTGTACTATTATTATACTTTTTTGGCTATGTGATCATACGTTATCATTTTTTCTTTAAAATGGCTCCATAATATCACAAATTTTTTTATCTTTCATTCGAGTATATTCGAGCATATTTTTATGACATTAAAAAAAAGATTTACGGTGTCGTACTTTTTCCAATACTACTATTTATACTACACGTGTGCAACATTATGAAAAACCTAATCCCCCACCCCCACACCCAAATTCTTAAACCCCCCCCCCCAATTAAAAAAAAAAAAACTCAACCCCTCTCCCCCAAAAACCTAAACCCCCACCCTACCTAAAAACTAAATCTGAAACCTAAACCCCCCAAATACCTAACCCTAAAAGTTAAACCAAACCCAAACCTTAATGTTAAATTACATGTTATGTTACACATTTGCACTACTATAATAGTAGTGTTGAAAAAAAAGGCGACACGTTAAATTTTTTTATGTCGCAAAAACATGCTCAAATATACTCTAACAGAAGATTAAAAAATTGTGATCTTATAGCACAATTTAAAAAAAAAAATAATAACATACGAAGAAGTTAAAAATGTTTGAAAAGTTATATATATTTTTTTCAACTTTGCCCCTCTTTCATTAAAAGTCCCTTCCCCCTCATTTTTAGTGGTTTTGAGTGAGTTTTTTTTAGTTTTCTCACATTTAAGTAGTTTTGTCTTTATCCTCTCCTTATATGAAAGTAAACAAAGATTTAAGTTTAAAAAAACACATATACGGCACGTACAACTGTGTACGCATCGTATAGGGGAAAATTCCTATTTTAGCCCTGGTTAGGGTATCGTATGATCCAAAATACAGGGTAAAAATGGTCAATTTGCTAAATAGTTGTATGACACGTATAGAGTTGTTTGTGTCGTACAGGGTTTGTAAATTAAAAATAATAATTAATTATTGATGCGTGTGTAGTGTGTATATAATTTAGATATATTATTAAGCCCTTTTTACACCTTTAGCCAAGTTTTAAATTTATAAAACACGATATTTACTAACACTAAACACACATATGGGCAAGTGCACCCATCGTGGACGTAGTATAGTGTTGGTAAGATACCGAGGTCGTCCAAGGACACAAGAGCTTTTAGTACCGGTTTATCCTCAACGTCTAATCAAATCAAAAAGTTAGAAAAATGTTTTTAAACTAAAAAACTAACTAAATGCTGAAAAATAAATATATAATAAAAACAAATAGACAAGATGAATCACTTGGATCCGACTCGTGTATTAGTATAACCTTTGATTATTTTCGCACTTTTGCACTTGTTTAAGAGATTATCTTAGTTATTGTAGTAGGCCCCTCTTTTGAAGGCGACGTTACCCTCAACCCAGTAGTTTGAGTCAGCAAGGATACAATCCTAAAGGGTTGGATTATTGGAAGATAATGAATTAAGTTATTAATGCAAATTATGGTAGGCCTCGCTTTTGGCGGTGACGTTACCCTCGGCTAAGTAGTCTGAGTCAGCAGGGATACAGTCCTAAATAGCCGGGTTATAGTATTAATAGTAGTTAACTTATGAGGGGGTCAAAGAGTTTGGATCTCCGCCATCCAATACCTATGGGCATTGAAGGAGATCCTACTAAATTTGACCCAGGTCCCTTGCAGGACCTCTAAACGCTGAACAAGGGCAAGACCCTTACCAAACCGTTCCCTTAACCCCCGACCAGATAGCCAACATACCTCCATATAGACCGTGGAGATATGAATGGTGAAAATCTTTTATTTTATATAGACAGTAAAATAATGCCAAGACACCACGGACAAACGATAAGGAAAGATCACCTTCAACATAAGCAACTAGTTATTAAAGTCATTAATACAAAACCAAATAAAAAGTGCGAAAGATTAAAAATAAAAAGTATTATACTAAACACTTGTCTTCACCAAGTGATGTAAGAGACTTAGGCAAACATGGCCTTGATTGTCAAGAACTCTTACTATCAATCTTGGATCCCGAGACGACTCATACACTCTACGATGGACAATGGATGATGGTGGTGGATGATGGTGTTATGGTAGTGGTGGGTGGTGGATGAAGTGTGAGAGAGGTGGTGTGCCAAGGGATGAGTTGAAATGAAGCCAAGCACTCCTATTTATAGGCTGAACAGAAGCCTGGGCACGGCCCCGTGTCCGCTGGACACGGCCCCGTGCCCGTCTGACACTCTCTCTCTTCATTAATTGTAATTCGCAATTACAATAAATGCACCTGCAGCACTCTGACCACGCCCCTGTGTCCGCTGGGCACGGCCCCGTGGTGGGCAATAGAAGCTTCTACCACTTTGTCTTTTGTGCCAGGGCTGACCATTCTGGACACTGCCCCGTGCTCGCTGAGCACGGCCCCGTGTTGAGCTGGACACGCCCCGTGTCCGCTGGACACAGCCCCGTGTTCAGCTGGGCACAGCCCCATGCTCAGCTGGGCACAGCCCCATGCTCAGCTTTCTTCTTGTATTTGCTTTGGGAGATGTTGTCGAGGAGTCGGGCATGCCACGTTTCTTCCTTTTCTTTGTATTTATGTTGGATTTGGCTGCATTTTTGCTTCTTTTGTTCATTGAAGCTCTTTTAACCCTGAAAATACAAAAGGAAGACAAAAGGACACTTTTTCCAACATTAGTACTTAAAAAGGGTTAGTTTTATGCCTCATTTGATGTAATTTATATGTTGCATTTTACACACATCAATTATTATTTGAAAAGAACGCATGAGCGATAGAAAACTACAAACTGCTCGACGTCATACCCACAACCTCGACAAATGGCATGTTGTACACGTTTATTTTGTACGCCGTATCGATCAACAGCACATGCGGTAATGCACTCCACATATCATACGAGTAGGGCTGAACAAATAAAATTTTTGATACGACATCTGTCTGGATTCCTCCCGAGTTTTGTAAACAAAATTGTTAGACAATAGCAAGCTTTCCAGTGTCTAAATGGGAGTCTTTCCGACTTTCTGTGAGGCTCTAATCTTTTGCATCGCAATTGTACGTCTTTCGGAATATAGATACTCTCACGGCCCGGCTTCATTTCTGACCTCTAAATGTCCGTGTTGCATCTCGCAACGCTATCAATAGAAATGGGCAACCCATTTTTTTCTCCCGGCTTTTCTCATTGTTGTTGTAGTACGGTGCTCACCACCACAGTCGCATTCAACCCATGCATTCCTGGACATTTCATCCACTTTCTTCAACTGCCGGGTCACAATGACGTAACCTTTCTCAGTTGCCCTTCTTAGTGCCCAATGCTTCAATTCTTTTAAAGACATGAAAAGTTGAAACACATACATTTATATTATTATTAATATTTATTTAATTGATTTTTATTATATTTATTACTTTTAATTTGTAATATTTAACTAAATAAATGTCATATCTCACTAGTTTCATACTGATTGCCCGGGTTAGAGGGTTGTTCATCATGATTTGGTGGTGTGTACAGAGGTTCACCACCGTATCTCCGTCATTCGGATAGTCATGTAGCATGTAAAAAGATTGACACTCGTATCTGTAATCCGGATACCCTGGTTGTGCCGGATAAGATGGTTCATCAACAGAGGGAAGCTCGTTCATATGAACGCCAGATACAACCTCATCCTCATCGTTAGAATATTGAACGCCAACAGCTTCCTAAACTATAGGATGATAAATATATCAAATCAAAACAACAAGTAAGTTAAGTTAATAAACGTTTACCAAGTCGGTTTCTGGTACCCAGGACTTGTTAGAATATTTCCTAAAGAAATAGTTGTCGTCCCAATAGAGATAACTCTCGAATGGTTTTGACAACGAAAGCTTGAAGACAACAAACGAAAAAGCTTTGAATGTTGAAGATGAACAACATCGTATCACAGTCGCGTCAGTCTTATATACGCCACATATAAGGATATACACCATATATACCTCTATACGTGACGTATATAAGACAAATATGACATTTGTACGAGGTTGTTTGGTGTGAGTGTTATTAATTGAATGGTGTTATATATATTTGTTATTTTTTATGTTTTTTAAATGTAATAAAGGCATTTAGATTTAGATTTAGATGAAAATGATAAAAATAAAAGATAAAAGTAAAAATACCTCTAAAATAGCAATTTACCCTTTAAAATTTAAAAATTTCAGTCATTTCCGTTTTATTATATTTTTAGAGAGAAGGAAAGTTAAGGAACATTGGAAAGCATGAAAAAGTACACACTAAACATATTTCTTTCACCCATCCCACCATCTCTAAATCTTTCATTTGATATATGATTCCCCCCACCTCGTACGGCATATCTTTTATTTTCAATTTTTATTTACTTCATACCCCACCACATATTTAATTGTATATGTTATTATAGAGGAGAATATCAGGTTTATTCTAATTTAGTTTTATCAGAGATATATTAATTTTTTTTTCTAAACTAGTGTTTTTATATCGCGCGTTGCAGCAAAACCGAGCAAATGATAATGTAAAACAAACGTGATTTGAAAATAAAGCATGTTGTTTAGAAAGTCATACCATTAGACGATTTAGTTTATCACCGTACTATTTTATGATACCAAATAAATACTTTATTTTGAGTACAACTTAGTTTTTAACGAAACTTATAACAGAATGTCAGAGAAAGAAATAAAGCACAACTGTACTTAAGTTTTTAGAAAAAAAAAAGTTATAAACGTAAATTGTTAAAGAAGTATCAAATTAAGGGATAAATTAATATATGTTAAAAAACAATTATTAAAAAGAAGGTAATAGGAAATATATGTTTAGAAAAAGAAAAATATGTTATTAAAAATAAATATAATAACAAACTATTATAATATTAAATAATAAAATAATAAAAAACTATATATTATTATAAAAATAAAGTTACTATTCATCAACTCTTATAAACAATATATATATAATATATATATAATATATATATAATATATATAATGCGTTAACAATAATTCTATGATGATACTTCATATAAAAAGTTTTTTTTTCTTTTTATGAAGTTTTTATATATGAATGTATTAAAATAGTAAAATAGTAGAATGGCATAGAATAAATTTATACAATTACCCTGCGCTTATATAGATATATAAATACGACTCGTACGCGCTAGGTAACACTATACTAGTCGATGGATAACCAATCTTTGGTTTGGGTGTTTTTTAACATAAAAGAAAGGTAAAATCTTTTCCTTTATAAAACACTCGGAATATCCTCATAAGGCAGCCCATTGTGAGTGTTAGTGGGTGGCGGCATGGCGCCCTACCCTCCACATAAGGAACTAGGGCCCGTTAAATTGCAACAAGCCCAGTTGCCGTCATGCTTTCCCCTTCCACCGTAAACACACTAATCCCTTTGGGCTGAAGTTAAGTGGGGCGCACCCCCATAATAGCCAATCAAACCTTTTTTTTTTTTTTTTTGTGTGTGTGTTATATGGTTTTAGTTAACCCACAATGCATTAGTGAATGGTTATTGAATGGGTGAGCTACATGCATGATTTTTAGTTGGTCCACAACGGGTAGCCTAAATGTGTATCCAAACACTTAATATTTAGGGATGACATTTTGGACTAGCATAAAACCTAAACCAATGAGGAAGAAAGGGATGGAAAAAAAATTAGGGTGGATGAAGAGCAACGAAACTAACTAGGTGTGGTAATTAAGAACTTGATAACTGATTGTGGATTTAGGTAAAAATGAATTGCATTTTATTTAATTGGGTCGACTTCAATTTTACAACCGGTTAACATGGTCCAACTCAAACTAAGGGTAGAAATTGGCTCACTTTTAAAACATTTACTAACTTAGTGTCCAACTGGACAATCAACATCTATGACCATTTTTTTGTCGCCACCACCTAACGTTCATCATCTCCACCTCCTAATGGTCTCCATCGTCACACTGACACAACCAAGCACCTAGGCAAGCACCATTCCCACCACCACCTTGGCACCGCCATTGGTGTCGCCTCCTAGTCTCAAACACCACTATCAGCACCATTATCGCCATTAGTTTTCATAATTCTTTTTTTTTTTTTCTAAAACAACACATTTTAATCTAAACCAATTCGAAAATGACTCATTTTAATCCAAGCTAATTTAATCCAAATCTCATTTTGACTTGATAGTGATACTTGTAGAAATTGGTAGTTTTCATGGGTGCAGATATGTTAAAAATTCTTATTTTGAGCTAATATAGTAAATGTGATATAACCACAGGGGCCAAAAACGTAATTTACTCTTTTAAAATTAACTATGTCTATTTATTTGTATTATGTATTATTTATTTATATAAATTTTAAAATTAACCTAACTAGGTTTAAAGAAGTTCGCCGTGTTGCAGCGAATTTCTTTTGTTATTTAGTCTATGTTTACATGTGTTTTGAAATCACTATGAGGGTGTTGCGAACGGAACTGCTGATAGGAATAAAAAGAAAATGTAGAAAAAAACACTAAAAGATAACCGAAAGAAAATCAACCAAAAAAGTTGTATGGTAACGATGTTGTTCGTATGAAACCCGTGGTCAGAGATGGGCAAATTGTTCTTGGTAACGGTACCAAATTTGCCGAATCGAAAGATCGTAAGTACCAATTCGGTACCGACTTTTGGCGTTCCTTGTACTGGTTCACTGTCGTTTTTTACCTTCATATACCGGTACCGTAACCAGTATTTTCGGTACCAGTACCGATTCTGTATCGGTTGGCACCGAGCTCATCCCTACCCCTGAAACTAAAAAAAGAAAAAATTAAAAGTTGAATAATATCAACAAAAAAAAAAAAGTTGTACGATACCGTTGTTCGTATGGTAACTGTGATCAGGGATGAGCAAATGGTAGCGGGTAGCAGCACTAGATTTCCCGAACCAAAAGATTTCCAATATCAATTCGGCACCAACTTTTGGCATTTTCTGTATTAGTGTCGGATTTTACCTTCATGTACTGATACCGAACAGGACCGTCCCGGTATTTTCGATACCAGTACTGGTTCGATACCGGTTGACACCAAGCTTATCCTAACCCCTGATATTAAAAAAAGAATTAAAGTTTAAAAGCAAAGAAAATAATTATTATTATAATATTAAAATAATAAAAATATTAAAAAAACTATATATTATTATAATATTAAAATCACTGTTCATTTCAATTGCTTAAGTAATATATAGTAATAAATATTATAATATTAAAATAATAAAATATTTAAAACACTATATATTATTATAATATTAAAATCACTGTTCATTTCAATTGCTATAGTAATATATAATAATAATAATAATAATAATAATAATAATAATAATATATAGTAATAATAGTAATAATAATAATTTACTTTTTATTTTTAATTATATTTTTTATTGTTTAATTACACATTAAAGTAATCAAAATATAAATTTAAAAAATAATGATAAATGATTGATAAAGCCTAGACATAGCTCCACACAACACCCCCTGATGACGTGAAGTAGAGGTGTGAATTTCTAACACGACCCGAAAACCTGACACGAACCTAACACAAAATTCGTGGGTTTAGGTTTAGTTTATACGGGTTCGGGTCAGTTTCAGGTTGAACCCGTGAACCCGTTTAAGTTAACGGGTCAGGTTCGGGTCAACCTGGTCGGGTTGGCGGATTGACCCGTTTAACACATTTATACTATATTATATTTTTTACCATATATTTTATGTCATAAGTTAAATGGGGTCGGCCCTGGAGGTAGACAGTGAGGACCACCGGCCAGGGTCCGTGATTTCGTAGAGCACGTAAGTTTAAAAAAAATATGATATTAAATATGTAAATTTTTTTAATAGGGTATAGATAAACAAATACTAATATAGGCCCACTTATAAAAAAAAATCATATGACTTAGATTAGTTACCTCATTGGGATTAGGTTAGTGAGCTCGATACCCAAATTATTGTAAAAACTAATAAAAAACAATACGTCCATGTTGGGCGGCAACTAGTGCCCTGGATATTGAAACGTCGTCTATAGCAGGAGAGTAGGAGACCTGGTT
Source organism: Helianthus annuus (assembly GCF_002127325.2). NCBI lineage: Eukaryota > Viridiplantae > Streptophyta > Magnoliopsida > Asterales > Asteraceae > Helianthus > Helianthus annuus. The sequence goes on along the minus strand of NC_035440.2, from coordinate 34,374,827 downwards.
CGACAAAGAACTCACAGAGTCTGCACGCACAAAGTCTGCACTCTTTTGTTCTTCGATTGTTCTTCGATTTTAATCTTGCACACAGCCACAGACCTTTTCGACGAACTCAGTCTCACGATCACGGATCACATATTCAGGTAAGCATCAAATCATCAATCGGCCCTTGTTCAGTACTTCAGTTCTTATGTTTTGTTTTTTGGTCAAATTCACTCATTCGGGCCCTTATTAGTTATTAATTATTATGTTTCTTCTTGTCGAATTCAGGCCCTTGTTTAGGCGATTAGTTATCGTCAAATTCATGCTCTTTTTCTGTTGTGTTGAAGACTAAATTGTTGGTAATTTATATAGAAACGATTTTCTTGTCGAATTCAGGTATGATTTAGGATTATATGATTAGTTGATTTACGATTTAGGACCTTTTTTTGTTGATCAAGAATGCAGGGAGGGCTTCACGAATCATTGGTTAGCTATTAATTTATTAGTTTTTACGGTATGTCACTCATTCGAATGCTATATTTTGTATTTGTTAATTATATTGTTTATCGAATGCTATATTTTTGTCAATGGTTCACGGTTGTATGAAAAACTAGTTTAAATTATTTATTTCGTTAAGGCCAAAGGACACGTTTTTTCGAGCTTGAATAGGGTACAGGAATTCTCAGGGTTGGCCCTGATATAGTTATAATGATATATATACTAAATTTCAAATTGTATTTAATATAGGTATTACATATTGTGGATTTGGTCCACCTGGATAATGAAATTGTAAGTTTTGTTATAATAGAGTAAACTGTTAAAATGGTCCTTGAGGTTTGTCACTTTTGCCACTTCAAAATGTAAACCTTTTAAATTTGGGTTTCTGTGGTTTCAATTTTGTTGTTATTTTCGTCAAAATCAAAATCTAGTCAGATTTTTCAGTTAACATGCATTTTTTTTTGTCTTTTTCCTCTCTTTTATTGAAGGGCAAAATGGTCTTTTAACGTTTTATTATAACAAATTAAAAAATCTAACAATTTTGCCTTTCATTAAAAGGGAGGAGAAAAAAAAAACTGGATGTTAACTCGTTATTTGCATGAAAAATGGCAACAAAATTGAAATCACAATGACTCAAATTTAAAAGATTTGAGTTTTGTATTAAAATGACAAAAGTGATCAAACATCAGGGATCATTTTGATAGTTTACTTGTTATAATATTACAAAAGTATTTTAAGGTGTCTAGATCCTTAACTTTTGATACATACTTAATTTCAAATTGTATTTTAAACTATGTATTACATATTGTGGATTTCGTCCACTTGGATAATGAAAATATTGGTTTTGTTATAATATTACAAAACTATTTTAAGGTGTCTAGATCCTTAACTTTTGATGGTAATATATTAGGGTGAAGGGGGTGCTCACCTAATAGGTGAGTCCCTTCTCTTACGCCCAACCAATCCCCGTGTGCCACGTCAAGTCCCCTCTTAAACTCCCCTAACACCCCAATTTGATGGCGCCACTCCCCTCTTAGGTGAATTGGTTTTTTTTTTTTAAAAAAAAAAAAAAAAGGAAATTATTGATTGGACAAGCCCCTTCTCTCTCCTCCCTCTCTCTTCGGTGAGCCACCACCGTTCCTCTCTCCTCTCTCTACTCACCGCGTCGATGGCAGCCCCCCCCCCCTAATCGGTGAAGGGGGTCCCCGAATTCACTCACCGACTGCACCCCGTGCAGCCTTAGGGTGAAAGAGGTGCACTTCTTATGAGGGTAAATCTCACCAATAATTTCTTGCAATGTTAATTTACCTTTCTAAAACTCTCCTCTTGCCCTTAATCAAAGAGGTGGTTTCACCCAAACCATTTAAAAAAAATTTAAATGTATGATTGGTTAAAAGAGAGTCGAGCACACCACTACCCCCTCTCTCTCCTCTTCCTACAAGCGGTAACAAGTTACCGATTCTCCTCTTCACCGTATGGAAATTGGGTGTTGGTGGCGGTCCATTTTACGGCAAACTTCTTCACCGCATGCATTCCCCTCAACCGCCCCGTTCACCCTTAGAAATATTCAAATCTTAAAACCTTTTTGTGTGATCTTAGATAGATTTAGGTTGAAAATAATGTTGCTTTAGTGTCAGCAAAGTTTTATATTTATTGATGGATTAAAAATATGTGGTCATGATACAAAGTAATGAAGAAAAAGTTTAGAGATAATTGGTAGACATGATGGTTTAAGGATTTGAAAGAAAGGTCAAACTGAAAATAGTAATTACTTGACTAGCTTTTTGATTTCATATTGTTAATGAGCTAATATGTTGTCTTATAAAACCATATATTAAACTTTATGTTTGCATTGTTATTTAATAATGAATGTTAAATACATTTCATTATATTTTCTGATATCAAGAGGATTCAGAAGTTATTTTGTGTTCTTATGAAACAATAAAAGAAGAGGAGAATTCCATACGTTAGGTATGGCGTTGCCCTTTTAAGATGGGGATTGAGCCTGACGTTGGGCGGAGGGCTGGGTGATATGATTGGTTGGTTCAATCTAGCCATTGGAGGGTAGCCGTTGCCAAACCAAAAAAATAAAAAATAAAAATCCATATGGCTAGCCACGCCAAGCTAAGCCACGCTACACCACACCACACCCATAGTTTTATAGTATTATCTTGTGGATCTTACCCTCATCATGTGTCGAGCAATGCCCCCAACCCAACCCAACCCAAACCAAACCAATCCACTCGACACCCCCGTAGTCTTAAGGATTGGAGCCTTATGAAAACATGTCATTTCTCAAGGGAAAAAAAGTTCACTATTCTTGCAAGTTACCGAACTACCAATGATCTATCAAAACGTGTGCAAACGTTATGCACCAATCTGAAACTTCAAATGACGTTTTATAAAAAGAATTGATATGACTTGGATCAATACAAACATGAGAATAAATTAACATGGATTACATACATGTTCACACTACATATAAATGCTTATATTTTTTATACTTGAATGGATCAATACAAAATGAAAATAAATTAACAGGGAAATACATTAAGTCCCTTACATACATGTTCACACTACACATAAATGCGTATATATTTTTTGTAGTTGAAATAAAAAGAATAAATATATTTAGGCATCAAAATTACCATTTTATTTGTTTGTGAATACATGAGCTTTTTAGTGGACATGATGGAATTGAGACAATAATTTATTTGTAAAAAATGTATGTATTTACTTATATTTACTTATGTAGGATATAGTTCAGATGAGAATTCTTTCGAGTTGCAAGAACTTGTGAGAACCATACTTCCCGTGTTAGTTTTTCAACCAAATTTTACACAAATGTAGAGTAACGTCTACCTAAGACATCTGTAAAAAAGTAACCGAAAAAAATTACGAGCCGTTTTTTCTCAACCTGTAAGTATCATTTACTGTGCCGTAAATCACTGTATCGATAACCATTTTGTGATTCTACCCCCACCATAAAAGTGCCCTCTGATATTTCTTTTCTAAAAAGGTAATTTAAAAATAAAATTTGCTGAAATTTTTTTTTTCATAAAAAATTGGAAGTTGATAAAAACAAAATGGAATTGTCTTCAATCTGCAATCTTCTTCTCATATAATGATTGATACTAATACAAATGTAAACAATAGATATAGATAATAACTTCTAAACAGTTATTGTGGAACTGCCCAAAACAGTTATTTGGGGGGGGGGGGGTTGTATATCTGGTTTTATAACACTTCCCCTCAGATATACATATTGTTCATTATACATTATTAACAACATTCTTTAGGATGATGTTAAATCAATACTTTAAGACCTATATGATAAACTGATACTACAGGACCAGTTATGCTGCCTCGTTAAAACATTGCTAAGAAAACCCAGTTGGACAAAACTTAGTCAAGGAAAAGAGTACTACGTGTATAATGATCTCCCTCAATTTAACTAACGTCTTTTAACCTACGAACAGGTCAGCTAAATTTCACTTGACTTGATCTGGTGAACATCAATTTCCCCTTCTTTCTGCAAGTCATATGTTGAGAAGAACTTTGGTGATATGTGCTTTGTTCAATCACCCTTGATATAACTTTCTCTGATCTGAGCTATGCAAGCAGCATTGTCTTCATAAATAATTGCCGGCTCCTTCTTGATTTGTTCTAATGCGCATGCTTCTTGTATGTGATTAATCATTGATCTCAACCACACACATTCTCGACCAGCATCATATAGTGCTATTAATTCGGCATGATTTGATGATGTTGTTGTAAGTGTTTACTTAGTTGACTTCCAAGAAATTGTTGTTCCACCGTATGTGAATACATAACCTGTCTGAGATTTTGCTTTGTGAGCATCTGATACATATCCAGCATCAGCATACCCAACAAGCTAGGACTTTTGATCTTTCTGATAGAAAAGACCTAAGTCTTGTGTCCCGCAAATATATCGGAATATATGTTTTACACCATTCCAGTGTCTACGTGTTGGATTTGAACTGTATCTCGCTAGTACATGAACTGCAAATGCAATGTCAGGTCTTGTGTTATTTGCAAGATACATAAGGGCACCGACCGTGCTTGAGTACGGTACTTCCAGACCAAGTACTTTTGCGCCTTCTTCTTGAGGGCAATAAGGATCCTTGTGTGGATCTAGCGGTCGGACAACCATAGGTACGCTAAACGGATGTGCCTTATCCATATTGAAACGTTCAAACATCTTCTGGATGTAGTTTGATTGATGAACAAATGTGCCATTGCACAGATACTCAAATTGTAGTCCGTTGCATAATTTTGTCATACCAAGATCTTTCATTTATTCCTTCTAACAACTGAGCAGCTTTCTCTATCTCTTCAAGAGATCCGATGATGTTGATATCATCAACATAGACTTCTATTATAGTTAAATTTGAGAGTGATCGTTTTATAAAGACACATGGACTGATTACATTAGACTTGTATCCTTCTTTTTCGAGATATTCACTAAGTCGATTGTACCACATACGACCAGATTGTTTGATACCATATAAAGATCTCTAGAGCTTTATAAAACACATATCTCGAGGTGTTGATTTTAACGCTTCAGGCAATTTTAATCCTTTAGGAATTTTCATGTAGATGTCATTTTCAAGTGTCTCGTATAAGTATGCGGTGACGATATCCATTAGTCTCATATGAAGTCCTTCAAAGATTGTGAGGCCGATTAGGAACCTATGGGTTATCGCATCCATTACAGGGGAATACGTTTCCTCATAATTAGCTCCTGGGATTTGGGAAAACCCTTGCGCTACAAGTCGAGCCTTATATCGTACAATCTCATTCTTTTCATTTCTCTTTATTACAAACACCCATTTATAACATACTGGTTTGACGTTTATGGGTGTTCGGACTACATGTCCGAAAACATGTCGTTTTTCGAGCGAATTTAATTCGGCATTAATGGCTTCTTGCCATCTTGGCCAATCATTTATGTGCATGCACTCTTCTAAAGTTTTAGGTACGTAATCATTTTCATTGATTACATCCGTTTCTATAGCATATGCGAATATATCATCAACACATGTTTTATTCTGGTTCCACATTGTACTATCTTATACATAATTAATAGAGATCTCATTTTCATTCAGTACCGGTGTTTCTTCTGAAACTTCATTTTTCTTTGGAATCATAGTTGTCTCTTCTGGGACATTTACCTCTACCGGGGTTTCATTTATAATCTTTTGTGAGTTTTCACCAACTGTGTTAGTTTGCTCTTTTCATTTCCGTGGGTTTTTGTCTTTGGAACCGATTGGTCTCCCATGATTTCGTTGTATAGTAATCGCTTCTGGGATTACTTCAATTCGACCAGGTGCATTTGATGCTGGTACATGTGACTTTCTCACTCTATTCGTGTCTGTGAATGCATCTGGTAATGCATTTGTTGTTCTTTGCAAATGTATAATCTTTTGGAATTCATATTCACATTGACCACTTTGGGGGTCGAGATTTGATAGCGATGATGCATTCCACGTTATTTCTTGTGTTACCAGTCTTTCTTTGTTCTTATCTCCCCCTAAGACTGGGAACATTGTTTCATCAAAATGATAGTCAGCATACCGTGCTGTAAACATGTCTCCCATCATTGGTTCTAAGTATTTAATAATGGATCGGGGAGTTAAAACCAATATAGATACCCAGTCTTCTTTGGGGTCCCATTGTAGTACGTTGTGGTGGCGGTATTGGTACGTATACCGTACAACCAAAAATTCTAAGGGGGGACAAACTTGGTTCTCATCCGGAGACCAGTTGCAATGGGGAGTATTCGTGATCAGCAATTGGTCTCAATCTAATCAGTGCAACGGCATGCAAAATAGCATGGCCACATGCAGAAGATGGTAGTTGACATCTCATTAAGAGTAGTCTAGCGATTATTTGTAATTGTTTAATCAAAGATTCAGCTAAACCGTTTTATGTGTGAACATGAGGTACTGAATGTTCAACATTGATCCCGATTGACATACAATAGTCATTAAAAGCTTGAGATGTGAACTCTCCCGCATTGTCCATCCGGATGTTTTTAATTTGACTGTCGGGGAAATTGGCTCTCAATTGTATGATTTGAGCCAAAAGTCGGGCAAATGCTACATTTCGAGTAGCTAAAAGGCTCACATGTGACCATCTTGAGGATACGTCTATTAAGACCAACAAATAGTGGAATGGTCCACATTGAGGATGAACAGACCCACAAATAACCCCTTGAATTCTTTCTAAAAATGATGGGGTTTCATGTATCAATTTAGTTTGTGAGGGTCGAGCTATAAGTTTGCCCAAAAAGCATGCTGCACATGATAAGTCTTGTGGTAGCAAAACTTTTAAGTTTTGAGAGGGTGCCCGGTTGCACTTTTGATTATCCGTCTCATCATTATGCTACCAGGGTGACCTAGACGGTCATGCCATATATTGAATGTGTCTTTATGTAATAGCTTTTGGTTACTCACCATGTATGATTCGATAGGATTGATATTAGTACAATATAATCCAGAGGATAAGGCTTCTAATTGTTCAACAATGGTTTCTTGGCCATTTTTGTTTGAAGTAATTTGAAGATATTCAATATTATTTTCATATATTGTTTTTAGGTGGTAACCGTTTTTTCGAATATCTTAAAGCTAAGTAACTTTCTTTTGGATTTACTAGAATATAATGCATTATCAATAGTTAATTGGGTACTCGAAGATAATGTTATGTGTGCTCTGCCGAAGCCTTCAATAAGGTTACTGACACCAGATATAGTACCAATCAGTGTCTCTGCTGGAGACAACTTAGAGAAAAAATTCATATCTTTGAGAATAGTGTTAGTACTACCGCTATCTACCAAACATTCATCACCAATAATAGCTCTACTGGAGCTAGTATACATATTTCTTCAGGAAATAAAAAATAAATAAAAGTTAATGCAAAAAAGTAAGATTAAACATTGCAAGAGTTTCAAAACAAATCAAGTACAAAGGTCACAGTGTGAAAAGTAAAGCATAAAAGGTACATTAAATATGTTTAAACATCTCGAACATTTTCAATGAAATCACATGCATCCAAATGAACGTATGGTATTGTGACTGGAGGTGCATCCTCAATCAGATTAGTTTCAGCCTTCTTTCTTTTTTCTTTCATCATGCGTTGATATGCCTCAACGAGGTGTTTAGGGGTGCGACATCTGCGGGACCAATGATTTGACATCCCACATCTATAACAAATGTTGTTTTGGGTCCCACTACTTTTCCTTTTGAAGGTTGCCCTATTTTTAGTGTTATAAGACTCTAGATGCCATGTGTAACCCCGTCCTTGACCACGAGCATGACCTCTGTTGGGGCTACGGCCTCTACCTCTACCTCGTCCGCTTTAAGAATTGGCCCCATTCGCTTCGGGGAATGATCTTGCACCGGCAGGTCGCGATTGATGGTTTTGTAGTAGGAGCTTTGTTTTGCTCCTCGACCAGAAGACATGATATCAATTCAGAATATTAGTGAATTGACGTTCCCTGTATTGCTGCGACAGGAGCATATTTAAGGCATGGAACGTCAAGAAAGTTTTTTCAACCATGTCTTCATCGGTAATTTTCTCACCACATAATTTAAGTTCAGATGTAATGCGGAACAAGGCAGAGTTATACTCACTAAGAGTTTTAAAATCCTGTAGTTATAAATGAAGCCATTCATAGCGAGCTTTAGGGAATAAGACCAACTTCTGGTGGTCAAAACGATCTTTGATGTTTGTCCATAATTCAAGAGGGTCCTCAACAGTTAGGTATTCCCGCTTTAGATCTTCGTGAAGATGATGGCGGAGGAATATCATAGCTTCCGCTTTATCTTGAGGTGAGGTCTGATTATCAACATTAATTGTCTCTCCCAAATTCTTTGCCGTCAAATGAATTTTAGCATCAAGAGTCCACAGGAGGTAGTTGTTACCCGAGATGTCAAGTGCGGCGAATTCAAGCTTTGATAAGTTCGACATTTTATCTACAAAGGAAAAGAACGTGCATTTAAAAAAAGCCGAACATGTGTACAAAATGTATATTGCATGAGTACTTCGGGTTCTCTTTTGCTAGAACTGCAGGTTCTAAACTTTAAGTATGTTTATAAAACAGAGAAGGAAAACAAACTCATTTATTAATTTTGTATCCTGTAAATGTGTTTTAAGGGGTCAAATAAGGTCCTCAAAAAATGTCTTGGAGGGTTCAAATAAGCGGGTCCTTTTAAGCATATTGCTTGGTATCGGGCCTCACACGCATTAAGTCACCAAAGACGTGACAATTTCAATTATTATTAAATTTAGATTTTTAGAGTATAAGTTATGTTTTTGTTATAAAATTTATGGTCAAATTGGTACTCACTTGAGTGGAATCATTCTTCAAATACATTGTACATACCAATACCTGTTTTACGTGCGTAATCGTCTATCTCTTGAAAAAAGCTCGTGTATGATAATCATGAGCTTTTCTATGTATAAATATAGTTTTTTTATAAAATAAATATTAAATATTAAATGATAATAATATAGTAATGAGGTACAAATAAATTCCCCCTAAAGTAAAAAAAAAAAAAATCTACAACTCTACTAACAACGCTAAGACACAAAAGTACCATTTCCTAAAAATCTTTAACCTTATTCTTACATCTTCATTAAATTCTATCTCAGTTTTAAATGATGAGCCGGAAATTGGGGAATTAGTACATCAGGAATGCCACTCGTATAACTTACAGCACCAAAAAAAAAAAAAAATACTCTACTTTAAATACTATTATATTTTTACTAAAAGATCTCAATTCTAAATACAACTTTATTTTCAAAAGATACTCTAAGTTAACGAATACAAATTGTTAGAGAAAAATTAAATTAAATGTTATATAAATAAATTAATGGTGTATATTGTTTAATGTAAAAACGATGAAAATGAAATATAAAAGAAAAAAGAAAACAACTTGTACTACTTATCGAATGCATTTTGTTACATGTCATATTCATGCAGCTTATATTTGATACCATACCATTTAGGCTCGCAAATATGTTGAGTAAGGCTACATGGTGCCGTTCCGTTTTTCTCAGTTTTCCTCATGTGACACATCACCGTCACATTAGTTTTTTTGTAGCTTTCCTCAAATTGCGCGGTGTTGTTCCAGATTTCTCTAATTTTCCCCAAAACAAAATTACTTTAATTTAATTTAAATTTAAAGCAAATTATATATTTAAATGTTCCAAATATAAACTATATAAAAGATGTATAAACAAAAAAAGTAAATCAAATTTCAATATATTTTAGTTATAGTTTAAATTAGTTTTAAAAATATAACAAACTCTAAGTTTTATTAAAAATGAAAATCAATTTATAAAAGGGTAAAAATATAATAAATCAAGTTATAAGGGGTAAAAATACAAACAAAAAAATACATACATACAAAAAAATACAAATACCCACACCTATCTTCTCCTTCTTCATACCTCCAACCCCTAAAAACACACACACATGTACATTCCTCTGTAAAAAAAAAAAAAAATACTTCCCACTTTCCCCGAGATTCTGTGAGAGGTCCCCGGTTGTCGGGGTAAAAAAAATGTCACCGGAATGGGGGGTAGTGTTACCGAACATGACCGGGCTTCACCGATCCCACCTCGGCTCTTACACTGAGGACCCTTATATATCAATTTCTAAAGTTTGTTGTGTAGTTTCATGGTTGAATATTCACAGTTTGAACCAGACGTCAATTCAGAACATAAATGTTAGGGTTGTAAACGAGTTGAGCTGAGCCAAGCCAAGCTAAGGTGGGTTTGAGCTTGAAATTAAAAGAGCCAACTCGGTTGGCTTGAGCTCGAGCTGGAAGTTAACAACTCAACATGTGAACCTGAAACCGTCAATCTAACACGATTGACCCTCTAATCTAAGATAGGCACATAACTACTATCTGCCAATACATAACTCAATCAAGAAAAGTAAGAACATACAGATATTTTAGATTAAATAAAAACATATAAAACTTGCAGAATAAAAAAGACAAGATAAATAAGTGAGTAGGGGTGTTAAACGGGCCGTGTTTGCGGGTTGGCAGGTTCAACATGACCGAACCTGAAAATTTTACACAAATCTGAACCCGACCAGAACCTGAAAATTGTGTCATACATATGAATCTGAACTCGACCCGGATATTTGTGGGTTGACCAGGACAGGACATGACTCATTCAACCCAAATTTTTTAATTTTTAATTTTTTTTTCCACAAGTTAATATTTCAAATTAAAATTTACTTTAAAAACACACATGTATATAATACAATTGCATTTAATTTATAAAATTTTATGTGAATTTCTCTTTATTAGTTATAGTTATAGCATAAAATACACATCAAATTTAATTGATGACATAAAACATTTATAATATAATATAAAGGGGTTAAATGGGTCAACCCGACTGGGTTGACCCGAACCCGACCCATTAGCTAAATAGGTTCGCGAGTTCAACATGAAACTGATCCGAACTCGTTTATACTAAACCTAAACCCGTGAATTTGATTGGTGTTGTACTTGTCAAAAATTCACACCCTATTAGTGAGTGGCAAACTGAGTTGAGCATCATCGTCAAATGAAAAATAGGATTGAAATAAAAGAAAGATACATAAATGGTATTTTAGGTTTTATATTAAAATAACGTCAGAACAAATTTGATAAAACTTTAAAGTGTAAACACATTTTTTGTTTAAGGATTTTTACAAATCTGATACAAAATGGTAACAAAACTTGAGAGACCTTCCTCCATTTTGAGATTTTTCTTAATATATAAAAAAATTAAGCCAGCACTTCAAATCATGATGATGAAGATGGAAGAAACATGAAAACCACTGACTTTTGATATTACAAGTCCTCACTTGACGAGGAATCTTTGAACTCTGACACACTTATATACAGAATATATACAGTATATAATATAATATCAACAAAATACAAAAAAGCTATAAAATATCATTTTCTTTATGATTTGCATCAAGTAATTATTCCAGTGTGGTTTTAACTTTATAAAAAATTGTTAGTGAGGTACAATTTTACTTTCATATTCGTATCTTATATTCATTCTTAAATAAAAAGTTATATTATATAAATTGTGAGGTAAAATTTTACTTTCATATTCATATCTTATATTCATTCTTTAAATAAAAAGTTATATTTTATAAATAAATAAAAAAAACGATGCACAAAGGATAAAAATTAAAGATGTTAAATGATGTTCTATGCTTACCATTTTTGAGTCATTGTGAATTGTGATTTTTAAACCCTTGTGTTTTCAACTTAAAAGATATTAAAAAATAAGTTATAAAATTGAGAATATTCTCATATTTGTTTAGGGTTATCATTTGTACAAAACAAGAAAATAAAACACACTAAGGAAACGTAGTTGAAAGATAGCTCGTGCTACCTCTACTTGTACACTACATTCGCCACTGGTCATGTGCGTATGTATAAAAGAATATCCTAAATATTTAAGTATGGTATAAGATAAATATTTAAGTATGGAACAAAATGGGAATTATGATGATTTATACTATTCTATTTTTGGACAAAAAGTAGGGATGAGCATTTAGTATCGGGTACTGGTACTGTATCGGTATCGAACTGTACTGGGTATATTCAGTATCGGTACTTATTTTCCTCGTTTTTCGGTATCAGTATGGTACCGGTATTTATGGGTAAAACACCGGTAAATATCAGTACCGGTACTAAACCGGTATATTTAGTATCGGTACCGATACCAATTTTCCCATTTTAATGTATCGGTACTTTCGGTACCAATACCGCTTCGATAACGAACGAATACCATGCAAGGGATTCAGTGGCATTGATTTTGTTTTTTCGGTATACATAGGAGTGTATATATATATGAATTTAAACACATGTGAATTCCATGTCATTTTATGATATCCCAGTATTTATATGTCTCGATGTACATATAGGTTGTCAAATCAACACATTTGTATCCGTTGTGATGTAGATTACGAAAGAGTAGGTGACCAAAAGTATAGTGACTCGCTAATATAGAATATATATTCTGAATAAATTTTTGTTACCAATCATTAAGAATAGACATCACGGTCATAAATAAAAATAAGACATACATCTATTTTAATCAAATATATTTCCGTCAAATAATGAGAATTTTATTTCATTAACTTTTTGTATGAATAAATTCCAGTAACGTTATTCAAGAAATCTATGCACAAAATAACCTGTTAAATAATCGAAATCAATTACTAATCGAAACGGTAACCAGTTAATAACCGATTAAGGAGTTCCCAGTTAGTAATTTATTTTTACCATATGTTCATAACTGGTTAGGGATTTCTTACAAGGGACCGGTTTTTAACCGACTTACCAGTTAACCAGAATATTAATTAAAAAATAGGGAAAATCCGGGTTAACTGACTGGAGAAACCTGTTATTAACCAAACTAGTTAAAGTGTATAACCAAAAAAAAAGAGAAAAAAACGGTTGTTAACCGAACTGGTTAAAAGTTTTAATAGTTGTCAATTGTCATATGTGGGTTGTGGGCTAGTCCAATCGATACACTAGCACCCAAATCTCCCTGTCAAATCCCCCCGACTAAAATAGATTGGGCCTGGGCTCGCTTAACAGTCTTTATTCTAACTTAAAATACTTTTATCCATTAATTTGTTTATTATCTATCTTAAATTGTAATTGTAAAGTCGGTACTTTTTTCTATACTACATCCCTCCTTATTCTTGGTTTGATATTTTTATCCTTGACTTTTGTTTCTTTACACTTCTCTATATGTGTATGCAAAGTTACCATTCACTTGTAGTATGAATAAACAATTCAAACTTTGATTTAGACAAATAATTTTATAGGATTTTTTTATTAATATTACGTAAATACTTATTACATACAAAAAAAATTAATAAGATACATATCTTATAGTTTAAGTAATTCATGAATACGGTTAATATGTTTAAAATACTATCTAATGCCATTTTCACAATTCGACGTAAGCGATGTAAATTCACGTTTTGACCTAAGTTTTTAGAAACGAATCGGTCAAATATAATACGTTTTCATGCTGATTTTTATGTACGTTTTCAACTGTTTCATGTTTTAACGTAAGTTAAAAAACGCTATTTACTCATGTGCTTATTTTTATGTATATGTCAGTATAAATTCACATTGATTTTTATGTACATGTCAGTATAAATTTACATTTCAACGCAAACAACATAAATTCATGTTTTGAGGTAAAAATAAATTAGAAATGAGTCGGATCAAATGCAATACGTTTTGATGCTTATTTTTATGTGCGTTTTCAGTTGGTCTACGTTTTGACGTACGAGTAACTGCATATTTTGACACCTCTAAGTTTTGCTGCAATGGCAAGGGTAGTGTACTGTAGTAATTAGATGGAACCCCACTAAACGAACCAACCCAGGTTCGATTCCGTTTTTTTTATACAATACAAACTCGATTTACTTTACTTTTTGATCCAACCCCAATGCTCATAGGTTACATTTAGTTAGATCGGATATGTTGAAATAAATTGTAAAGTCGGTACTTTTTTCTATACTACATCCCTCCTTATTCTTGGTTTGATATTTTTATCCTTGACTTTTGTTTCTCTACACTTCTTTATATGTGTATGCAAAGTTACCATTCACTTGTAGTATGAATAAACAATTCAAACTTTGATTTAGACAAATAATTTGATAGGATTTTTTTAATATTACGTAAATACTTATTACATAAAAAAAAAAATACTTAAGATACATATCTTATAGTTTAACTAATTCATGAATAAGGTTAGTATGTTAAAAATACTATCTAATGCTATTTTCACAATTCGACGTATTCGACGTAAGCGATGTAAATTCACGTTTTGACCTAAGTTTTTAGAAACGAATCGGTCAAATATAATACGTTTTCATGCTGATTTTTATGTACGTTTTCAGCTGTTCCATGTTTTAACGTAAGTTAAAAAACGCTATTTACTCATGTGCTTAATTTATGTACATGTCAGTATAAATTCACATTTATTTTTATGTACATGTCAGTATAAATTTACATTTCAACGCAAACAACATAAATTCATGTTTCGAGGTAAAAATAAATTAGAAATGAGTCGGATCAAATGCAATACGTTTTGATGCTTATTTTTATGTGCGTTTTCAGTTGGTCTACGTTTTGACATACGAGTAACTGCATATTTTGACGCCTCTACGTTTTGCTGCAATGGCAAGGGTAGTGTAGTGTAGTGATTAGATGGAACCCCACTAAACGAACCAATCCAGGTTTGATTCCGTTTCTTTTATACAATACAAATTCGATTTACTTTACTTTTTGATCCAACCCCAATGCTCATAGGTTACATTTAGTTAGATCAGATATGTTGAAATAAATTGTAAAGTCGGTACTTTTTTCTATACTACATCCCTCCTTATTCTTGGTTTGATATTTTTATCCTTGACTTTTGTTTCTTTACACTTCTCTATATGTGTATGCAAAGTTACCATTCACTTGTAGTATGAATAAACAATTCAAACGTTGATTTAGACAAATAATTTGAGTGGTTTTTTTTTAATACTATGTAAATCTTCCCATACTAATAAATAAAAATCTTTTTATACACGTGTCGCTCTCTGGTGTCTCCCTACTTTTAATAATAATATTACATATTAATTTTTTTATACACAAATTATTATAATATTAATTAATATAGTTAGAGATAAACGTATAAATTCAAATTCAATTAGTAATTATCTATAACTAATAAAAAGGATTTAAACGAATATGGAGAAATTAAGATAATGTATGTAAGTAAATTTAGATTAGGATATTTATTTGTGTGATTTATTTTATTATTAATTTATATATTTTAATTTTTTATATTTAAAGATTCCAAGATCACATTTATTTATTTATTTTTCCTTTTATAACTTTAGAACAACTTCTATAAAATTCTGAATATATTGTTGCAACATATTTATTTTAGTATATGTTTGATATAAGTTTTATTAAAAATTTTACTCTTAATTACACAGGGTTATAAACTTGTGTATTACACGGGTTTGAGGATTAAATTTATATAATTTAATAATAATGTATGCACAAATTTACATAAATAAATTATTCTCAACCATGCAACTTGAGGGGAAATGGAGATAGTAAATCATGAAACTTTATTTCTGGTCGTGACTTCGTCTAAATCTTAATAAATGGTCAATTGCAATTTCATAATTAACCACTTTGATGTTATGGTTTTTATATCTGAGAAAAAATAAAATATATTTATAAAAACGTTTTAACAATATGTACACGCTATATATAATGAAAATATAACCAGAATCAAATCAAATCATAACAAAGCCAAGCTGTGTAAAAAAATAGTAGTAGTAGCATAAAGCAAACATGTATCTACATTGGATTAGCAACTCCATAATAGACTGGATAGTAAGATGAGAACATAATTATTATATTATGGACGACTTATTAAAAATGATTGGATATAATTATAAAAATGTTTCGTGAGTTAAAAAATTAGAAACATGCAAAATAGTTTAGAAAAGCCAATAAAATCACGTAATTAAGGAAATGAAATAGTTACCATAGAAAATATGGTATGGTTACCATATATTTGCGATATTTGATTAAAAAAGTAAATCTGACACCTATATCGGTCATGTATATGGGCATTGCTAAAAAACATTGTGTATCATTATTAAGTTATAAAATCTATAATCAAGTACTTATTACATACAAAAAAAAATACTTAAGATACATATCTTATATTTTAAGTAATTCATTAATAAGGTTAATATGTTAAAAATACTATCTAATGCCATTTTCACAATTCGACGTAACCGATGTAAATTCACGTTTTGACCAAAGTTTTTAGAAACGAATCGGTCAAATATAATACGTTTTCATACTGATTTTTATGTACGTTTTCAGTTGTTCCATGTTTTAACGTAAGTTAAAAAACGCTATTTACTCATGTGCTTATTTTTATGTACATGTCAGTACAAAATCACACTTATTTTTATGTACATGTCACTATAAATTTACATTTCAACGCAAACAACATAAATTCATGTTTCGAGGTAAAAATAAATTAGAAATGAGTCGGATCAAATGCAATATGTTTTGATGCTTATTTTTATGTGTGTTTTCAGTTGGTCTACGTTTTGACGTACGAGTAACTGCATATTTTGACGCCTCTAAGTTTTGCTGCAATGGCAAGGGTAGTGTAGTGTAGTGATTAGATGGAACCCCACTAAACGAACCAACCCAGGTTCGATTCCGTTTCTTTTATACAATACAAATTCGATTTACTTTACTTTTTGATCCAACCCCAATGCTCATAGGTTACATGTAGTTAGATCGGATATGTTGAAACACGATGGTTGACACATTATATAACGCCTAGACAAGGCCACCAATCTAGGCCCGGGCCTAGGGCCACCAAAATCAAGGGCCTCATATTTTTAGTAAGTTTATATACTGTAAATGTATTAGGCCCAAATAAAGCAAAACTAAACTAGTCTTTTACTATAGGAGCCCAGATAAAAAATGTTTAGGAAAAAAGGCCTACATTCAAGGCACAGTTTCGAAATTTAACCACAGACATAACTGCAGCAACCATCGACCATTCGACCCATCCCGAAGCTAGAAAATAGAGTTTATTTAAACATATACTATATCTATACAAAACATATAACTTTAAAAAAAAATTAACGTTGCAAACTATAAACTTTTTAGTTTATAATTGCTGATAGGAGGAGGGTTTTGTTACCAAATATGTTGAAAAGGATAATTTTACAAAAAGGTCTCCACTTCATAGTTCGCTTAGGGTCTCCAAAACCGTAGAAACAACCTTGCGCCTAGACTAATCCATTCGATGTTTGAAACAGGCCCGCGACGCATCGCCCGCGAGTTATATTACTAGTTATTGTTAAAAAAAACCCTATATTTGATTTCTCATATTTATCAATATTCAATTAATAATATTTTTTTTTAAAAAAAAAACCCTATATTTGATTTCTCATATTTATCAATATTCAATTAATAATACTTTTTTTTAATTATTTATCATATGTTATTTTTCTTACACTCACAACCGCTCACATAAAAAAGAGTAAATTACAAAAATCATCCTTTATGTATGCTACTTATTGCAAACCGTGTCTTTTGTCTTTAATAAATACAGTAACGGTACTCGATGTATGCAAACTCTTGCATGTTATGTCCTTTAACCCTAACATGGTTAATTTTTATGGTTAAATATGAACAAATAAGGGTACTTTAGTCATTTTACCTCAAATATTAAAATAAATAATCATAAAAAATAATAAATACATTCTATCTCTCTAACCTCTCTGTGACACCTGTGTCACTGTGACCGTCAAACAAATGCCAAACCAATGAAATTTTGTATTTCATACTTGGGAATTGTGAAAATATGTGTATCATTTGCACATATCAATTCTTGTTCGATTTCGGGCTTTAAGTCGCTTTTTGGAAGGTTATACACGATCTGATGCGTAAATATAACCAGTTTAATGCAACAAACACTCCGGAATAGTGACATAGGCTTAACATACCTTAAATAACCTTTACATAACTTAGAAATAAGTTTTGGATGGTTTGGTATGCCGAAATCAAGTTTATTCGATCGCAGGGACTAATTGTGTCAAACTGCGAAACTATACCGATTCGTATGGTGTCGAACAGTCCGGAACTTGATCATAAGTTAAACATACCATATATAACCTAAATATGGCTTAGAAATAAGCTTTGATAGGTTCGGTGTGTGAAAACATGCTTATATGATCTTACAGGGACTAAAAGTGTCATAAACGGCGTAAGTTTGCATTTTCGCGCATATCTTACGTTCTGGACACATCTGGACATCCAAAATTTTTGTACACACTAAAATATTTTTGTTTTAGTGATCGCCATGCAAAAATTCCATTCGTCGCTTAATTTGGATCGTTTTCGCGTCCGTTCGAGTTTCGTCGTAAATAACCGAACAACGTGACCATACGACCAAACGAACCGACATCCGAGATATTTTTGAGCATGTTTTGAGTCCCCTATGCTTTAACTTCATTTTAGAGCCTTGAAATGAGGTTAACGGGGTTTAAACGCATCGAAAAAGGCTTTAAACACGTGCAGGGACCATTTCTGTCAATTTTGAAACTTTGCTGAACCTGATACATGCTAGCGTAGCGCGAGCCCTAAGGCCTATGCCCTAGCGCTACGCGAGCGCCTCATCTGGGCAGAAAGTGTGTTTTCAGCATCTGTTTGCAAATTCAGGGGCTGTTTTGGTAAATTCTTGGTGTGTTGAGCAAGTTTAAGTGCTCTCCAAGGCTTTGCACCTGCTCCTAACACTTGTATGGATGAGATTTATTCCTTAATGGCTAAACAAACCACTTGTGATGATCCTAGAGCATCACCACAAGTATAAATAGCCCATCCATTTCATTCATTCCTTGCTCATTCTTCTCATTCTTCTCTTCACATCTGCTTTGGAGCTCTCTCTCAAGCATTTGGGACTTTGTCTTCTTGTAGAAAAGATAGCAAGGACCTTAAGTGAGCTTCTTTCATTCTTTTTCTTGCTTTTTCCTTGTGTAGTGCAGAAAGTCAAACAGTTTGGCCAACAGTTTGACTTTCGGTTTTGACCATCAATTGGTCAAGTCAAAGTTCAATTGAACTTTGAAACGTGATTGTAATCACGATAGTTATAATCCTTCGCGGTTATAGCTGCTGATTACCACGTTAGCTAGTTGTAGTGTCGAGTCAAAGTTTCGGTCAAAATGCGTTTTAGCACGCATTTTGCCTCGGAACTACTTTAGGGTATCAAAACACTTTGTTTTGATACCAAATCAGTAGGTTAGACATGTTTTGACATGTCTAACACGACACTATTAGTTTGTGCTTGTTTAGGGTCGTGAGGTAAGCGGTCTAAACCACCGCTTAGCCTTTCGAACCCGACCCGTTTGGTCGATCTTTAGGATCCGACCAAGCTTAGTTAGTGATCATAGTTGCATAGGGAATAACCACTGAGGTTATACCTTATGATCACATAGGATTGGTTAGTCATTTGCTAGTTAGCTTGTATGCCCATAGGAAATGACCAAAATGCCCTTTTAAAGCTAAAATCCGTATTTTGCCTATGTGAACTTATTTTTGACATATAATCTGATTTAGTAACATGTTTAGGGATAATTGGGCATGTAAGACTTGGCATAGCACATAGTTAACCATCCGAACATAGTTTTACGCTAACGACGCCTTATAGTAGCTTATGTTACCATAACGTGTCGAAACGGGTCAAAAGCACTTAGGTAGGCCTTTCAATCAGAATGTAGGGTCTATTAAATCATACCATATGAGTTCAATTACTCATTTGATTTATAGAACCTCATTCTATCCTATCTCCCGATTTAGGTCCGGTTATTTACATAGTTACCTATATAGGGTGCCGTTTGATTCCCTAATCACTCTAGCTTTGCTTGGTTGTTGTTCAAGACTTCTAAGCACCCTCAGGTGAGTACATAGTCCCCTCTTTTACTGTTTTCAAACTGTTTTGGGGTGGAACACATGTGCCTACTTGATACTTTCATGTTTCCCATGTTTTTATATCATATGCTTACTATGTTCAATAGTACATTATTAGTACACGATTTCATTGTGTTTTGCTATGTATGTTCACGTAACATGCTAGCACATTGATTTCCATATACTACATTTTGTCGCATATGCTCATCCAGCATATGGACACATTGTTTTACATTTTGAACCGTTGTAACCATATGATCATTTGAACCGTTGTAACCATTTAATCATATGAACCGTTGGTAACCATTTGATCATATGAACCGTTGGTAACCATTTGACTATGTGAACCGTTAGTAACCATTGATTATGTGAACCGTTTATAACCGTTGACTAGATGATCCGTTGGATTATGTGAACCGTTTGTAACCATTTGACTATGTGAACCGTTAGTGACTATTTGACTATGTGAACCGTTTGTAACCGTTGATTGACACGAACTGTTTGAATCTGTTTGAACCGTTGGGTTAGGGAAGTGATTAGGTAACGGGGCGGGTATAATGTGTTAAAAGCATGGTGGATACGCCGCTGGTACTTCCTATATATAAGTGCTTTTAATACATTATATATCGTTGCGTTATCTAGATCACTTGGGCAATGGTAAACAAAACAAAGTTGTAATACAAGGTTTTCCAACAATATATTATACTATTCGAGTTTTATTCCATAAACGATTTACAAATCTGGATTTAATTAAACAAATGTTTTGGGGTTAAGAATCATGGCTACGAGATTTTTATAAAATATAACCAATTTGATTTGAGTTGGTTATTTATGTCGCAATACTATACTTTTCAAAACAAGGTTTTTAAATAAGTATTGAAATATGTAAAACGAGCCATGAATCTGAAACTCATACAAAACCTATGTACTCGCCGGCATTTTTATGCTGACATACCTATTTTCACATGTGTTTCAGGTACATTAGTTGATGACATTTGATGATGATATTGGTGTATTCTCACATAGGAATGGACAAGGCCTTAGCGACTTTAAAACTTGGAGGATAATAGTTATATTTATCAAATTTGTATCAAAACATTTAGTTCAATAATTCAATAAAACGAAACTATTTATTCCATGGTTGTGAAACAATGATTCTGTTACAACACTCCCCGACGTTTCCGCCACGTTTTGTTGTTTTACGTGGTCGGGGTGTGACAGAAAAGTTGGTATCAGAGCCAATGGTTATAGGGAATTAGGTTATTAGTAATGCTTTGACCTAGACTATAACCTTCCTAGGACCCTAACGCGAGTTTACTTGCGTTTAGTCGTAAAACAATACCGTCACCTATCCTTAGGTGATAACCACAACAAGAACATAATAACGAATCCGCTTCGAAAATTAATCATCTGTTCTTGGATGATTGATTACTAGGTTTTGAACCTTCTGTTATAAGGTTTTGAACCCTCTGTTATATGGTTTTGAACCCTTCCGGTTTGATTCATCCTTGGCTTTGTGCCTTTTGAGTTATCAAAATCTCGTCAAAGTTTGGGTCTAAATAATGTGAACACGTGCGAACTGGAAGAGTGAATGCCTGTACCCTGAGTTTTCTGTCTAAGGCTAGAGTGTTCGTACAAATCCGCAGTATCGGACCAGTCACTCTTACCTGGGAACTCTTGGGGTGAGTGTTCACTTATAGGCGAGCATGTCTTCGGTGATACATTATATTGACCTATTTACTTTGATTTGTCTCAGTGTCGTTTGTTTGTTTTAAGTAACGAACAAATGATCACAATCATTATGCCTTGTCGATATTCTCAACATCCAGTTTTGACTATCCAATGACATCTCACTCATTTTCCCTCATGTTTCTTTACCCATTTAGAATATGCCTCCTCGACGTGATCAAGCTCAGGATGCCGCTTTGGCAGCCTTAATCGCTCAGCAATTCGCTGCTGTGCTCCCGAACCTTATCACCCAGATAAATCAGGCAAACAATAACAATAACAATGTTCAGTGCACCTTTAAGACGTTCAACTCAGCTAAGCCAACAAAGTTTTCTGGGACTCAAGGAGCGACTGCACTTTTGCAATGGTTTGAGAGTTTAGAAAGCACCTCCAGACATGTTCAATGTCCAAACGAGCGAAAGGTAGATTTCGCATCTAGTGTCTTTGAGAAACGAGCTTTGACGTGGTGGAACGGTGTGGTGAGAGATAGGGGTGCCGATGTGGCACTGGCTCAAACGTGGGAAGAGCTTCGAGCTCTGATGATGAAGGAATTCTGTCCTCGTCATGAGATCAGGGTCTTGGAAAGGGAATTTGACAATCTTAAGCAAGAGAGCGGTGAGCATCGAGCCTACACGGACTGTTATGAGGAATTAAGTCTGTTATGCCCAAACATGGTCACGCCTTTGGATAAGGCAATCGAAAAGTACATTGATGGTCTCCCTGACTCAGTACAGGACATTGTGACTGGTAGTAATCCCACTACAGTTAGACAGGCCATTGAGCTATTCGCTACCTTGACTGAATCTCAGATCAGGAAAGGTAAACTTTTCCGAAAAAGTGACAAGAAACCGGATGAGGAACCGAAACCAAGGGATGAACCGATTGAATCCTCCAAGAAGTCAAAGAAGCGAAAGGCTTCTCAGAACTTCGCCGTGGTTGCTCACAATGATCAAGACATTCCCAACCAACCAGCTCAACCCCCTGCTAGGAAGCCCTACAACGGAACTGCGCCTTTGTGCAACCAATGTAGCCTACATCATCATGCTGGTGTGAAGTGCCGCACATGCCAAGTTTGTGGACTCATAGGCCATACAGCAAGAGTTTGCCCAGCTGCAACTGTACCAAATCAAGCTGGCAACAATCCTGCTCAGGGTCGTTTTCCACCAGGTTCTTGCTTCAACTGTGGTGAGATGGGCCATTTTCGAAGAAATTGCCCAAGACTTACTAATGCAAATCCAGCGCAGGGATGAGCATCTGACCGACGGAAAGACAATACTGTTTGGAAATAATCAAGCTTTTTGTATTATTTTCTTTTGTTGTCAAGGTCTAAGAAACAGTTGTTGTTGTTTATAAATAAAGCTTTTTATTTTACATCGCAATATATTGTAATGATTGCATGTATAAACAACATATCCCCTACAACACCGATAATCAAGGAGTCGCATTCCTTGAAGAACAGACCTACCCCCAAATTTCTTCCATTTCATGATCTCTTGCGTCTTCCACGAAAATCCTAAGTACCCGTTTCCTCCTAGGGAACGAAGTACAAGGCACAAGTTACAACTCTGGACGAATACCCAATCCTTGATAGGATACCTAAGGGTATTTCCGTAAGTCCTCAATTGTTGTATACATTAATTCAAATGTGGTTATTTCTTGTAATCAAAATTCGAATTTTTGGAAGATCATCATATCCTCTCAGATAGATGCTTCAGGACATTGAAGTCCATTGACTGAGTTCCTAATATGCCTTGAATGCCCATGTTCAAATCGACGTCAAGTTTATAGCAATCAATAACAAGATAATAACAATCCAAGAGAAACATTTACGTACCTATGTGTTTATATGTTAACCCAATCAATGATGTCTCAAGATTGTTCAATTCAATCCCTTTCACATCACAAAACAAACTGTGCGGACTGTGCAAGGAATTACGTAATTATGGAGGCCTACATAATTATGGAATTTAGTGCACGGAAACCACATCGAGTTTTGTCATGTGCCTTGAGTAAACCCTGTTCATTTCCAATTCTGAAGAAGCAACCGTTGAGAAAAATGAACTAGCTATTCATTTTTCACTTCTGAAAGAATATCCGTTGATGGAAATGAATATCCGTTTGTTTAATCCTTCATTTCCGTTCTGATGAAGAATCCGTTGAAGAAAATGGATCAACCATTCATTTTCGCTTCTGAAGAATATCCGTTGATGGAAATGAATATCCGTTTGTTTAATCCTTCATTTCCGTTCTGATGAAGAATCCGTTGAGGAAAATGGATCATCCATTCATTTTCGCTTCTGAAGAATATCCGTTGAAGGAAATGAATATCCGTTTGAATATCCTTTTCATTTCTGTTCTGATGAAGAATCCGTTGAGGAAAATGGATCATCCATTCATTTTCGCTTCTGAAGAATATCCGTTGAAGGAAATGAATATCCGTTTGAATATCCTTTTCATTTCTGTTCTGATGAAGAATCCGTTGAGGAAAATGGATCATCCATTCATTTTCGCTTCTGAAGAATATCCGTTGAAGGAAATGAATATCCGTTTGAATATCCTTTTCATTTCTGAATCTGAGGAAGCATCTGTTGAAAATGGATCATCCATTCATTTTCGCTTCTGAAGAATATCCGTTGAAGGAAATGAATATCCGTCTGATTATCCTTTTCATTTCCGTTTCTGAGGAAACATCTGTTGAAAATGACTCCGTCTGTTCATTTTCTTTTCTGAAGAATGTCCGTTAAGCAAATGATAGGATTATGCTTTGCATATCTCTAGGGGTTATTTGACACAAAGTCACAGACAGACTCCTACGAATAAATTTCGGGACGAAATTTCCTAAAGTAGGGGAGACTGTGACACCTGTGTCACTGTGACCGTCAAACAAATGCCAAACCAATGAAATTTTGTATTTCATACTTGGGAATTGTGAAAATATGTGTATCATTTGCACATATCAATTCTTGTTCGATTTCGGGCTTTAAGTCGCTTTTTGGAAGGTTATACACGATCTGATGCGTAAATATAACCAGTTTAATGCAACAAACACTCCGGAATAGTGACATAGGCTTAACATACCTTAAATAACCTTTACATAACTTAGAAATAAGTTTTGGATGGTTTGGTATGCCGAAATCAAGTTTATTCGATCGCAGGGACTAATTGTGTCAAACTGCAAAACTATACCGATTCGTATGGTGTCGAACAGTCCGGAACTTGATCATAAGTTAAACATACCATATATAACCTAAATATGGCTTAGAAATAAGCTTTGATAGGTTCGGTGTGTGAAAACATGCTTATATGATCTTACAGGGACTAAAAGTGTCATAAACGGCGTAAGTTTGCATTTTCGCGCATATCTTACGTTCTGGACACATCTGGACATCCAAAATTTTTGTACACACTAAAATATTTTTGTTTTAGTGATCGCCATGCAAAAATTCCATTCGTCGCTTAATTTGGATCGTTTTCGCGTCCGTTCGAGTTTCGTCGTAAATAACCGAACAACGTGACCATACGACCAAACGAACCGACATCCGAGATATTTTTGAGCATGTTTTGAGTCCCCTATGCTTTAACTTCATTTTAGAGCCTTGAAATGAGGTTAACGGGGTTTAAACGCATCGAAAAAGGCTTTAAACACGTGCAGGGACCATTTCTGTCAATTTTGAAACTTTGCTGAACCTGATACATGCTAGCGTAGCGCGAGCCCTAAGGCCTATGCCCTAGCGCTACGCGAGCGCCTCATCTGGGCAGAAAGTGTGTTTTCAGCATCTGTTTGCAAATTCAGGGGCTGTTTTGGTAAATTCTTGGTGTGTTGAGCAAGTTTAAGTGCTCTCCAAGGCTTTGCACCTGCTCCTAACACTTGTATGGA
The DNA here is from genome assembly GCF_002127325.2 of Helianthus annuus. Classification (NCBI taxonomy): domain Eukaryota; kingdom Viridiplantae; phylum Streptophyta; class Magnoliopsida; order Asterales; family Asteraceae; genus Helianthus; species Helianthus annuus. Next base: position 34,349,165 of record NC_035440.2, on the reverse strand, counting down.
TGAGATTTATTCCTTAATGGCTAAACAAACCACTTGTGATGATCCTAGAGCATCACCACAAGTATAAATAGCCCATCCATTTCATTCATTCCTTGCTCATTCTTCTCATTCTTCTCTTCACATCTGCTTTGGAGCTCTCTCTCAAGCATTTGGGACTTTGTCTTCTTGTAGAAAAGATAGCAAGGACCTTAAGTGAGCTTCTTTCATTCTTTTTCTTGCTTTTTCCTTGTGTAGTGCAGAAAGTCAAACAGTTTGGCCAACAGTTTGACTTTCGGTTTTGACCATCAATTGGTCAAGTCAAAGTTCAATTGAACTTTGAAACGTGATTGTAATCACGATAGTTATAATCCTTCGCGGTTATAGCTGCTGATTACCACGTTAGCTAGTTGTAGTGTCGAGTCAAAGTTTCGGTCAAAATGCGTTTTAGCACGCATTTTGCCTCGGAACTACTTTAGGGTATCAAAACACTTTGTTTTGATACCAAATCAGTAGGTTAGACATGTTTTGACATGTCTAACACGACACTATTAGTTTGTGCTTGTTTAGGGTCGTGAGGTAAGCGGTCTAAACCACCGCTTAGCCTTTCGAACCCGACCCGTTTGGTCGATCTTTAGGATCCGACCAAGCTTAGTTAGTGATCATAGTTGCATAGGGAATAACCACTGAGGTTATACCTTATGATCACATAGGATTGGTTAGTCATTTGCTAGTTAGCTTGTATGCCCATAGGAAATGACCAAAATGCCCTTTTAAAGCTAAAATCCGTATTTTGCCTATGTGAACTTATTTTTGACATATAATCTGATTTAGTAACATGTTTAGGGATAATTGGGCATGTAAGACTTGGCATAGCACATAGTTAACCATCCGAACATAGTTTTACGCTAACGACGCCTTATAGTAGCTTATGTTACCATAACGTGTCGAAACGGGTCAAAAGCACTTAGGTAGGCCTTTCAATCAGAATGTAGGGTCTATTAAATCATACCATATGAGTTCAATTACTCATTTGATTTATAGAACCTCATTCTATCCTATCTCCCGATTTAGGTCCGGTTATTTACATAGTTACCTATATAGGGTGCCGTTTGATTCCCTAATCACTCTAGCTTTGCTTGGTTGTTGTTCAAGACTTCTAAGCACCCTCAGGTGAGTACATAGTCCCCTCTTTTACTGTTTTCAAACTGTTTTGGGGTGGAACACATGTGCCTACTTGATACTTTCATGTTTCCCATGTTTTTATATCATATGCTTACTATGTTCAATAGTACATTATTAGTACACGATTTCATTGTGTTTTGCTATGTATGTTTACGTAACATGCTAGCACATTGCTTTCCATATACTACATTTTGTCGCATATGCTCATCCAGCATATGGACACATTGTTTTACATTTTGAACCGTTGTAACCATATGATCAT